>NC_046367.1:32097892-32438446 GCF_011125445.2 Fundulus heteroclitus | reverse complement strand
ACAACTTTTCAGAGCCTTTCTGACACTGATGCAAGCAGCAGGGCCGGATTATCCATAAGGGCCAGTGGGCCAGTGCCCAGGGGCACCAACCATGGGGGGGCACCACATGACACATGCTTTATATATATATATTTTTCATAAATTGTTATATTATTAATTACTTGAAATTGTTGAAAGACCATGCATTATTTGTTTTGTGAATACTGATGTCACAATAATAATAAATGATAAATAAATCAAGATTTTTTTGATTTCAACAGTTTTAAAATTAGATATTTGAATATTGCTCCTGCCTATTCCTAACATGTTTGTGTAAGTTAGTAAATAGTAAATTACATTACAGAAATCCCTTGATTATGTCTGATGTTTTTGACCGGAGGACATCACGGGTAAGCGGCGCGGGGGGGGGGGGCTTGGAAGTATATGCCCAGGGCACCACATTGTCTTAATACGGGCCTGACAAGCAGCTGTGCCAAGAAGGTTTGTCAGAGAACAACCATGTAAACGAAAAGAAAAGAAAAACAAAGCATCGTAAAGATCAAGGAACACACATGCAAAAACATTGCATGGGGGGGGGGGGGTCACTGCACATAACACTTAATGCACCATCCTGACGGCGAAACATGGCGGTGGCAGCATCATGACGAGAGTGTGGTGTTGTTCAGCAGAGTTAGGGAAGCTAAATAGATAAATACGGGATGATGCATGATGAAAACCTGTGGAAGGGTTTGGACCAGTGCATATCCAGTAGGACAGAGCTATTTAGCAAAGACAAATGGACAAAAACTCAGGATACATACAGCTTGAAGTTCAACATCATTAAGAGCAGGGGACCAACCTTTTAGATGTTGAGAGCTACGTCGTTGGTGCTGTCATACGATGGGCTACCTGTACCGACATTTGAACTACAAAAGTCAGAGCTCACCTTAACTTTATGTAATATAAATATGTTTTTATGCATTTAACCTTTTATCTATGTAAGTAAAAGTGTGATTAACAATTTAGATTCAACTGACTGGAGGGTGGTGCTATTTTTGTACAGGCTTGAGGGCACCATGTTGGTGACCCCTGTTTTAGAGACTCTCTGGCCTCTCTAGGTTTCATACCTTCACCACATCACCTCTTTCCGCCGTCTTTTTCCTCTCTGCAGGGTCTCTGACTCCTTGCATATACAAGTTTCCAGATCACGGGCTGAGCAGCAGCTCTTGCGCTTTAAGCCACGGGTTTTCCTCGCTGCCGTCCGCCCTCCTCTCGGCCGACGAGGTCTCCGGGGGCCCCAGCGGCGACATGAAAGGTGACGCGCAGCGGAAAGGGATGCGGGAGCAGGAGGACGCGCCCCCCATGGACTCCCCACAGATACGAGAGCTGGAAAATAGTTCGCAGAATTGACTTCAAAATACGCCGGATCAAACTCGGTGAGTGAGATCCAAAACAAAGCCGTTATGTCTCCGTCCAGCTGCGTTTTTTTTTTGTTCTGCTTTGTTTTTGTTTTCAGAACGCTTTTTTTATCATTATTCATCTTGCTTTCCCTCTGCTGACTGTATTCTATGAGGCATTGCTATTTCTGTTTTATTTTGACCCCAGGCTACACTCAGACTAATGTAGGCGAGGCTCTTGCCGCAGTGCACGGCTCAGAGTTCAGCCAGACCACGATCTGCCGCTTTGAAAATTTGCAGCTGAGCTTCAAGAATGCCTGCAAACTCAAGGCCATTCTGGCGAAGTGGCTTGACGAAGCTGAGCTGGCTGGTGGTGAGTCACGCCGATCCACTCCATCATCCCCCATACAGTGTGTGTTTACAGTAGGTGTCATCTATATCCATCTCAGTGACATTAAACCTGCCCTTTTGATTTGTTGCCATAGTATTTTATATAAGTGGTGTTATCTGGATGACATAAAAAGGAAAATATCAGCTGCTTTTATTATGATACTATGGAGATAACCAAGACATTTATTAATCCAAACTCACATGGCCATTATTATTAAGACTAAATCAGTCAAAGACCAAATAGACACAAATAATTTAGAAATATAGAAAAAAAGTTATTTGTGATGGAATGTTATGTTTTTTTTTTTCCTGTGATTACAGACAAGCACTCATAAACTTAAATTACAATATATTTACCTTTCCTGTAGCCTTGTACAACGATAAAACCGGAATGAATGAGCGGAAGAGGAAAAGAAGAACGACCATCAGGTACGTTTTTTGAGGACGAATAGTGTAAAAAGGAGTTGATGCGTTCAGTGTTAAAGGATTTCGCTTTCTGCTCTTCGTTTGTTTGACACCGCAGCCTCGGAGCCAAGGAGGCCCTGGAGCGCAGCTTTGTGGAGAAAAGCAAGCCGTCGTCTCAGGAAATAGCCCGGATAGCCAAGGGGCTCCATCTGGAGAAGGAGGTGGTCAGAGTGTGGTTCTGCAACAGACGGCAAAGAGAGAAACGCGTCAAAACGAGCCTCAGCCTTAGCTCGTGTCTGACCAAAATCAGCCAAAACTGCCTCACGCAAATGAGTAAAACGCAAAGACCACTTACATGAATTATCGTCCAGCTCGGCTCGAGGGTCTTCAGAGCTGATGTGACAGAAGCTCCTTCATCACCACAACTTGTTGGAACTGGCTATTTTTCAATAGCTCCAAGATAAATTAAATTCACTAAGATACAGAAAAGCGGAAGCATTTCAAAATGTTTCAAGATTTTCTTTTTTAATGAATGTACTAAAATGTGTTTAAGATCAAGTAAGCTTAAGGATTCTTCATTGGGATTTTATGTGGTGACCAGGGGTCAGCCACCTGTGGCTCCAGATAAATATTCATGTAATAAAACAAGCATCTTTTATGCAGAATACCACTACACAGTACCAGTAATATATTTTAAACCTATTTTTCTTGTTATTATGCTGGAAACCATGTGTTTTTTTTTTTGTATATCTGTCCACAAATATCAACATCCCTGAGAAGAAAATGCATCCATCGTCGTTTCCCAAAGGTTTTGTTTTTCTTTATTTTATTTATTTGAATAACAAAAAAAAAATCTAGAATTGATAGAAAATTATGTTGTCTTTTTTCAAAAGTTTATAAGACCCTTGCTGCTCTAAACGTCACTGTGAATTGTAAAGTACCCCAATGATAGACCAACATATAATTTAGTATATAAAGTGCAAGGAACATGACATGGTTTTCGCACTTTTTTACCGATAGTATCAAATGTGAATATTGCGTTGTGCATTTGCTCTCAATCATTTCTGAGGTAATACTGTTTTTAGAATCAGCTTTAACTTTTACAGCAGCAAGTCTTTTTCAGGTTTTCCTCTATCAGCTTTGCACACCTAAACACAAAGACAAATTCGGCAAATATTTCTGTGAAACGTACCTGAAGCTCTTTCAGGGTTAGATGGATAGCATCTGTGAAAACCAACTTTCAGCGTTTCCAACAGCTTCTAAGATAAAATTTAAGTCAGAGCAACTTTAACACATTGATCCGTGTGGCTCTAAACCGCCCCATTGTAACTTTGGCTGTTTGTTTAGGGTTGGTGTCCTGATGGAACGTTAACCTCTCTCCTAGTCTCAAGGCTTTAACAGGATTACGTTGCATTTAGCTTCATTCACTTTCCCATTAACAACCTTATTGGCTCTGAAGAAAATGATCATCGCAGTCCGACGCTGTCATCACCATGTTTCACCAAGGGGATGGCTTCAGCATTGGTTTAGTTTATTTCAAACATGTCCTGTGCTAAGAACAAAACAATAAAAGTTATTACAGTAAAATATTACTGCACAATTAAGTAGGAGAATTTTTCTTAATAATTAACATAAATATGTCCACACAACATAATGTATGCAAATGATTGAAAAAGGAGTGGGAAGAAGTAAAACTTACTGAATGCCACAAGTGTTAGTTTTCTGTCTCACATGGCATTCTTCGTGATGTCTTTTATTCACTAATGTTCTCTAAACATTAGTGAATAAATGTTTATTATAGATAGATAAAGTTTATCTATCTATCTATCTATCTATCTAAACAAACCTTTGAGGCCTTCACAGAACAGCTGCATTTATGCCGAGTTTAGATTATTCAGAGGTAGACTCAACGTATTAATTAGGAGACTTCAAAGGGCAATTAGTTGCACTGGGTGTTTATTTAGGGGTATCAGAGTGAATAATAATAATAATAATAATAATAATAATAATAATAATAATAATAATAATAATAATAGGGTGAATATAAATGCATGACAAACTACAGATTTTAAGTTGTAAAAGATTTTGAAACCCATAAAAAATGTTCCTTCAACACAGTGAAGCAAAAATTAGTGTTTGTCTATCACACAAAATTCCAGCAAAAAAATAAATTAATTAATTAATAAATAACTTTCTAATAATATTTGTGTTTGGAATGTGACAAAATGTGAAAAACTTCAAGGGTTATGAATACATATGCACGGCACCGTGTGTTCGTGACGCGTGTTTTGCTATCACCATTCCTATAAATAAAGAAATGTACCTTTAAAAAAGTATAAATGTCAGCATGAAATCCAATATTTTCATGTATGAAGTTGAACTTTGAAGCCCAAACAAACTACATGCAGCGGCTGTCCGTTGCTGGCATTTAAAGCGTACTGAGTCTCAGCTGCAACCTGTTTCCTAAATGAATGCTAACCTCTCTATCAGCCACCTACCTGATGTGATTTCACCTAAAAGCACCAGAATACAAAGGGAAACCCCTTAAAGATCAGCTCAGTCCCTTTCTGCAAACTATTATCCACAACTCTGTCCTTCAACCTGCGCTTATCTTTTCCAAAAAAAAAAAAAAAAGAAGTGGAAATATTTATTTGATGAAATTACCATTTTGTATCTTCATATTTATGGATGTGTTCCTCATTCTGATGCTTTTGTGCTCTATCTTAATCACTTGAAAAAATAATATTTATTTTCCTGTAGCTACCGCCATAAACAGCTCAAAAGTAAATTTTAATTTTGACAAGAACGTATTTATTTGAAAAGTAATATAATGTGATGTGTTTTGCTGCTGTTTGTTTCTTTCATGGACCTACAAGTCAACCGTGAAAACTTTTGTCGGTATGGAGTTCTTCGTATGTTATTTTCATGATTTTTCTGATTTGCTTGTGTTACTGCTGCTTTGACAAAGTGTCATACAATAGGACTCATCAGCCAGAGGAGATCCTGACACTATTGGGATGACTGATGTAAAAACGCCCGAACAGAACCCTGACAGCTTGGACCTTACATCGCTGTAACTACAGCTTATGTTAATACTGCAAAAAGAGAACTAAAATAATGTAAAATTTTCTTGAAATGGGGTATTTTTCTTTGATTTAAGCAGATAAAAAAAAGATTTTTGCACTTTAAAAAAAGAACAGTTCATCTCCATCATCTTATTTCAAGAGCAGGATATCTAATTATCTTATTTTAGGGGTAAAAATACTCATTCCATTGGCAAATTGTCCTATTTAGCTGCTCAATCAAGGAAAATATACAAATTTATTTACTTTTAGTTCCCTTTTTGCAGTGAAGTGCCAACAACTGCAACCTGGAACCACTTGCAATTGATCTTTGTGACAAGTACACAAGACTGATCCAAAGTATTGTTCATCCCAAGGATATGTTTTAGTACACATTTGGTAAAATAAACTGTCCCACTTGCAGAGGCTGGAAGGTAGCCCAAGTTCAAACGGTAAATTGAGTTTTATGATGAACTACCGCACCTGTGCCAAGTCTTGTTTTTACACCTCTATTACCAAATCAATACACGCATTAGGAAGACTGAGCGGGGATTCATAAATAAAACCAGCCGACACTTTGATACGGGAACAAGCTGTTTCCACTGTGACTTATGTGTGGTTGTAGAGCTCGAGTGCCGCCCGGGGAATTACATGCAGCGGGGTTATGTACTGCCGATGCAATTCCTAAGGTGTTAAAAGTTAAAGACAGACTTGCTGAAAAGCCTCTTTATCAAGTGTCAAAGTGCCTTTGTGTTGTCGATGGGGATTCTGAGCATGGTGTTGCAAATTTTAAAATGTACCGTATTGTCTGCTTTATCTTTCCAAACGTTTGGGGCTCGGTGCTGAGAGGTAAATGCATGACATTTCAAAGCTAAAATCAACAAGTCATTCCTATAGTTTCAGTTTTCAGCCGCGCCATGTAAATGCATATACCTGCAACGTTATTGTATGAACATTTGTTTGCAAAATTGCAAAAAAATAAAAATGCATCTGTTTTAGAGTTCTTTTTCTCTATTGTTTAAGCGACCGGCCGCTTTTTACATTCACTGTTCAATAAAAAAAAGAAAAAAAAAAAAAAAGAAAATTTCTTGTCAGTGCAAGCATTTATGTTGTCTATAACTGTTGCTTTTTTATAATACAATGTGTAAAGAAGGGCTAAAATTCTAATTATTTGGTGCCTGTGCATAATCAAAGGTTTTAAAGCCTTAGACATGTCCCCCCCCCCCCCTTCTGCAAACACACTGCTTTAGTTTAATTTTTTTTCTTATATGTTATATACATGTACTGCACACTGAGATGAAACACTACATTTTTAGAAGTTCACAAGTAAGATCTTAAAAGACCATTAAACCAGTCCTGCAGGCATGTTCCAGCACACCTTCTGTAGAATACAGAATCTCTTGGGTTAGGAAGCTTCTTTGATGTCCTGACACCAGCCCGGCACCCAAAGGTTTGAGCAGGAACAATCGCACCTGCCTGTTGCCTTTTCTGAGCTAGCTCTGTACAATTGAGGAAAAACAAATCCCTCAGTTGCATCCTTTCTGCAGGCGGTTATGGCAGCTGCTGGACTTTCATTGTTGGCCTTTTTGTGAAACGCATCCCAAATAAGGGCTTTTAATTAATTTACTTTGCAAATAAACATGCTTCACCTAATCCCCCCCCCTCCCATTCCAGTTTTTGAAAATAAAAGTAAATCTACTCTCAAAACCCAATGTGATAACCATACACTGCAATTACATTGATTGCTAAAGAATATTTAAAATCATGTGCTTTGACTTTGTAAAGTGCCTTGAGATGATGTGTTGTGAATTGCCGCTATATAAATAAAACTGAATTGAAAAAATGTTTTATCTTGTAATAGCGCCACATGGATGTAAACCTCAGCAAGGCTGCCATAAATTAGCCAAAATCATTGGCATGCTTGAATACTTCTAAAAACATGTTTTCTTTGCATGGTAGAATGTGCTGGAGTTGTTTTATAGTAAAGACTTACAGCGGGGACAATAGGGTTTTTAAAAGTTTTTTTTTTTTTTTTTTTTAATGAATATCTTTCTGATTAGGGTATTGACATGAAACTCACACTAGATGTCAGTAGCAACCAATGTAATCCACACATGCAGAGAAATCAAAACAAGCAAATCTATATATGTAATAAAGGGGAGTGACACAGGGAGTAAAGATTGCAAGCAATATAAAAAAAATAATAAAAATCAAGAAAACTTAAATCTGTCAGTAAATGACTCCTAAAGCATGGAAATCATAGTTCTATCGTGTTCCATTTATTTAACAGAAAATAGGACACGTATCCCATGACTTTTACTCAGAAGCAGATTTTGCTGCAGCAACAAATCAGCTTGAAATAAATTTATTAAACTTGGCCAAAAATAACTGACATTTTTAAAGAAAGGATGACCCAAATCCTTCACTATTGCTGAGAATAGACTAAACTTATGGACTAACTTGTTTGGATTTCCTTCCATGTATGGATGATGTTGGTTGTTTCAGACATCTGGTGTGAATTTCATGAAGTCAGAAGCATTATATGAATGTTTACTGAGAAAAATTACGTGCTCAATACTCATTTTAAGACTTACAGTATGACCTTTGGAGGAGGAAAAAAAAAATACAATAAAACCGTATGAGACTAAATCAGAATCGTACCTGAGGAAACTTTATTCCTTATAAAAGCCATAAACCTTTTACAGAGCCAATTTACAATGAGGGGTAAACAAAAATGAGAATGCACACCTTTTAAAGACATAATATAATAAAATCCCACCCAGCCAACTGCACTCATCAAAATCTCTTAAGACCATAACTCTGTTTCCAATTACGTCAGACTGGTACATGATACAGGGAGATATAATTAGCAGAACCTCGGTGGGGTATATTGTGTAGTAAACGTGCAAGAATGACACATTTTCAGGTCATTTTGGCAACAGGAAGGGATACGGAAATCGACGTCTAAGAAAGCGGGAGAAAGACGGTGTTACTTTGTGCAGATATTGCTCTCTCTTTCTCACATAGCCTGAAGCTGCTGACATTAACAATTCACTTTGTTGGAAAGTCCGACGTAAAACACTTTATATCACAGTGTCATTTCAGCATACACTCCCATTATTTTGTAGCTGTAGTGTGTGTGTGTTTGTGTGTGTGTGTAGTTTCTTTTGTAAGAGGCAGCTTAAGGTTCCTAAAGAAAAGTAACTGCACAGCAGCTGAGAGAGAGAAAAGGGACTGCAGGACCGGATCTTTCCTGCAATCGCTGATTAAGTTAAACAACCTAGATGCCAAGATAAAACTTCACTTGGTTACTATGCATCAAGACACAGTTGATTCAAACCTCTGCCAGTCTTTCATTAAATCAGAATTTAAGTTGAAGTTTAGCTGCAAACGCATTGACGGTTGTTCTAACTAACACCTGCATGCGAGTTTCCAGAGCTGCAATAAAAAAATGCAAATTTGTCCACTAGGGGTGGGGGGGTGGGGGGTCGTTAATGGAGACGGTTCGCCTCAGAGGAAGCCAGTCAAATGGATTTAAATGAACCAAGAGCGACGCAAACAGCAGGTAAATGGTCGGAGAAAAAGAAAGCAAGTTCCATCTGTTTCTAGACAACCTCGAAGCTCTTTTTAATTACTATATCGAGCATTAAAACTTCCTAGAGAAAGCAAAGCGCTTCCATCATTAATTACAGGAATAACTAAAGGCTGACCCAAACAGAGAGATGGAAAAGCCAGCTCCAAGCTGCATTTGTAGCCCTTCCAAAGACAGATTCACATAGTTCCTTAGGCCAAATCGTGGCCTTTCCATAGCATAATAAATATGTTCTCATAAATATGTCTATTGAACTTCAAGGCAATACGCATAAGAATGGGAGAAAATGGCTTCCCTTACGTCCGTCTGCCTGTTTGCCTTTGACTGTGTGGGTGTGGGGGATAGTGTATGCAGCATTTAAACAATGACTAAACTTCTGACAGAGTCTGTATCAACCAGTTTTGAGTTGCACCAGTTTAGAGTGTGAACAAAAACAGGAGCGCTAATTAATCCACTCCCAGAGCTCGAAGCTGTCTCTCGATCTCGTCGTCGGATATGGTGGCTTGTTTGGAGGAGGCGGCGGCACTGGGGACGCTCTTTCCTGCGGCTGGTGCTCTGACCATCTGGAACCAAACAGAAGATGTCCGTTAGCAGGAAGGCCCGGTGATTAAACGCACCCAGTCACAACAATAAAACGTCTAAAGAGAAGGCTGGGAAGCTATCTGGCATCTCCAAGACAAGCTTCTCAACAACAATAACACTTATTTTCCTCTCAGATGACAGCACTGGCTTCAACAAACAAAGACCGGGCAGCACTGAGCCTGCAAGCATCCAGACTCCACGTTTCCACACCTTCTGGTGTTTTATGTTATATGACATCAACCAGCACATAATAGTAAATAAATAGAAAAAAAAAGACGATACATGGCTTTTGCAAATTAAAACATCTTTAAAATACTTTACTAACTCACCACCGGTCTATTAGGTGACTTATGAAAGCAGCTGGCTGCACTAGATTTTATAAGTACGGCAAAAATCTGATTTTTATTTGTAAGAACATTTGCGTTTTTGCACTTTACAGTTATGGCCACTTTGTGTTGTCACATATTATGGCAAAACCTTTCAGAATTTATTTCAGATACTTTGATGGAAATCCATCCAATGCAGCAGGCCGTTTAAGCAGAGATACAAACAGCAACGAATCAACGTTTTGCTGATTTTTGCAGCTCTTAAATATTACATATGACCTCTAGCTGAACATAACTGAAAATACGCAGGCTCTGGAGTTTCTTCACTTCAAACTTTTAAGATATAAAATATGATCCAACGAAAAAATGAAAAAAAAAAAAAAAAAGATGGCTAAATAACTTCCATGTGTTTGAGCACCATTTCAGTACATCCCTATTATTGTTAAGCTAGACAGAAAACTTCTTTTTTCTCTCCTTAATGAATTTTACAAATTGCCAGAGCGCCCATAAAAGATCAGCTCAGTATTTTATAGTTACCCCCTTCTAGGACCAAGTATAATATTATCAGGCTTGCCTGCCTGTTCGCTGCAGCTGTGGGTTGCCTTTATTGGACAATGTGTGTGTTTCTGCAGCGTGCAGAGAGGCGATAACTCATGCAGCCCCCCAGGGGGAGCCAGACACACAGCAGACGGAAAGCCTGGCAGTAACTGCAGAGCCTGAAGAGCTGTAGGCTTGCCCCACCATGTGGCAGCTGTTATGCATTTTAACAGCTGAATCCAAGAAAAGCCATGCGGAGAATGCATTGGGATTGTTTTTTTTGTTTTTTTACCTCATTTAGGAACGATAGGTCTGTAGAATTTGCAGATTACAGTTTCTTTTTATCCTCCAAAAGTGATTCGATTCTCCCTAAATTAACATAGATGATATTCCGGCGCGTTGAAAAAGTCACAGTAGAGTCGGTTTCTTACCTTCCCTGAGATCTCAATGCCGATCTCATCCAGAACCTGGTTGACAATGTCCTGAGATTCTTCTTCATCCCCAGATTCATCAAAGATGTCATCTAAAGTGTCGTTGACTGGAGAGAGAACGATAAAGGAGGAGAGAAACAGAAGAGAAAAATTTAATTTGGAGGTCGGGATGAAACTTTAAGGATTTCTTTTGTTTGCTTTATAAATTCTAAAATCTTGGGTTTGTTTTACTTGTTTCTACTTCCAAACACACGCAGATGTTCATAGATGTTTCTGTTAGAAAAAAAAATGCTTATAAATGTCTACATATGTGCTCTTACTCATGTCCTCGGTCATCTCCATCTTCATGTTCTCCTTCTGGAAGTCCTGCATGGTCTTCAGCGTCTTCTGTGGATCCATTTTCTTATTCACAGCCTGCATAGTCTGTAAACCGTAGAAAACGAGTCAGATTAATCTTTTTTTTTCAGCTTGGTTGGAGGAGCAGCAAAAGACCCAGAGCTTCTCCAGAAACATACTGTCGGGCTTGATTTGTTGCCATTTTCCCAAAACTTATCGAGCACAAAAGCATCGATTTAAAGGATAAAGACTGGAATTAAAAATGAGGAATCATCATGTTTGCATAAATAATTGTGTAAACAAAGATAAAGAAAACCTAAAAATTACTGTAACATTAGACTTGGGTGCATTTCTGAACATAAATCACAACGAAGGCTCACAGATGAATCATAAATCTGGTTTTATCTCAGCACCCGTTTGTTTGTAGAACCGCTTCAGTCAGGATCTGGGGGCAGGCTTATGGAGACCAACAAGTGTCATGACAAAACTCATGAACAACTTTTCCTTTTTATCCACCTAATTTAAGATAAAACTCCAGAACTGAACAACAGAAGGCTGGATTAAGCTCAGGAACAGCACGAGCTCTCAGTCTCTCAATTTCTAATGTATCTGTCTGCAGCTGAAAGCCAAACCTGTGCCTATATTTTAATATCCGCACATCACTTTACCGTCCTGCTGTTTTCAGCACTGCTAGCTATTGCTCATCAGTGATTCGGCCGGAGAGAAAACTGCAGGAGCGTTCACAAACAGGATGGCCATCTTAGAGCAACTGGTTTGCAGGGATACTGCGATAAATGATTCAAATAAACAATCAGATAAACAGTTTGGACCTTGGTTGCTTGGGTAGAAAACTTCTATCATTTTGGTTTCATTTATAAAAAGAAACAGACCCAAATTCTGCAGATCATCGACTGTAATGTCAGACAAACATGGAGGGTGACACGCCACACGCTTCAAATATTCCAACAAACATAACTATAAACAGAATGCATTCAATAAAAAAAAAAAATCAAGCGTATTATAGAAAACGGCACACGTGAACTTGTGTCTGAACAAACATGGTGGACATTAAGCTGCTAATATGTTTTTCTTAAAGCCTTAATGCGCAGACGCCTCGCCGCCCTCCATTAATCTGAAGCCTAATTATATTTAACCTATCGGTGTGTGTGTCGCTGCTGGCCGATGTATACTAGTCACACTTCATTAACAACGATGCTGGGTCTTCCCTTTGAATGCGAGCAGCTTCTATGATACACTTTTATGGTAGTGGTAACATTTGTTGCAAAAAAAACAACCCAAAAAAGACGTCCTAAAACAAACTTCTGATTATTATTCTGGTTGTTCCAATTTGCAAGTGGAAGTGAATCCTATGTTTAAACTATAGTAGTGAAAAGTTTAGCACACCTGAGCTCAGACGGCCTAACACTTTACCTTGGCTGTGGTGGACATGGCACCAGCCATCTTCATTTGAGAGTTCATGACTTTAGCTTGGGTTGACATGGAGGTAACCTTGGAGCTCACGGCGTACGTCCGGTTCTTCTGCTTCCTCAGCTGGACTAACTGCTTGGCAAGAATCTTACACGCCTCCTTGTTACCGCTTTTTGCCATTTTCTTGATCTCCATCTCCTACAGGAAAAAAAAAAAAAACAAGATAATATGAGCCTCAAGTCCAATCTTGTTTTATTCTAGGATTCCTCGTCCATTTTCTCTAAAGAGAACAAATGCCATTTGAATGTTTTTCAGTATACAGACAATTAAAAGGACTAAATATTTCAAGTTTATATGATAACCTTAATGTTTTAGTCAAAAGAGGCCTGAACTCTACATACCAATAGACGTTTTATCAATAAAAATGTAGGTCTTCAGGCACAACTGGCATTACAAACTAATGTTTATGAATGTCTTTTAGGTCAAATATGACTCCCTGGCAAGCCAATCCATGCATTTAGCTTTAGTAAACATGAGAAAGTACCGATGCCTTCAGGGATTCTGTGTGTGAGAGCGTCCCAAGAGACCAAGTATAAACTGCAGGTACAATACGCTGGCCCGGCCTCTCAGAACCAGCATGCGTTGTTTATTTCTTGCAGGCTGAAAGCATCCTCTTTAGGAACTGAATCAATTATTTAGATTTATTACAGCATGGGGAAAAACCAATAGTCTTTCCCAACTCAGGTATGTGATTCTGCCTCTTGACACAAAACCTTTGCGGTTCATATTCACTTCTCTGTGAGGGATTTAACTGGAAGTAGCTGCTTTATGAACTGCAGCATCTTCAGAAAATCTCAGTGTGTCGACGAGGAAAATGTTGAATCAAAAGCTCAGCTGCTACTGTAGCTCGAAGCCTCTTGCTATCCCATTTACCTTATAGACATTAAGAAGAAAGCTGTGTTGTGATTGATTCCCCCCCCCCCCCCAGACATGTTCAATGCAGCACTTAGCTGAGAGACTGTTATGCTTTTCCTCGATATGTAAACAGTAAATGGACAATTAAGACACTGAAGCTGCCTCAATCTACAATTAGATCATTTGTTCCTATTATTTGCTGCAAATAGTATTAAGTGATTTTAATAAATATATAAAGAACTAAGCATTGTCGCTGTTTGGGATATTTCTGACATTTTGAAACCGGCCTACAATTAGAGAAGCACCAATAAATTGGTTGGTAACTGGAGCCGGCAGATTTTAAGCTTGATCAACCCTGGCATGTATCAAACTCACCAGAAACTTCAAAATCCTATCTTTCTCCAGTCAGTGAATACACCATACCGACCTGCTAAAGAAATCTGACAACAACACTCTTGATGCTCAGCATTTCACTCCTTTACCCTACTGTACTTTACAGTTTTAAACATGTCTGACTTTCTCCAGGTATAAAATATAAACTCATGTAGTTACTAGGGAGCTCTTTTTTATCCTTTTGAGCTTTCAACCTCAGTTGTCATGCTGGATCTGTATGTTAAGGTAAGGTTATACGCACTCTAGGGCAACCCTGACCATTTCACAGTCCACATGATGCATCTGTGGACTGTTATAGACTGTTGTCGTTCTGCAATTATTTAAAACATGGGGTCTTTTTTTCCCTATATAAGAACTGTGGCATAGTTCTCCAGGGGCGTACCACTGAAAGCAAGCTCCAGGCTTGACCTAAAGAATATCCCAACTCATGCTTAAAAACAAATAAAAATAATAATAATTAAAAGATTGATACGTTGATTTTTTTTTTTTTTGTTGTTGTTGTTTTTTTTTTAAAGACCAGTGTATCCGACTAAAGATGAGGTATTGTCCTCAGTTTCTGCAAAAAGAATCAGAGCTGTTCTCAGGAATTACAACTTGATTTTAACATTAAAGGAACAATAAGCAATAAAGACACCTAGTGGTTATAACTGGAACAACATATGCACAATCACCATGTACTCAACACTGAATTCTTACTTCCACAGGACAGGTATATGATGTTGTATTCTGTTCTATTTCTTATCTGCTTCTCTTTCTGGTTTCCACGTTTAAATGCTCTTTTACCAAGATAAAATGCCAAATGCTGCACTCTGTTTTGGGAACCCTGGGAACTCCCCATATGATTGGTTCAGGAACCAGGAAGTAAACACGGGCTACACTATGGACAGAAGTAGTTCCGGACCGTACCTCTAGGTTTGAAAGGAGAAAAATGTGACTAAGACATTGTTGATGGAGAGGACCGAATGTTTATAGGGAATGTTACTTCAATCCTGGTTGAGCAAAGAGAATGATTTAGGTTTGATTTTACAGTAAATATCTTACTTACAGCCCCTTTAAAGCAAGTCACTGCACATTTGCATCAATTGTTTTCCCATAAAAGATAATGATTTACACAAAGTTAATATAAAGCTTTCTAAGTCAGTATGGAGGATTACGTTTTAATCACTTGTTGCAATGTCTATTGCTGTCAGAAAACAATTTTAAATTAACGGTTTATATTAAAATATATAATGGAAAATATTGTGTTCAGCTAATGGTCTGCCTATGTTGCCCTTTGGGAAAAGTAATTGTAGGTAATACACATGAAGACCGACGTTTATAGTTAGAAACAAAAACTGTAGTAATCGTGCTGATTGCTAATAGATACTAAAACACACTCTTTAAATCCTTTTGTCTTCATTTTAAATGGGTAAAACCCTACAAATCATCTCTGAGACGCACGTTGAAGGACTCTTCTGCTTCTAAACTAAATAATAAATGACAGCTCTAAAAGCTGGGATTTCTATCATTGGTATTATAGTTCTTAAAGACAAATCAAATTAGGCTAAAATGCAGTTTTTGGTGTTCAGGGACTTATTAAAAAAAATTTGAAGTTTATAATTCGGCCACAAATATATATAAAAAATAATAATAATCTGACAGTAAAAGAAGATAACTGCTTAAATAGATGCAACGTCTACCTGGTCCTATTTAACTTCATGACAAATTAAAAAGCAATTTAGCTGTTATGCAGCTTAAAACCCCCAAATAAATATTCATATATACACACAGAGTTTTACCTCGGCATTCAAATTCAACAAATTTTAACAAGTCCATTTCATTTTGCTTTTATATTCCCTTGCGTAAAATGTAATATGCATCATGAAACGACGTACTTTGAATCTTTGCCACTTTTAATAAAGGCTGTGCCTATAAATCTGGGAGTGGGCACATTTTCTTATTGGAAGCACAACGGGGGGACCCTTACGATTGGGCCAACTTGCAGATATAGGTAATTTCCATTTGTGAGGCAAGATCTTTTTCATTCAGGGTGTGCAAAAGAAAAAAAAAAAGCTTTTAAAGACCAGACTAATTAGCGGAAAGCATTAATGAAGAACAAAATGGGGTACCCTGGGGAGGTAATTATGTCGCACACGATATTTACTTAATACAGCTAAATGAGGAAGAAACCCTCTGCTTCTTTCATCTTAAAAAAAAAAAAAAACAGGAGATGTAATGTTCGGTTGTGACTATAGCCGCGCCGGGTGAGCGAGCGTGTGCATCCCTCTCGCCTGAAGCAAAGCCACCACGCTGGATCATTCCCATCTCTTCACTAAGACCCATTAGCCACTTGCGCTCAGTCCTTGGTGGGGAAAGGTAGATTTAAGCATGTTTCTGGGACTTTTATGTGTGCGAGTCATAACCTGGGGGTCCTCAAAGCTTTGATGCAATATGTAGAAATCTAACAAAAGTACTGATCACACACATTCTTTCTTACTTTAACTTTTTTCTGGTGAGTGCGAGTGCATTCTAACCATTTGTTTCTCCTGTTTCTCCAGCGCCGCTCGGTCCCTGGTGATCTGTCTCTGAGTGCCGCGCAGCTCTTTAGACTGTTCCTTGATGACGTCTTCAGAAAATGCAAAACAAAAGAGCGTGTTTAATACTTTACATCAATCAACCAATCAAGATTTTATCATTAAAGCACTTATCAAATAATCGTCTGTATCACCAAGAGATTTACAGTGAGGGAAAAGCATGGAAACAATAAAGCACAAAAAAAAAGCTATTTCAATGAAATAATCATTGGACAACTAGAATAAAATGTCCTGCAGAATTCAGAAACAAGGAAATGCAATCCTGATCATCGATGAGGAAACACCCCAGAACAAGTTTTTTGTATTATTAAAATATAAAAATGTTGCTTCTTAAGCAAAAAAAAAAATAAATAAAAAATAGCTTTAACACATAACTAAAAATTACTACCTACGAACCAAACTGAAAATTGCATTTTATTTAAGATAAAAATGGAGAAAAACCTTAAATAAAAAAAAATGTCTGATTAAAACTAAAATGACTTTATTCAAATGGAAATGTAAAGATAATGATAAACAAATAGAGGATATTAAAAGTAAAATACAGGTAAAAATAAGGCAGAATTACTAAAGTTCAATTAATAGCTATAAAAAAAATAATTATTTGCTTTAAAGAACAGATAAAACCCTCAAATATCCTTTTGCCAAAGACAAGGCTCCTAAACCTAATACAAATGTGTGTTTAGATCAAACTTTACAAAAAATAAAAATAAATAGAAATGTGTTAATTAACTGCATAGGATTACTCTCATAAAACAAAAACAAGAAACCAGACAAAGACTTTACATTTCCTATAATACAGCCAACGGGCTGCTTTAAGGTTTATGAAAGAAATGCCGGTAGTGTTAACTTTAACAGGGAGCTTGTCTGGTTGTCTGCACCGAGATGCCATAGAGTGATGGGCAGAGCGACCAGCAGCGCAGTGAATGCACACAGACAACTGTGGCAACTGATCTGACAGCTGACACAGAGTCCATCACCTCCAAACCCCCCCGCTCAAGCAGAAAACAGCATCGTGTGAGACGTTGGGAACGCCTGAAGTCGCATCATCCTCCACGACTTCTGAATTTTTTTTTTTTAAATACTTTGAAAAACTCAAGAGACCTTTGCACATTTATGAAAACTGCTAAATTAACCAGATCAAGTACCTTCCAAATTACCAGGGAGAAGAAAAGAAACACCGATCTGTCTTAAATAAGGTTTAAACATATACATAATCTTCTGGTACTGGACCATCACTATAGATTAAAAGATAGATATATACAAAATTATTTTAAAGAACAAAAAGAAAAAGACCAATCTCAAATCTAAATTGGAGGTAAAAAGCAAACTGAGCACCGCAGCTGTACACTAAAGTGACAGAATATCCCATTCTGCCAAAGCAGAGCTGGAAGCTCAACTAAAGCTCATCCCTTATAATACAAAAAAGTTGGCCAACGACAAACTTGTAAGCATCACATCCCTACAGTGGACCACTTGCAGGGATGCTGCATAAGTGCGTATAAGGTGACGTGCCGCCAACGTATCAAAGTGGGAGGGATATCGTCCTACAAATATGTGCCATCTACCCCCCCACCACCACCACCGCAGCCGCCGCAGAAAACGACGGCGAGAAAAACCACAAAATTGACCAGAAACTACTGAGACGACCAGACCCATGGCCAAGGATTCCACCAAACCCTCTGTCCGAGGAGTGAAAGGGTGAGGGGATGGCAAAGGGAAACTGCCAAAAAAAAAAAAAAAAACAGAAAAAAAAAGCAATGGCTGAAGAAGATTTGATGACGGCTGGACATACAGTGAAGGTAATGGAGCACAGTGAGTACAGTACGCAGATTGTTGCTGAGGGCGAGGCCAGCAGGACGGGGATGGGAGGAGTAAGTAAGCAAGACAACAGAAGGATTTCTCCTCCACTCGCTAAGACATTTTATCTTAAACCTGGTTCTCTACTTTCTTTAATGACATTTTTCCTCACATAAGGTGGAAAGGCCAATATTAGAGGCGTCCATTAACACAGCGCTGAGAGTCATTATTTGGAAAAAGAATAATTGATTCATTCATTTTTTTAGAAAAAAAAAACTATGTCAGGTTTTCCATTTTAACTTCGAATGGCTGATTGCCTTGCCTGAAGAAAATATTCAAATATTCATATACTTTAAAAAGGCTTTCCAGAATCCTAATATGAGCGTATTACTAGAATGAATAGCTGAATGGGATGACAGCATGCCGTAGACGTCATAGTTTAACAACCCTTCAAATTCATTACGCAGTTTTTTTTATTACAAGGTATGTTCAAAGTAATCATCCGGGCTGTCTGAAGCGCTTTGCGTTTTGTGTGTGGAGCAAAAACAGAAACTAAGCAAAAAAATATATGTTAGACTTTTACAGAAATCCGGTGTTTTGACTATGAAGCCAGTTTAAACATACTTATAATACCGGGGACATTCGTTTCGTGTTTTTTTTTTATAACTTAGATAAAACCATATTTTTCCAGGACTCGGTCTAACAACAACAACAACAAAAGAAAAAAAAATTCCTGCTTTAATTTAATTTCTCAGTTACACGGCGAGTGAACCAGAAGTTCTGTGACATTTTAAACTAATGTATCTGAATTTGAACCGTGACATCCCTCTCCTAGCTTACTTCCTTTAACACAGGTAGGGCTGGGCAGGGTTTCGACCCTTTCTCCCGGTTGGTAACATGACTGGTGACTCAACAGGACCGAGAACACGTTCAACGAGTTATGTGGGGGACAGTCAATTCAAACAGGAAACAACACAACAGGCTGAAATCAACCGGGCTAAAAACAAGTTAGCTAGCTTTTTTTTTTCTCCCCCCACAGAACAAACTTACCATCGACAGTCTTCTTCTTGAAGAGGGAAGCCATGTCGCTGTTGTGTGTGTAACTAAATAGAAAAACTAAATACAAGTCGTGTACTGTTAAAGAGTACTGGTTCCAGTCGTCTATAACGCCGTTTAGCCGTCAGCCCAGGACGGTATGTCTGCTCTAACAGCCTTCGCTTCCTGGTTGACTTCTGCTGCTGGGAGTTCCTCCCTCAGCTGGCGTCACGGCGGGACCTTTCTGCTGCTTTCAGGTGTACCGCGGAAAATTCAGTTAATTGTCAGAATGTTTATTAAAAATAAATAAATGCCACATGTTGTTTAAAAAAAAAAAAAAAAAAAAAGAAAGTCTATACGTTCGAGCTCTTGCGGGTGGTAGATATCAAAGTAAGCGATACTTACGGCAACCGTCTGTACGGAAATGTAACAGCACAGGCTAAGCTCTTACACATAAAATAATAATAAAAAAATAAAACTCCTAAAAGCATCGTCCATCGCTGTACAGCAGAATTATGGGTATTATATTCTGAACGATCAACAATCACTGAAACATATACAGCCCCTATTTTGTGGGTGAGTTGTGCTGAAAAATGTTCTGAAACCACATTAGTTGTAGCTCTTAAACGTAGCACAGATACGGACGCTGTTAATGATAACAAAAGAAATGTGCTAAATTTTTGTGGCATACATTGACTAAGCAAGGAAATTAAGTCATTTCACACACACACACACACACACACACACACACAACATGAATCCATATATATATATATATATATATATATATATATATATATATATATATATATATATATATATATATATATATATATATATATATATATATATATATCAGAAAATGGATTCATGTTTTGCTTCTGTCTTCTAATATACTTCAGGGAAATGTATATTTTCTTTTTAGTCTTCCTCAGTCAATACTTTCACCACAGCTTCATTATCTACCAGTGTTGCACATTCACATCTTAAAAATGTACCCTCTCTTGTTTTCAAAGTAGTTTACTGTCAGTCAGATTGCATAGAGAGTGTTAGTGAACAGCAATTTTCAAGTTGGATTTTGGGCCAGACTTTGGGCAAAGACATAAATATGCTTTGATCTATACAAATCCATTGTAATTCATATCTGGGTTTTAGGTTCCTGTTAGAATGCAAGGTACATACTAGACATGTTCTCAGTTTATCACAAAGCAACTCTGAGAAGTAGCTACAAGATGGTACCCATGAGCGTACCCATGCTTGCACATGGAAGATTAAAATATATCCAGATCAACCCCAGGGCGGGATTCTATCCCAGGATCTTCTTGCTGTGGCACAACTAAAAACTGCTCCACCATGCATTCCTGAATAAAAAACGGGTCCCTCATTTTTAAGATCCACGTTGCTAAAAAATGGAAATTAACTTTGTTTTCTTGTTTGCTCTACCACCTATGTGCTACTTTGTGTTGAAGATAACATAAAATCCCAGTAAAGTACATTGTTTGTGGTTCCAATGTGATACAATGTGTTAACATACAGTGGGCACAAATGCCATTACAAGGCATTGTATCTATAAATTCCCAATGAGGTACTTACAAAAAAAAAGGTTCACTTAAAGCACATGCAAAGGGGAAGTGCTTAAATTCTGAGCTCCAATTAGAAAGGTTTGCAGGTGAGTCAACAAGAGTGAGAACTGGTTGAGCAACTTCTGTTTGGACACAACTCAGTTCAGATGACATCAGTGCAGCTAAAAATAATTAGCCTACTTTTCACACAAGGCATGTGTCTGTTAACTTTGTGTGGATAGGAGCACAGAGCAGTGATTTATTCTTTGTTTTTTAAGAGGACAATCTATGTAATTCCCCCTATGGCAATATATTGCATTCCCAATTTCATTTATTTCCCTTTCATTCCCAGAAGAGAGCTAAACCAGCCACAATAGTTCGTATTCATATATTCCCATTTTTCTATCTCATATTAGCGACGACAGGAAGTTTGTGCAGGACAAATGGGACCGTCGAACCATGACCAACTCAATTTTGTGTTTTTGTCAAAAGCAGCGGGAACGCAAGACACAAAAGAACGCAAGATGTAAAAGCGAGCGGAGACTCATCCTGGAAATGATGTGAGATCCCAAGCTGGAGCGCAGGAGAGAGGGGTGACTTTGAAAGAAGAAGATGGGTAGCCCTCAGCGCTTTTCCCTTATCTCCAAGGAGGTGAGTATGTGTGAGCGCACAGTCGCCTCTGTGCATCGGCATGTCATCCTGAGGCATTACTCTTGTTAAGGTTATTAGAGAAGATGTTTGGCACTAATCAGTGGAGGACCAAAGGGACCATCACTAAATGGCCTCATCATCACAGGGCCCTGGTGGAGATAAATCTAGCCCCAAGCACTGAGAGGTCTGGCTGGCCCTAAGCATGGTTGTCTCTGGCAGTGTGGGTGTAAGCAGCAGCGCAACATAAATCAGTACTTGGGAATTATAGTAGTTTTATTTATTTTTATTTTATATGCCATGTGATTAAACAGTGAAGTACCTTTTTTTAGCTTGAGTTTGTCTATATGAAATTGACACGATTATTTAAATTAAAAACTTTACCCTGTGATTTGTCATGTAAATTGTTAATCGCATGGCCGTATTATTTTCTAAGCCTTCATGGTTTTCAGTGCAACAGAATAATAAGCAAACTACTGAAAAGTGGGAACACACCCCTCCCTGCTTTTCTGGTTGTTCGCTGCTTTTATAGATCGGATTGTTTCCTCCTTTCTCCGCTTAGTTCTTCCAGCCAACCCATTCTCCTCCCTCACTCTCTGATCTAGCCCCGAGCAAACTAACGCGTAATGTTGAGGCACTAACTACAGACCCGGCAGAGAGAAAGAAACAATCATGTGTGAAATTAGATCTATGTAGCAAACAGAGGGGAGTCAGAGCCATAAAGTACACCGAGCTCCTCAGCTTTGAGGGATCATCAAAAAAATAAATAAATAAATAAAACACTGGAAGAATGCCTTCACTTGAGGATTTTTGCAATTCATTTCACTGGCATTTCTTTTGGTGCCCTTTTATAGGTGAACTAATTCACAGATGTCCAGATTATGCCCTAACAACCCTGAAAACGTCAGATATTGGACACGAATTAAAAAAATTAGGTGTAATTTAAGCACAATTATTGGACTCAACTTCATATCATCAGTATTCCCACCCTTTGGGCCGGTTCCCGTTTTATAATGTCACCAGCATGAACTTTTGATGAACACTGAATAGTGCATAACTGTGAAGTGGAAGGAGAGTGATAGAAGGTGTTTACAAATTGAAATCTGTAAAATGTATTGTGCATTAAAGTTAACATCTCAACTATCGCTACATGCTTGTCCAGGAGGAGTGAATGCTGCAAGCAGTGACAGCTGGTGATGAATCTTTTTTGGCAGGGGTGGGGGGGGGGTGCACATGAGGTCAGAGATGACCGCATGTTAATAAACTCTAAACAAAAAGCTGTCCACAGTCACTTGTTTGGTACTGGATATTTGTTCAATGCGCCACTCTCTCCTGTCTTCTTTCTTTTCTTTTTTTTTTTTAGTCTGAGCTGCGAGGTGTGTGGCTTTGATTCCCTGACATCTTGAATTAATCTTATCGGGTAAAGAATGGCACAAAAAGCTCTGATTGGACACAGAGCTGCAACCTAAGAAGAGACTAGAAACTAGAGAGTTGAGACCAAAATGAAGTTGCATGAAACCCAAAAGTGTTAGGGCATGCATACACCCTCATTTGTCTAGTGAAAAAATAAATCAAGTTTGACACATTTCTGAGGAGAACAAATGTAATAATTGCGTTTTATTTTAAAAATGATGTTTTTGTGTCTCCAGCTTTTTTGATTTGTTTGGATGACAATGCAATATTTGCCAATATCACCAATAGATCACCTGTTCACTATAGTCTCATACCTGAATTTCAAAATAAAAGTATCTTAAAAATGATGAAGTTGATCAACATTTATATTTTGCATCGATGTATTTGGATCATTGCTCTTTTAAAAGATATATCGATGTGGATTGATTTATTGTTACACCCCTACTAGTCAGTGACTTGAAGCAATCGGCTGGGTTTCGTTATATGGGAAACTTTTTATCAATTTGATTAATAAAGTGAATTTATCTGAATACATTGATAAGAAGGATTAAATTAAAACATATTCAATTTACTTTAAATCTGTTAATGAATCAGGTGGGCTGAAAATAGATTTTTATTTGTAAACAGATGTGAAAACCATGTCATTTATTTATTCTTTGTAAATATGTGCTATTTTGCATTGGTCTATAATACACAGTTATTCACAACACAAGTTTTTGGTTGTGACGGGACAAAATATTGAAAGGTTGGTGTATTAATATTTTTGTAGTGAACCGCCTTTGCACAATGATTTACTGGAAATGAACAACAACATGTTGTAAACTAGCACAAGACATCAAGCAATCCTGCTCCCTAGATGTTTCCTTTATATGGCAGCCGAGCTTGGCGCTGTATTTCAGCAAAACCAAGGATTTCATCATATGTTTGTGATTTATAATTTGCATTGGAATTCCATCAAATCCCCGATGGTGTCCTCAGTGTGTATCTCATTGTCTTGTTTCACAAACATACAATAAATCCTGAGCAATAATGGGGTAAAGCATGCGGACGTAATATTTATTATTCCCTTTCACACCTGACATGTAACTGCAGGCTGAAATACGCTTGCCTGCATGAACAGAGAGACACAGAGGCTGTGATGGGAGATTTGGGATTTTAGAAGCCCCTCTTCACTCCGACGGGTCCATGGTGAGGGCATCACTGATACAAAAGAGACACTGTCAAAAAGAAAGGAAATGTAGATGACCCAGCTAGACACCATTTCTGACAAGAAGACAACACCTGACTTAGAAAAGATTTAGTCCTTTTGTATTCCAGGGATTATGTTAACATTAACTGTACACTGCTCTCAATTGCCTTACATCCCTTTCTTGAGGAATGAGATTTATAACCCCCAATAGTGCTTAAATTGCTCTTTTTCCATTCACTATGACTTCCCGTTTTACTGGTTGGTGGATTTTTTGTCCACACCACAATAATTTATACTGCTGGTAGTCATATTTTGTTTAACCTTTGTTTCTAAAAAGGCAGCTCTCATAATATTTCCCAAGTTTGGAGTGAACAGACAGAGGGATTTTTGAAGATCCTTCATTTGACAATCTCTCCAGACCATCCAAAGTTCCCAGTCCTGTCTTAATCTATTTTCTGCTCAGCTCATCCCACAGGTTTTCTATAGGATTTTGGTTCAGGCAAAGAGACAGCCACTGGAGAAGCTGGACTTTGTGTGTGGTAAACTATTTCCGTGATCATATGGCCATCTGCTTGGGATCATTACCTTGTTGAAAGACTCAACAATGATGCACCTTCAGGTTACTGGTCGAAGACACCTGGTTATTATGTCAATTATCCCTGTGAATGAAAGAAATCATGGTACCCTGCACTCCAGCAAGGCTTCTGGTCCCACAGAAAACAGGTCCACAGCAACACAGATCCTCCACTATACGTAGTAGTGGGCTTGAGATTTCCCAAATCCTTTGTTTCAACTCAGACCCAACCAGAGTAGTTCTTGATAACAAACTTTGGTCCAGGTTCACGGACCAAAGCACACAGTGACAGGTTAAGTCTCATTAAAACTGAGCAAACTCCACACATTTACGTTTGACAGAAAAGGCTTTTTCCTGCCATGCTCTCCAAACAACTGGCCGACATTAAGACTGCATGGCAATGTACATGGTGCTCCCTGCTGCAATTCTGTAACAATTAGCTTAGAAGATTTCTTGTTTTAACCTGTTTTACCATCTTTTCACCGTACATCCTCTCAAGATCAACCTGTACGCTCAGCCTGCCAAGTGTGTTGCAGTTTCAGTTGCTTTAACCATGTGGATTGGTTTAGGCACTGCAAAAACCGACCTAAAAATAAGTAAAATGTTCTTAAAATTTGTTTTTTTTCTCCTTGATTTGAGCAGGTAAATGATATTATCTGCCAATGGAACAAGTATTTTGACCCCTAAAATAAGATAATCAGACATCCTGCACTTGAAATAAGATGATGGAGATGAGTTGTTCCTATGTTAAGTGCAAAAATCTTATTCCATTGGCAGATAGTCTTATTTACCTGCTCAAATCAAGAAAATGTTGCTTATTTTTACTTGCGTTTTTGCAGTGGGTGACTAGTGATTTCACTGGAGCCATTTCCTAATTTCTGAAGATCATACACCTGCCTTAACACATTGATATGGTCGCTTGCCTTCCCAAGTTAGAAGCGTGGCCAAGAATGCAACATCATATCTACATGTAAATAAGAACACATTGACTTCTCATTTAAAGTCCACAGACCCTATCATCTGCTTAAAAAGTGAAGTACACATCACAGAATCATGTTAATTTATCTTGAATTGTCATAGCACTGATAATTCTGAATAAAATACACAATTTCTTAATTATGTTTCTTTTTCTTCCACTGAATAACAACTAAAAGTCACAATCTTCCAAAATGTTCATTGGTGGGGTCACCGAAATATTAGATGAACTTTTTACCGCTCACTTTAATATTTTTTAATGGTCTAGCTCCATCTTATGAACATGATCTCCTCAACATCTACACACCTTTGAGAGCACTCTGGTCTACCAGCCACTTACTCCAGTGAAAACGTCGAGGTGATTACCGTGGAACACCTAAACCTCAGAGCATAGAATCATTTCAATGTCTTTTAAAAGTCATCTCTTTTCCCTGGCCTTTCGCTGATGGAGTATAGGAGGCCAAATAGTTCTTAGGAATCTCAACTCTTGTCTGATTTGTTTATTGTTATTACTGTTTTATGATATTTGCTATTTTATGATTCTAAGTCTAACTGTAAAGAACATGTGGTTGTTTACTGTTGTTTTCACATGTGCTTTATAAATAAATCGGACTTTGTCATTGAACATACAGTGTTTTATGACTTTTTACACATATTTTCAGAGAGATGTGGACAGAAATGTTACTATAAAGCAACTAGAAGACATTTAGCATTATATGTTGTTTGCTTTGTGATGCTTACTTTCAAGGACCAGATCATTGCTGTTTGTTATATTGTTTGCACATTATAATTTGGTATGGCACAGATATTTTGCAGCTATGCATTTTAAACATTCAAACGCTTTTGTGCGTTAACTGAAAAAAGTTACAGGTTTCCCATGATTAGTAACTGAAAACATTTTAAAGAAGCATACCTTAGAAGTTGAGTAATTCTGTTTCAAAACACAGTCTATGTGAGACTTTGAACATATTTTAAAAGTGAGATGTTTCTATTTGATTCTAATCAAAGTAATGGAGAGGAGACAGGGCATATGGAGGACAGCAGGTGTCTGAGAGAGCGGGAAGAGACAGAGAGAGGATTGGAAGCAGGGTGGTAGCAGCAGGGAAGGCGCAGGGCAGGGGAGTTTGGGATGGTCTAATAAATCGAGTGAGTGACTCCACTCTTTTTTGCCCGTGGGACAAATGTAGTTGCGCTCACCGACGCAGCGCAGCAACAGGGAATAGCGGGTAATGAGAGATTATTTCACCCTGTAGTGTTTGCTCATCATCACTGCCGCTCCCAGCTTCCCCAGCCTCCCAGGACACACACACACACACACACATACACACACAAAATACCACAGACAAGACAGAAGATGCAGTGCTTGGTTGCAGTTGTGGAGTAACATACAAATGACCAGAGATCACACACACACACACACACACACATCCCAAAGCCTTGCTGGTTTGATGAGTAAGGTCAACCAGTTAGGTGATATTGTTTAAATCTGCTGCTGGCACCTTTTTTTGGATTTCACACTCAGTGGGGCACCTACTCGCTTATACCATTCAATGACACTCTTTTTTTTTTTTTTTTTTCACAAGTCCTTATTTGCCTGGGGATGCCAATCTGTTTTAGGGTATGCCCTACACGTGTCAAACCAGAACTCTTTTTTTTTTTTTTTTTTTTTTTTCACTCTCTCTGGTCCATGGTCCTTGTTGCCCTGGAGCCAGGCTGCGACCACGAGAAGTGGGCTGGTGGTCCCAGCAGGGGCCCAGGCTCACACCAACCATTAGCATGAGGGAATTAGAGTCATTAAGCCTGGAAGGGCAACAGAGGACGAGTCCTTCTTCTGGAGAAGAGGGATGAGGTCTAAAAAGTTGGATGTGGGAGGTAAGAGACGGATGAGAGGATTTAATAAGAGGACAGAACAGTTATGAAAATTGCACAAATTTAAAAACTAGTCACAGCTCTTACTCTGCATCTAAAAATCATTGAAAGATCTTCAGGTTTTCATAAAGGTATAAAACAGATCTGCTTTACGAAATATTAATGCCTCTTGTATGATTTTTTTGCATGTCTTTTACGCTTTGTCACACTACATTCACAAATATCTAAAAGTAAGCTCAGAAAGTGTATTAATTTTTACTTTGAAAGAAAGTAAAACATGGTTTCAAAACCTTTTTACAAATAAAAATCTGAAAAGTATGGCATGCATATGTATTCATCTCCCTTTGCTCTGGTACCAATCCTCAGAGGTTTGTTAAATAATATTAGAGGTCTGTCACCAAAAGTCTCTTGGCTAAAACTAAACCGTGAGTGTGAGGAAAGACTTACACCGTTATCGTCGTTATCAAATGCTCTCCAAAGACCGATGTACAGAAAGTTCAGTCCGTAGATGAACAAACCTAGTAGAAACACACCCTAAAACACTTTTAAGTTCAATTCAAGGGAACGGTCATTCTACAAAGACTCAGACATCGAATTGCAACTCACACTTTTCAGATTTTTATTTGTAGATTTATTTTAAAGAGCAAGTCTCGTTTTCTTCCAGTTCACAATTTTGTGATTGTTTATTATGCTCCAAAGCATAAAGTCCCAACAAAATACATTTGAGTTTGTGCTGTTAATGTGACAAAATGGGAAAAAAAAGGTTCAGGGTTAGTTATATTTGTAGCTGAGGCACAAAAACAGACAAATAGTACACCTCCTCCTCAGGCACAGTCATATTGCCAGCAAAAAAAGAAAAAAAGTGCTTCTTGTTTTGTATTCATACAGCATGCTAGAAAGCCTTCTATTATTGTCACACAAAATAGTTAATATATTGGTCATTTCAACAAAAAAAGATTTAAAACAAACTATCATCAGCAAAGTGCTCTCATGTCACTGGGCTTAATTTCACACATATCAGGAGCAGAAATTCAAATGTGTAAACAATGCTGCAATATTACTTAAAATTTGCTGTGAATTGTCCTATTTAACCTTTGAGTCCATGGTCATTTTGTTTAAAAGAAAACTTTTTCCCCGAACTGACCCTCGGGGAGAGGACCAAGATCAGTGAAGGGAGTCCCTCTCCTCCACTGTGACCCTTCCTTTGAGTCTCCATCATTTCATTAACTTCTGCCTGGCAGCCTGAGTAGCTTCCATTATCTTTACACATGCAGAGTGAAAACGAAAGCTTGAGGATGGACTGTGTAATTATGCATTATTTTAACAAGGTCAGCATGCCGACTCTGAACCTCATGTCCAATGGTTGCTCCAGAATGGCCAGATTTCATTGGTGCAAACACGTGAGCACACACAGTTTGAAGGATGTACTTTTCTTTTTCCACTGAACACAATTAAAAATCCAATTTACATGCAGAAAATGTGCAGAAATGGTAAGAACAATAAAACCCAATCAATGAGTTAATGGATGCGTTGTAAGTGCTTTTGTTTTTTTCCTGGGCTTGACATTTAAATTTTGTTTCCATTAACTTACAAATGACTCTTTTCTTCATTAGAGTGCAAATGATTCCACCAAGTTGTATGTCTTCCTCAAACTCAATTATACATCAAGACTCGTGTAGAGCTTTAAAAAAGCTGGGACTTTTTTTTTTATTCTCTAGCTGAGTATTTTATTTATTCAACCTTCATTGATGATAAATTAAATTCCCAAATTTAATAATTTCTTGTTCTTGGGGATGCATTAATAGCTAGACTCCTCTCCTTCCCGTACTCAGACACTCACCATGAAGACAGTTCCTCTAAATAAGAGTATACAGAACCAATGAAATCATGCAAAGTTACACTTTTTACATTTTATTTTTTGCAGTTTTGTTTACTTTGCAGGATTGGGATTTGACTGGATTCCTTTTTTTTTGCCTGAAATAAATGAAAACACCAATTCTGCACATGTAGCTTCTGTATTGAATGTAATGGACAGTCTATTGGTGTAAAATTATTTACTTAAAAACAAACTCCAGGTAGGCCCCAGAACTTTGAATCTACTTTCCCATACATACCTCTACTTAAGACTCATATTTTTGAGGTATTATTAAATTATCAGACACCTGGATACAGCTCATCAAAAACGCATTATTGATATTGGCTCTGAGTTAAAGGAAAAGATAAATGCAGTCTGCCTCGACCGACTGGGGTTACAGAAGACAGAGCAGAGACACAACAAGAGAGACCAAAAAGCACAGAAGCACACATTGATCCAGTAATCTGTTCTACATTAGATGATAATAGCGGGTGATCTGTCTTCTCTGGATGATGTCACAGCAAACAGAACGCCAGACCAGGTGTACCTACTATGAAGAAAAAAAAAGAGAGAGAGCAAAAAGTTAAAAGCTGAAATGACGACAAGCAATGCAAATTGGAGAACAATAGAACTCAGTAGAGTGAGAAAAATAGACCCTGATGTATAAACCAAAGATAGGTGAACAAAAGCACACAGGAAAGAAACACGAAAGTAAGCAATAATCATACAAATAGATACAATTTCAGAAACTGTACTTTACTAAATTGCCATTTGTATTAAGACTATGTGAACCTCTACAAATTGTCAGTTTTTATATTTGGTAAAACAGGCAATTCAGAACAGTATGAAAACCTCTGTGAAGAGCAGCAGTAACGTAAAGCCAGTGATGGTTATACGGTCTAACAGTCAGAAGGAAAGACCAATCGCCTTTGTGCATTCAGGAGGCTGCAGCTTGTCACTAAAGGAATCCTCCAGTGCTGAAACACTGCCATGCACTGGGAATGGGAAACATTATCCAAGAGTTATGTTTCTTTTGCCAGAGGTCTCTTGTCTCCCACTACCTGCCCTGGAAAGAGCTGTGACAGCTTTTTTTCCCCCCACAATTTCACTTTACCTACTCATCAATTCCAAGCAAGCTTCTCTGCCCCTGCCAAAGAAAAGCATCCCCACATCACACGCTCCCACCAACCCGTTTCATCCTAGAGAGGGTTCGTTCAGGGTGGTGTGAGCATTGCTTGCTTTCCACCCCACATATTTTACACATAAGAACCTTGTCTTGGGTCTCTTGGTGGCTTGTGGCAAACTGCAAATGAAATCTAACATTGGCTTTCTACTTCCCTAAAATTTGCATGCATGTCCCTCTTTTGGGATTTGAATTTGGAAAAATGGATCATTTATCATTTTTCTTCCACTTCGCAATCATGCAGGTGTGTACAGGTCTATAATGTAAAAATATTGACAAAATGCATCAAGGTTAGCGTTTGTAACACTACACCAAGGTTCAGGGGGTGTAGATACTTTTGCGAGGCACATCACAAACAAATTCTCTATTTCAATTCAATTTACTTTGTTTATATAGCACCAATTCCTACATGTGATCGTACGGCACTTGAAAAAAAGATTTCAAATCGATTTGGAACAATTGATTCTAGCAGTCAAACAACGCAGTCAGGCTGAGTTTATTATTTAAATTGGTTAAAAAGTTTTCCATCCAAGGAAACCCAGGAGGTTGCACTGAGTCACTGACTTGCAGCATTTACTCTTCCCAGGCGAGCCTGAAGCGAATGCGGCGTGCATTGTGCCACTGACTTGTGTCGACACTTTACATTTGCATTCCCTTTTTGTTGCTGTTTTGGGCCATTTAGCACTAATAACACTAATAGAAAAATCCGCCTGATAAATGACAAAACAGTCTAAGCCCCGATATTAGCATCGCACTTACATTGTTAATCAATTTCACCTCATATTCGTTATACTGTCATCATCATCATCATCATCATTATACTTTCATCTGGAGAGTAAATGCAGGCAGGTGTACACTTCTGCAGACTCTCTAGGGCAAAGGAATTACAGCAAGCCCAAAAGTCATGATGTTGCACTCTGTCTAATGTGAGATCTAATCATCAACAGCACTCAGCGTTATTTCACACCTGCTTCATTAGGTGTGGAGTTGCAGGCAGCTTTTATTAAAAAAAATCATTAAAAACATCCTTACTGAAGGGGAGTTTGAAACAGAGCTTTGACACCGTTAACGCTGCTTTTGTCACCATAGTTTCAGAGTTTGAAGATTTAAAGAAGGACGTTGTTGTTTTTGTTTTGTTTTTCCTTTTACCTCTGAGAATTACGTCAAGGACAAAACCCCTGAGAGTTGTTCTTTAGTTCCTCGAAATGGATGAAAAAAACCTGATCCTTTGTTTCCCTCATATGTGCCTGTACTTTGTCTTTGGAAGTTAAACTAAAGCACAAAGTTTCTTTAGATCTAAAAGCACTGGAGGTCTCGCTGACACTTTGATGGAAAAGCAAACAATTTCCCTTCTTTAAAACCAGCGCTTTCCCCTCTGCTTTTCCCCTCTAAAACATCCACTAATAATCTTCTCTGTGCCTCATTAAGGAGCAGAGCAGAGGAGGCACGGGCTGCTCCAGATGTTTTGTGGAAACCCCCGAGGTCCAGAGGGCTGTCTCAGACAGTTTGTGCATATTTGCCTGCTATAATGTGCACTGCGAGCTTTGCACAGGTTTGATGCTTCCTGCACGGTTTCGAGGCATCGCTCGGTTTGCTCTACTGCCCTACTTCTGAATGCACTCCATCAAATCAGTATGTTATATCGACACATTTCAGTAGTTTATTGTTATAAACTTGCTCTGTCATACTTTTAATTAAATTATCTTGAATACTAGAGGCTCATTATAAACAAGATATGTTTGTTTTTCCTCCATACACCATTAATTGAATGTTTGGTGCAAAGCAGTGTTTTTGACCATTTTTGAGAGAATAATAATTTTGCAACATTTTGTCATTTTAGAATAGAATAGGAATGTCCTTTTGTGTCTCACAGTGGGGAAATTCAGGAATGTTGAGATTATTGGGACTTTCTGTTATAAACCAGAACAAAGTGGTAAATAAGTGTTAAGAGGAGGGGGAATGATACGTCCTGGCCGTGGAACACTGGATCAGCTCTACACCCTCAGCAGGATCCTGGAGGGGGCTTGGGAGTTTGCCCAACCAGTCTACATGTGCTTTGTGGATCTGGAGAAGGCATTCAACCGTGTCCCCTGAGGGATCCTGTGGGGGGTACTCTGGGAGTATGGAGTACGGGGCCCTTTAATAAGGGCTGTCAGGTCTCTTTATGAACGGTGTCAGAGTCTGGTCCGCATTGCCGGCAGTAAGTTGGACTCGTTTCCAGTGAGAGTTGGACTCCGCCGAGGTTGCCCTTTGTCACCGATTCTATTCATAACTTTTATGGACAGAATTTCTAGGCACAGCCAAGGTGTTGAGGGGATCCGTTTTGGTGCCCTTAGGATTGCGTCTCTGCTATTCGCGGATGACGTGGTCCTATTGGCTTCATCAGGGCGTGATCTACAGCTCTCACTGGAGCGGTTCGCAGCCGAGTGCGAAGCGGCCGGGATGAGAATCAGTGCCTCCAAATCCGAGACCATGGTCTTGAACCAGAAAAGGGCAGAGTGCCTTCTCCGGGTTGGGGAGGATGTGCTGCCCCTAGTGGAGGAGTTCAAGTATCTTGGGGTCTTGTTCACGAATGAGGGGAAGATGGAGCGGGAGATCGACAGGCGAATTGGTGCAGCGTCTGCTGTGAAGCGGGCGCTGTACCGATCCGTTGTGGTGAAGAGAGAGCTGAGCCAAAAGACGAAGCTCTCGATTTACCGGTCGATCTACGTTCCTACCCTCATCTATGGTCACGAGCTTTGGGTCATGACCGAAAGAACGAGATCCCGGATACAAGCGGCCGAAATGAGTGTTCTCCGTAGTGTGTCTGTGCTCTCCCTTAGAGATAGGGTGAGGATCTCAGTCATCCGGGGAGGACTCAGAGTAGAGCCGCTGCTCCTCCACGTCGAAAGGCGCAAGTTGAGGTGGCTCGGGCATCTGCCTCCTGGACGCCTCCCTGGTGAGGTGTTCTGGGCACGTCCCACTGGGAGGAGGCCCAGAGGGAGACCCTGGACACGCTGGGAACGCCTTGGGATTCCCCCGGAGGAGCTGGCCCAAGTGGCTGGGGAGAGGGACGTCTGGGCCTCCCTACTGAAGCTGCTACTCCCGCGACCCGACCCCGGATAAGCGGAAGATAACGGACGGACGGGAATGATACATACTTTTCAAAGATTTTTTAGCAGAGGTGGGAAATTCAGGTCCAGAAGATAAAAAGCTGGTCCAGAGAATATTTCCAAAAGGATGCAGGAAAACCAGGCAGGGTTTTTACTTTCTGAATCTGCACACCCCCACCTCTGGTTTTTAGTAAATCAAGATTGAAATGTGTGGCATGCTTTTCTATTCAGCCCCGTTTACTCTGATATCCTGAATAAAATCCACTGAAACCAAATTACTTCAACAGCACCCAAAGAATATATAAATATATCTCAGTATGGTACAACACTAAACCGACCAAAACATGGCTGTCCACTTAAACAGACAGGTTGGTCAAGCAGAGCATCAGTCAGGGAAGCGGCTCATAGAGTTAAGAGTAGTTGCCTCTGGAAATGACGGTGCGGAGCGAGGAAACACCATAACGGGCAGAGCAAGCAGCTGGAACTCACGAGGAACAAGGCAGACTTCGAGCAGCACGGGGACACTGGAAAGGCACATCGCTGAGGGCTGAACACAAACAGGGAAATAGAGTCCAGCTGGCTGAGCAAACAGGAACTGGTAGATCCACAATGGCAGCGCACCTGAGGCAATACGAGACATTCTGGCCGAGAGTGAATGACTGAGGCAGGTATGTGAACAGGTGAGCAGAGTTGACTCCAATCAGTGCAGCAGGTGGATCTGATCAAGAGCAGAGTGGTGGCTGAGGAGAGGACAGAGCTGATTCAAGAAATGTCCGGAAAAGTCCAAAACAAACAAACAAAAACCTAAATCATGACATATCCTTGCAGTGCCACAGGGTACACCTTGGACAAGCCACAGGACTGACAACCATACACACTCTCATACCTAAGGGCAATTTAGAGAGACCAGTTAACCCACCAGTAATGTTTGTGGAATGTAAACAGGGAGCGTAGTACCTGGAGGAAACCCATATATCCACAGGAAAAACGTGCAAACTCCAAGCAGGAAGACACAAGGAGGGGATTCAACCCAGAACCTTTCTAATGACATGCCACAGTGCTACCAACAGCTCAGCCATGCAGCCCGTACCACGTACAAACACAAGCAAATTACATGGAAGTTACTGGTCATAAAGTAGGAGGTTGTTTAAAGGTTTAAACAGACCCAGCCATCTACTATGGCCATAAAAAACCCAACAAAAATAATCTTTTAATCTTCAAATAAAACAATATATACCAAGCGTTCCTCCTGATAGTCTTTACATGGTCCTTTTTGAGCCAGAAAAGAACTTTGCACCACGTGTGATCAACAGACGTAAACATGGCTGCACCATCTGCCTGCAGTACTGCAGAACTAAGAGCTCTGCTCTGCTTAATAACCACCGTACTACCTTCTAGGGTTGAAAAAATCCAGCTGAAAAACTCTCAAAGCTCGCGGTGTGGAGTAGAGTACGGCCCAGCGGAGTCCGTGGAAAAGTCCTGTATCATAAATCAAGATGGCGACAATTGACACAGCTACTGTACGAGCCGGTAGATTGTCCTGCAATGCCTTGCAGAAAAGTCACACCTTGCCGTGGTTAAAGACCAACCTAATCTACGGGGTTAGGGTTACATAAACTCTTTCTTTTCGCACCTCTGCTGAATGTTGGTGACTTGCCCTGTTCAATTCAATTCAATTCAATTGTATTTATATAGCGCCAATTTATGAAGCATGCCATCTCAAGGCACTTTACAAAATCCAATTCAGTCAGATTATACAGATTGAGTCAGATTATACAGAATAATTCCATTCCATTGCTTCTCCTTGTTTACTCACTGCGAGCATGAACAGTGTCGTACTTCTGGTCTTCCAGTCTTTTTATGGTAAATGAACACAGAAATAAAATATAATAAGCCAACAGGGTGTGATAATTGAATTGGATATACAACTTTTGTATGCAACCATAGGTAGAAATTCGTAAAGCCATAGTACGTTACTTGGCCTCTTTAAGTTGTAGAACTCTATATACCAAAGCACCGTCAGTCAAAAACAACAAGCAGCACCAAACTATACTTTCTCAGCTTTTTCTGTCTCTGTTTAAATATTATTCAAATTATGTTTCTTCAAACATATTTCTGTCTCTTTTTACAAGCACTTTCCTCCCACAGTGATACCACACACTTTCAGCATGGGGCTTGAATAATTCAGCATTCCTTTGTGTCATCAAAGTGAATGAACTATAAGTGAAATTGATGAGACTGCTACTGTCCAAGTCCCAGAAGGGTCTTCATACGTGCCAACAAAAGTGTCATCATGCATCGCAGGGCATGGGCTACAAATGAATAATAAATCTCCCTTTTGTCTTCCTTAAACATGAATATTTCCTCAGATCCTACATAAAATGTAGATGAATGTGGCAAGCAACAGAAAGTGAATTTCCGTGATTCAGACAAGAAGCAGATTTATTTGAATAATGATGGACTGGTGGGTCACCTTTTATTTATTCAATCTTGGCTCTCATACTCTTCTTACAATTTATTTTGTTTGTTTGTTTGTTTAACAAAAGAATATATTTTTTTTTGATTTCAAAACAAAACAGCTGTCCAGGTTCATTTCATTTATAAATTCTTTATTTTTGTGAAAATATGTACCAAAGCTAAGTTATTACTGCTTAGTTCGATTCTAGTTTCAGCTTTAGCATATTTCCATTGTTTGTTAGTTGCAACATTTAAACAGACTAAAGTCGTGGGTAACAATATAAGTAACATCTGCCCTCTTCCTGTCAACACAAAGGGAGGGCCTGTTGAGAAAAGAACACAACATATCTATTCACTGTGTAAGTATAGAGTTAAAAAGATTGTGAAAGCAATTTGTATAGTATAAAATCTACATGATAGTATGAAATCATGTAGTTTAATAATAAACATAGAGGCATTTATTCCTCAGAAGGGCATAAAACATTTTTTGATATGTCAATAAATTGTAAGGCAAGGCAAATTTATTTGTATAGCACATTTCAGTACAAAGACAATGCAAAGTGCTTTACATGATTAAAATATAGGAAAATAAAACAGAATAAAAGCAAGTTGGTATAAAATGTAGAAACAAAATAAAACTAAAAGCAAATTTTAAAAACAGTTAAACTACAAAGTTGAACCAATGATGTTTCAGTAAAACAGTTTAACTAGAACAGTCAAATGTGTCAGGATTCTCTGTGCTGCTCTACTCTAACTCTATTCCACAGGTGTGTCTGGTTGGCTGAGGAGGCGTGGCCCACACCTGCAGCTCGTTGCAGGCGGCTTCCTCTGGCTTCTTAAGCAGAGCGCTGACAGATGGAAGACGCCAGAGCCTTAACCAGTCGTGGTACGACGTGGCCTCTGTCCCTACGCTCGGACACCAGCTTGTGAGTTTTTGCTCTTCGTTTTTTGACTAATTTTTGGATCTCTGTTTGCCTCAGATTTTTGTGCTTGGATGCACTCACCCGTTTTGACGTCTCGTTCCGAAGAAACAGACCAGCAGAACCGCCTACTCAGATTTTGCTCTGGCGCTCCCCTCATACTTCCTGGATGTTACCCAGCGAGGCCTGAGTTCCCCTCTCCCGGTTCCTGCTGGTTCTGCATTCACTCTGGTCAATCCATCTGTCAACCGTTGCCGACGAGGTTCGCTCAGGATCCCTCGCCAGTTGCATCAGCCGTCCTCAGCCACCAGCCGCCTAACTCCAGCTGAGTAGAATCATAGAGTATTCCCGACGCTACTTCTTCCCGGTTAGGTCCGCCCGGCTAAATGGTAAGCAGCGCACTTCTAGCTATTTCCCTGGTTCAACTTTCGTGGTTTCTGACTTCCTCTTTCTTACAGACTCGCCAGCCTTGACGTTCTGACCCAGCCGACTCACCCGTAGTCCCGTCCTTAGATCTGCTTGTTTCTTATAATAAACATCTTAAAACTGTGTTTTGCCTCCCGATCGTATCTGCATGTGGACTCGTCACCTGAAAACCATGACAGAAGAAGGCTCTGGCCACCAAAGTCCAGCGGATACGTTCGGGCGGCAGTTAGCCGCACAGCAAGAGCAGATGCAGTCACTAGGTTTAGCCGTAAATTCAACACAGGAGCAGCTTCATAGATTAGCCGCTCAGTTTAGCCAGCTCATGGACACAGTTACTTCCGCGATGACGTCGCCTGTCACTCAAAACATTAGCACCCCGCCTCCCGTCGCTCCGAGCACTGAGAACCAGCTTTGGGCTCCGCCACTTGAGAGCGCGTCACCTAGTCCGGAGAAATTCTCTGGTGACCATGGGAGTTGCGGAGGTTTCCTTTTCCAGTGTAAACTGGTGTTTAACCAATCCCCCCAGACTTTCGCCTCAGATGAGGTTAAGATATCTTATATACTAGGACTCCTAACAGGTAAAGCACTTAGTTGGGCTGAGGCTCGATTCCCTGATTGTCAGTCATTCGGGGTTACTTTTCAGGAATTCGTTACCGAGTTTAAGACTATTTTTTCGCCCGAGTTAGATTCGGCTCATCAGTCTCGTCATCTCCTTTCGTTAAAACAGCGCGGTCGACGCGTATCTGACTTCTCAGTGGAGTTTCGTACGGTTGCCGCAGCGGCGGATTGGCAACCAAGACCGTTAAAGGCAGTATTTTTTCAGGCTCTTGATGAGTCCCTTAAGGATGAATTAGCCCGGGTGGAGGAACCCGGGGATTTTGAGGATTTTGTGGCGCTAGCCATCCGGTTGGATACCCGGCTACGTAGTCGGAGCCGAGTTAGACAGAACCAAGTCATGCGATCATCCACCCCTTCCACGCTCACCCATAGGGAACCGCGGTCCGCTCCATCACCTCCTGAACCCATGCAGTTGGGCCAGGTTGGTTTAACCAATAAGGAGCGTCAACAGCGTTTCGCGGGCAACTTATGTCTATACTGTGGAGGGGAAGGTCATTTCCTTAAGGATTGTCCGGTTCGGCCAAAAGATCCAGTCCACCGTTCGTAACGGGGAGAACGGTGGACGTTAATAGTTCTAGCCCCCGAGTAGTAACTAAGGCGCCATCTCTTTCTCGCTTACATTTACCGGTGACGTTAATGTTTGATCAGGATACCTTCGATGTCTCGGCTCTAGTTGATTCCGGTTCGGACTTCAACTTAATTGACCAAACCGTAGTGGATCAGCTTTGTGTGCCGGTCGAACCTTTACCCGAGCCTCTCCGGGTGTCGTCCTTGGATGGGCAGAGTTTAACCTTAATCACCCATCGCACTCGACCTCTAGTAGTGATAGTTTCGGGTAACCACCGGGAACAACTTTCGTTTTTTGTGTTCCCTGTAAAACGTTCACCCGTTGTTTTGGGTTTAGCCTGGTTAAGTGTCCACAGCCCGCAGTTTAACTGGGCCGAGTCCCGATTAGAATCTTGGTCTCCAGCTTGTCATTCTCGCTGCTTACAGTCCGCTCGTCCTGTATCTGTTACCCATTCCCCTGAGACAGAATCTGGGAACGTTCTTGACCTATCGCTAGTCCCGGAGGAATACCACGATCTTCAGAGAGTATTCAGTAAAACTCAGGCTTGTTCACTTCCCCCACATCGCCCTTACGATTGCGCTATTGACCTTTTGCCTGGGGCTCCACTACCGGTGAGTCGGCTCTACAACATCTCCAGGTCAGAACGTCAAGCGCTCGAGAAGTATATAGGGGAATCTCTAGCTACGGGGTTAATCCGTCCTTCATCCTCCCCATTGGGTGCGGGGTTTTTTTTTCGTTGGTAAGAAGGATGGAACCCTTCGACCCTGTATCGATTATCGAGGGCTTAACCAAATAACCGTTAAGAACAAGTACCCGCTCCCTCTATTATCCTCAGCCCTCGAACCAGTCCAGAATGCTAAGATCTTCACTAAACTTGATCTGCGCAACGCTTATCATTTGGTTCGGGTGAGACAGGGGGATGAGTGGAAGACGGCCTTTAAGACCCCGCTAGGTCACTTTGAATATTTAGTCATGCCTTTTGGTTTGTGCAATGCCCCGGCAGTTTTTCAAGCATTAGTGAACGATGTCCTTCGGGATTTTCTGAATGTTTTTGTTTTCGTTTATCTTGACGATATCCTGATTTACTCTCGTGACCTAGAACAACATAAACAACACGTCCGTCTTGTTCTCCAGCGATTATTAGAGAATCGCTTATTTGTTAAGGCCGAGAAGTGTGATTTTCACCAGTCTTCTGTTTCCTTTCTTGGTCTGATTTTAGAGGGCGGACAGGTGAAGTCTGATCCAGAAAAGATAAGGGCAGTGGTGGAATGGCCTGTTCCTGAGTCGCGCAAACAGCTCCAACGCTTTCTTGGTTTCGCTAACTTCTATCGGCGCTTTATCAGGAACTATAGTCAGGTAGCATCTCCTTTACATGCTCTCACTTCCCCCAAAGTACCTTATGTCTGGAGTCCAGAGGCCGAGGAGGCTTTCAGTAAACTTAAGGCCCGTTTTTCCCAGGCTCCCATACTAGTTCACCCCGACCCCGCCAAACAGTTTATCTTAGAGATCGATGCCTCTAATACCGGGGTGGGAGCGGTTTTGTCCCAACAGTCGGAGGTAGACTGTAAGTTGCACCCTTGTGCGTTCTTCTCCCGTCGGTTATCACCAGCAGAGCAGAACTATGATGTAGGTGATCGTGAGCTACTAGCTATTAAACTAGCGTTGGAGGAGTGGCGGCACTGGTTAGAGGGATCCGAGCAGCCCATCATAATATGGACAGATCACAAGAACCTCTCCTATCTGCAGTCAGCCCGTCGACTCAACTCTAGACAGGCCCGTTGGTCTTTGTTTTTCTCTCGATTCAACCTCACCATCACCTACAGACCCGGCTCCAGAAATGTCAAGCCTGATGCACTGTCCCGTCTGTTTACATCTTCTGAACAAGAGAGGGAGCCGGAACCGATTCTTCCTCCCACCTGTACGGTTGGAGCGCTGCATTGGGATCTGGAGGACAGAATCAGACAGGCCCAACTCTTAGACCCGGACCCAGGTACAGGGCCACCTGGGCTTAAGTACGTTCCCCAGTCTGTTCGTCCTGAGGTTCTACGTTGGAGTCATGACACGAAGTTTTCCGCCCATCCGGGCATTTTTAGAACCCAGTCCCAGGTCTCCCGGCGATTCTGGTGGCCTTCATGGACGAAGGATGTTCGAGAATATGTTCTCGCCTGCCCCGTTTGCGCCCAGAATAAGTCTTCTACACAGCCACCTTCCGGTTTGTTAAATCCTCTTCCCATCCCCAGACGTCCATGGTCCCACATAGCGATTGATTTCGTTACCGGTCTCCCCTTGTCCCAAGGTATGTCAACTATTTTGACGGTAGTTGATCGGTTTTCTAAGTCCTGTCATCTTATTCCCATCCGCAAATTACCCAACGCACTCCAGACAGCTCAGCTTCTTATCAGACATGTGTTCAGGCTTCACGGCATCCCTGTTGATATCCTCTCTGACCGGGGTCCTCAGTTTATCTCCCAGGTCTGGCGGCACTTTTGCTCTGCTCTGGGTGCCCGTTATACACTCACCTCTGGATATCATCCTCAGACTAATGGCCAAACTGAACGCATGAACCAGCAACTAGAGACTACTCTCCGCTGCCTTACGTCATCTTCACCCTCCGACTGGAACAAGTTTTTGCCCTGGGTGGAGTATGCCCTTAATTCACACATCACCTCTGCTACTGGACGTTCACCTTTTGAGGTTGCTTTGGGATATCAGCCTCCACTTCTACCCACAGAGGAACTCAGGATTCCCTTCACATCCGTAAACGACTACATTGCTCGCTGCCAGGACATCTGGAGATCAACCATCACTGCCCTCACTCGCACCGCAGAGCGGAGCAAGAGGTTTGCCGACCAGCACCGCCGACCAGCTCCTCAGTATCACCCCGGTCAGAAGGTTTGGTTATCTTCCAGAGACGTTTTGTCCAATCCATCCGCTAAGAAGCTTGCTCCCCGGTTCACTGGTCCCTATGAGATAGAGACAGTGATTAACCCGAGCACTGTCCGTTTACGTTTGCCCCCTCACTCCCGAGTACACCCTACTTTTCATGTGTCCCAGATTAAGCCCGTTTTGGACAGCAACTTGTGCCCTCCTTCCGGACCCCCTCCACCCTCCCAGGACAGTCAGAACCCTCGGGTTCTCAGGGTTGTGGATGCCCGTCGGCGAGGTAGGGGTCACCAATACCTCGTCGACTGGGAGGGTCGTAGCTCTGAGGAGCGCTCGTGGGTTTCTGCAGCTACTATTTTGGATAAGGACTTGATTTCAGATTTTTGGGCTACTCAGCCCAGCACCTCTTCGTCTGGGCCGCCAGGAGGCGGCCGTTGAGGGGGGGGGGTAGTGTCAGGATTCTCTGTGCTGCTCTACTCTAACTCTATTCCACAGGTGTGTCTGGTTGGCTGAGGAGGCGTGGCCCACACCTGCAGCTCGTTGCAGGCGGCTTCCTCTGGCTTCTTAAGCAGAGCGCTGACAGATGGAAGACGCCAGAGCCTTAACCAGTCGTGGTACGACGTGGCCTCTGTCCCTACGCTCGGACACCAGCTTGTGAGTTTTTGCTCTTCGTTTTTTGACTAATTTTTGGATCTCTGTTTGCCTCAGATTTTTGTGCTTGGATGCACTCACCCGTTTTGACGTCTCGTTCCGAAGAAACAGACCAGCAGAACCGCCTACTCAGATTTTGCTCTGGCGCTCCCCTCATACTTCCTGGATGTTACCCAGCGAGGCCTGAGTTCCCCTCTCCCGGTTCCTGCTGGTTCTGCATTCACTCTGGTCAATCCATCTGTCAACCGTTGCCGACGAGGTTCGCTCAGGATCCCTCGCCAGTTGCATCAGCCGTCCTCAGCCACCAGCCGCCTAACTCCAGCTGAGTAGAATCATAGAGTATTCCCGACGCTACTTCTTCCCGGTTAGGTCCGCCCGGCTAAATGGTAAGCAGCGCACTTCTAGCTATTTCCCTGGTTCAACTTTCGTGGTTTCTGACTTCCTCTTTCTTACAGACTCGCCAGCCTTGACGTTCTGACCCAGCCGACTCACCCGTAGTCCCGTCCTTAGATCTGCTTGTTTCTTATAATAAACATCTTAAAACTGTGTTTTGCCTCCCGATCGTATCTGCATGTGGACTCGTCACCTGAAAACCATGACAAAATGCAATCCTAAACAAATGTGTTTTTAAACTTGATTTAAAAGAACTCAGGCTTTCAGCACTTGTAAATAAAAAATTACTTTTTTTAATTCACACAGTCAAGAGGAAGCTAAGTGGCTAGTCGGAGTCCTAATTATCTACAGAAGCAGCATCTGATGGGCGGGGCCACGGTGCAGCTGTGTCCAATCACCCCCTCCCATACCCTAGCTTTATGTCCTCTCGTCGCCCGATCTTCTGGTTCAGTGAAGCAGTTAGTCTCTAAATTTGCTAAAATTATTTAAAACATTTTGAGATTATTCTAATCTTGTATTATCTGTCTTCAGATCCAGTTCTGCCAGCTATTAAGCCCTCGTGTGCTGCCCCCAAGCCTCATCTCCATCAACCCCCACATCAATTATCATCTAGTGCTCTTGCCCTCCATCAAACCAAAAATCGCCCCATTGACTCAGCATCTCCTTTTGGGTCCTTTTTATCTAAATGGACCATGCATGCTCCTTTCAGATGCTTTTATAACCTTTTGAGACCTATATGTCTCATTTCCTGCCACAAACAAGCTTCTAGGTTGAATAAAATAACTGTAACTCTAAATCTGCCCAGGGTTTGAATATCTTTTAGCACAACTGTATAATAAGGAAAGGTTTTGCAAATATAACTTCATATAGCAAAGGAACATTGTGTCATAAATCATCTGCAGTGATTTTAACTTCTTGGCCTTCATGGATTTATTAAACCAAGAGCAAAACAAATGTATCTTTTATGTAATTTAATTTCAATAATTTCATTATTGCTATGACCACACCCTATTCAAATATTAAATGCTTTCTTGATTAGTTTAGAGCTGAGGACTTTTTTTAAATGTGACCACTTGTCTAATAGTTTTCAATTCTATGTTGATATATGAAACTTTGTGCTAAAAGACAAAAGATAAATGTTTTATGACTCATCTGTGGTGGATGTGGAAGCTGTAACTTGTGCAATAGCTGGAGTCAGAGCTAATTCATAAATGTGACAAAACAGGCAAAAAAAAAAAAAACAACAACTTTGAAATCCTCAGTCATGTGTATGATGTGTTTCAGAGCTAACACTGTTAATGTTTTACCCCAAGTTCCCAGATAATACCTCATCCAACTGTTTACATGTTCAGTGAATGGAAAGCACTAACAGTCAGCAGAGGGTTTTTGTCTGTATGTGAAATATATTCATTGATTTCCATTTTTTTTGTACCAAAACACATTTTTTGTCTGTGTTTCATAAGTTAATGGTGGCTCTGGTGTCTGTCCAGTTCTTCTGTATAAGACTTGTGATGGACAACTTGCTGCCATTACAGTAACTCTGTGTATTGTGGTTTTCTTTTCTAATGAAAATAACTCCTGGACTGGTGTTTTTGTGCATTTTCTTTCAATGTCTAGTCATAAGTGACTCATTCCTTTCCTCTGTTGCCACATGCTTGCGGTGGAGGTAGGTTTTGCAAGAAAATCACGATGGATTTGGCATTTCTTACATATTTAACTTTTTACCAGTTGGCACGAAAGGATCGGCTGGGTCTGACTGTTTTTTTGGTTGCAGTTGAATGGGATTATGTAATCTAATCAGAATATGGCATTAAAAATTAATTATTTTTGTAAGAATTGGATCTAATTCTGTGTAATTGGATTTAAATTGAGCCTATCTGTATTTAAACGTGCTCTGAGATGTTTGCTGTAAACTCTCATGGAATAAATAAACTGAATAGAACTAAAAATCTAATTGAACACATGTGGTTGATTTCTTTTTAAATCAAAAGTTCTGCTTTGCATTCTTTGGACAGCCATCTGGTCGTAAACATAACTACAAATCTTCAAAAAAAAGATATTTTGTTTCTTCTTCAACAGTCAGCATTTACATCATGACAAAACTGTTTGAGCTGTGTACCCAAAATTAAAGTTTGCCAATTTAAAGCCCCACTAAAATGTATTTGATGGAAATTGGGCTGCTTGAACCAGGAAGAAACATATAAAAAGAAAAATCTGCTTTTTTTTGCTTTGTTTAATATACAATATGATGGGTGACTTTATGTTATGTTATACATATTTTACATCTATTGTTTGATGACTCAACTAAATGCGCTTAATTTACTTCATGGTGTATTGTCTCTTTAGTGAGTCAAATTGATAACTTGTCACATCGCATGTCGTCAATAGGTGGCAGCAAATAGCACAACTCAGTAAATTAATGAGACCAGCTGCCCTGGGGGGACCATGAGAAGCCACACCAACGCTTTAAAGATTTTCAGTATTTCATTTAGATTGTTATTAATTTATTTATCTGTGTTGCAATTTATTTGGAAGATTCTTAGACTTTTGCTCTTGGGATAATAAAAACATTTTCCCCCAGCCCATAAACCACAAGGCTTACTGAAGTTTTTTGATTGTTGAAAGTTGATGTTTGCTCACACATTAACTGTGGTTGTGACAGAAGTTGTTTCCATATGAAGGAAAAGAGAACATGCAATTTTCAACTGATTGAATCTCAGTAGAGAAACATTTTCAAACCTTAGACAAATGTACGAGAATATTTTTGCACAACAAGGAAAAAAGTACATAAATACATATGAGAAAAAAAAAGTTTTTGCTTAAGAAATGATTTGTTGAAAATTTTAATCTATACTTGGGAAATTCTAACAAGAGAAAAGCAGGTCTTTACAGTCTGATGTCCCGAAGGAAACTTTGGTGTTTTGTTGTTTTACTTTAACATGTTTCAGTGATGAGATTGTCCTAAAATTCCATGCTTAGATCCTAACGTGATCGTGTCGTATCATGTGATTGAACAAAAGATGCTTCTGACATTGCCTTTGGTTCTACAGTGGCTGAACACCCAACAATGCTATGGTTGTAGCCTATGTCCTGGATCTGTGTTGAATGGCTCTTGAACCATTGACTGCAGTCCAGACCTTATGGATCTCCCCTCAAAATTATTGAATATGCCTTGCAACGCTTGGTCATCCTTGATGCTTGTGCACTTTTTTCACTTTTTTTTTCCTTCCAGTGAACTTTCCTGTTAACATGTATGTATACGGGTTTGTTTATACAGCAGGTATCTTAAGCGATGACCTTTAGTGGAGAGTCTGCCCTCCCAGTGAAAGCTGACTGCTGGACAACTGCAGACAGTCTGCAGCAGTCTACACATGTAAGCCATTGCTTAAGAAACTTATAATTACAAACACCACCTCAGAGAAAACTCAAAATCTTCCAACTACCAGCACATCAAAGTTTTTTTTTTTTACAGCAGCAGTACAGTGTTTAAAATTTTATAGTTTGTTGAAGTGTGTGAAAGCACACAAACAATATAGAATTCTGAAAACGTGTCAGTGGATGAGAATGTTATTATATTTGTTATTTCATACTTAGAAATGAGAATTGATTACCAAAAAAGTTGGCAGAAAGGATCAAGTGGGATTTTGTGAGGTTTTGTTTCCATATCCAAATTTAAAATCAAACGTGGTTGCCATCAAATTGTTCAAATACTGTTTAGCCTACAGTAGTGTGCTGACTAATTGAGTGAACACATGTTTTACTATTATAGACAGTATGGACAATTTATACTAGGAGCTATAAAAACATTAGAAATGTAAAAAATAGTTTTACAAATGGCTCTCTTACTAAAGTCAGAAAGAAAAGTGTGTATCAAATTTCCTGAAAGGGTAAATTTTGGGTTTTCATTAGTCATATGTCATAATCAGTAACACTAACAGAAAAGGCACCCAGCTGGATGAATCTGTATAATAAATGAGAGATACTTTTTGGTTTGAGATACTGAAATAAATCAATTTCTGGACAATATTCTAAATATCTGACATGCACCTGTACACTTTGCTGAACGGAAACCCACAGTGTCAATGCTGGCCGTCAGAGCTTCTCTACTGCAGGCCGCTTCCCGGTGGGCGTGCGTAATGGCCACAGCCCCTCTCTAAATATAACTCCCCTTCAAAACAGACGGAGAGGGAAAAAAAAGCCGGAGCGGAATTCTTACTCGGTGAAAAGCAATCTGGAAAGTTGTCAGGAAAGAATTTTCCCGGATATACTGTGAGTCTTATACGCCGTTTAGATTCATTGCATTGCCCCGGGTGGTGCTGGTGGAGCGCGCAGCAGGGAGGCGCATTGTTTGTATGCAAACTGGACGGCATGGCCATTGTATGCGATTGGGCATATATGGAGCCGGTGGTGGCTCGGAGGACACAGCCCGTTTAAAGGCGCAAGGAAAGTTGCCCTCGGCGATTTTTTTTTCTTTTTCTTTTTCCTCTCGCTTTCATGTGACTTTCTCTCTTTTTCGAAAGTGATTTGCTTCTTCGCTATGAGTTGCCTGGATGTGATGTACCACCAAAGCTATGGAGCGCACTACCTCCCCGCAGCTGCGTACAAGGCGACATACTATAACCACCATCAGCAGCAACAACAGGTGAGGCGCTGATAGCAGAACTTTTTTTTTCTTACCCCTTCGCAACAGACAATGGCTGAATTTACCTTTAGCCCGGGAGTCTTTCTTCACAAATAAGAAAACTCTAAATTCTAGAAGTGCTGTAATAATAACCAGGATGCGAGATCTGGATAAAAACAAATCGAGAGTATTAAGTTTGGAAAAGCCAAACTTGAAGTAACACGGGGGAGCAGCAAATGTCTATATGGCCTTTGATTTGACTTTTCAATGATTAAATTCCAATCTAGGGTTCAGTATTCACCTCGGGTCAGGCGTAATGACACGGAGCGATTAATCGTGCGGTCAAACGGTGATGTAATGACAGCCAGTCACTCACACAGGAATGTGGACCGCAGCATGACAAATAGCTGGAATGCAGTTTGTGGGGAAAAAAGAAGTAAATTTTCTGACGATTCTAAGACTACTTTCAATGAAAAGCTTCTCAATGACAGGGGCTCCTTTCAAAACTTTGGTAGAGGGCAGTTAGGGGGCCTCTTGAAATATAAACTTGTTACTTTTTTTTAATACAACACACTCATTTTCAAGTGTATATCTGTAAGATTGTACCTTTTAACCCCTGCAAATCTTAGTGCACATGATTTTAGAATAGTTTAATTCCCTTTTTATTTTTACCCAAATGAAGGAACTGTGAAGAACAAAAAAAAGAATGCATTTTAATATAAATAAATCAATGTTTCCAATCACCAGAGCGTGTCTTTTTCCTTTCTTTAATGAATGCAAAAGAATATCCATGCAAAAAATGTCTCACAGTGTGGAGGGAGCATCAAACTTATATAGACGGATATTAGGGCGGCACAGTATATTGCAAATATATTGTCATTCTAATATTAGTGTGGACAGTATTGATTATGCAATCTGGAATGCAGTGTCTGTTGGCCAAGTGTCAGAAATTCATGATTTCCAATAAGACATTTAGCCTGTTGAATGAAGTATCACTCCATTAGATCCACAAATGACATAGAATATAGCGTTGAAGATGCTAAAGAGATGCTGAAGGTCAAAGAGGGTTGTAAACATTGGCATTGGTGTGACTAAATGTAAATATTTTTCCACGTTGAAAAAAAAAAGACATTACCTCCCTAATGTTGTAATATCTAAAAATATTACAACATAAATTCCTAATATCATTAATTCATAGGGGACTTTTCTCACCTGGCCCTAACTGGTGGTGCTACCCATTACTGGTACTTTTCTTTAGGAATTATTCAAGTTTGTTTATCTGCACGTATCAGCTCCACAGAACATTTAAAATCACTTCCGTCTATAAATGTCAAGGAAAATAAAGGTCTATAACTGCTTCTTTCGTCATCATATACAGGATCTCAGTTTTTTTTTCTTGCTTTTCCCTTCCAGAAGAAGCTAAGTGCTTACAACAAGATGCAGGAGTGTATGGAGCAGCAGCAGCCACCTCAAACTGAAGGAAGAGAGATGATGCAGAGACATCAGGGTCCCACAGCAACACTTGCTGAATCAGGTCGTAGATCCCCAGATGAACTGGAGTCAAAGGACGGTACCCAACCGGCTGAGGCAGAGTACTTGAGCTCGCGGTGTGTGCTGTTCACCTACTTTCAAGGAGACATCGGTGACGTTGTGGACGAGCATTTCTCCCGTGCTCTTAGTCAGTCCAGCTCCTTTGGCATTGAGAGCAAGCCCATTAAAGTGACTCAGGCAACTGTTGCTTCAACTAATAACCCATGGAAAGGTAAGGATATTAAGTTTTCCTCCCCACTAAAAAAGAAGATGGCAAAAAAAATGTTCAAAATGGCTTGGTGTTAAAACAGTGGCTCTTTTTCAGATGGTGGTTCCTATCCTGATGGTCAGGGCAGTTCACCTTGGAGCAGCCCTTTCCCACCTCAAGCCAACTCCTGCCTCCCATCGGTTTCTGTCTCAGTCCACCCAGAGTTCTCCTCCAGCCCCGTCTCCTTCAGCCATCCAGATGGAGCTCTGTGGGCCACCCACGTGCTTTCCCAAGCCAGCATCCCGTCTCCAGCTTCCCTCTCTGACAGCTGGACCTACAGTCTGAGCCCCCAGAGCCCAAGTGGTTACCCCAGCGTTCACGAAGTCTACCACTCACATCCACGGTCCCACCCCCACATCCACACAAGGCACCATCACTCCGTGCTTCATTCGTACCCACCCCACAGCCCAGCTTTGGACCCCAGGTTCAACGCGTTGCTGCTGCCGGGTGTTAGGAGCCAAGGTCAGGCTGCCACCAGCACTGGTAGCTCCCCGCATAGCGAAGGGGGGAAAACGGAGATGGATCTCAGCAGCAACAGCTCCGTCTCTGCAGCCTCTGTCACCTGGACGCCTCCACCTCTCCATGGCTCTTTGGAGGCATATGATGCAGGTATTTTAAGACTGTTACTTTCTACGAATGTGTTAAAAAGATGGTTTGAACGGTAAAAAAAAACAACTTTGTAATCCTACTCCGCTCTGAGGTTTACCATGCTATATTAAGTGAATGACAAATTTGACACTTTCACAGGGCACTATTACATTTTGCCACTGTTTTCTCAGCCAAAACAAGTTCATGTTACTGTACGGAATCACTTTGGTGAGAGCTGCTGGCTTTATCAGTCTGCCTCAATAGTTATGGACTGGTCAGTCCACTTTGAGTCCGCGAAGAGTGGAGTATACCTGTTGATTTGGAGTCAGACTGTAACATCAAAGATGGTTTGTTCAAGAGATTTTCCATGTTTCAGTCTGGAGACGGACTGACCGTTGGATGATTTACCTTATTTTAGTTTTGTCAGCAGACATTGTTCAGCTGAGAATCCGTGACAAATTTACCAAAAGTCACAGACAAAAGTTTAAACCAAATTCACAGCTTGAGTTGTGTCTAAGTTCATTCAGAGAATCTAAAATCAGCTAAAATGGTTGGACCTGACAGACTGGCTAAATGCTAGTAGTAAGCTTAGTTGAAGCTGTCGGTCTTCCACTGTCCTGAGAATGTCTTCAATTTTTTTTTTATACAAAGTTATAGTTGTATGACATCATTCTAAATGGTGATATAATGGAAAACTTAACAGAAAGTTGCATAAAACTGTTTTGCCTTATCTCTTTTCTCTGCAGCTGTTGATCAGACCAAGGCGAAGGCGTCCATTTGGTTCTGACGGATGAACAGAAGACGGACTATCTGCTCACACCAAAAACGGACTAACTATGTGGCTTTATCAAAGTATGGCTGCATCACCAGCACTGTAATGTAAAGTATAGATGAAGAATATTAGCAACAGTTTCATTTGTGTAAGCGTCCTCTCAACACTAATGGAGATGAACTCAGGCTTGGACTGGTGTGACAATCATGCTTCGGTGACCTGTCACGACCACTCAAATGATAGCAAGAGACTACTAGCTTTAGAAATAGAAAACATTTGTCTGTTGGTGCAAATCTATTCCTTTTTATTTAATGTGAGACCAAGCAGTTCTGTTTAAAGAGCTTGATTATGATCCACATTATTTTTGTATCGTTAATGTTTGTTTAATGTACATTGCTTGCTGTGTGTGTGTGTGTGTGTGTGTGTGTGTGTGTGTGTGTCTGTGTGTCTGTGTGTACTGTCTTACTATGCTAAACTGTTATTTGCTTAAATGGCTCCTATGCTTATTTGCCTTCAGAAATGTGTAGTGTATATACTGTTGCTTTTTGCTGAAGTAATAAATTAATAAAAAAAATTAAAAAAACAGGGAGCAACGTAATGTTTCTTTACTTCGAGTAGAGCCAAAACCAAGCAAAAAAACAAAAACAACAGAATTCAAGAAAACATGTGTAACCTAGTCTAAAACAGATCCGTTTATTGTGGACAAACTCCTTTGCAGGACCAGCAGGAGTTTGCTGCTGCATTCCAAAGGCAGTTATTGGACTGAAAACATCCACACACATTTCCAGACTGGAAACAAAAGAATGCATTTCCTGTCTGGACAGGAAGTTTGTGAGGCAGGAGCAGACTAGTCATGTGCATAAACACAACCGATAAACTAAGGTGTTATGCATGAGTTTGCTTCGGTTGCAGTTAGAATAGAATAGAAATATCCTTTATTGGACCACAGTGGGGAGATTGAGTTGTACCAGGAGCAAAGTGAAAAGCTAATGGAAACACACAAGGGTAAAACATATAAAAGCAAAAAATATTGTACAAGAGACTGTACAATAAGAGCAAACTTTCAATATAAGAACACATTTTGTACAGTTATTCGATATTACATACACAAAACCTAAAGCAGTGTACTGAGTAGAATGATTTAAAAGAAAATGTCTAAAATGTGTGGGTGTGTGTGTATGTATACAAAAAAAAACACCTACAGACCACAGTAATAAAAAAACAGTGCAAAAAGAAAAGGGATGTAAAGACTTTTTTGGGGAGAAAGGATCGTTATAATGTCTTACAGTTTCTGGGAGGAAGGATCTGCGATCTTATGACATATTATGTCACTTTCCTTAATAATACCCACATTATAAGAGCCTAATGCTGTATCTTAGTCTGAAATAAAATCTAAAACATGAAATTACTACAAAGAATGGGATACTGTATCACCGTATATCCTCTTGGAATATTAAAAGTATTTCACTATCAGCCTAAAAAACACATTGTTTCTCGCAAAAGCAATGTTTGAATCAGAGGGTAGAATCAATTTATCTAGGAAATATCATCTTATTGTCTGATGCAACTGTGCACATTTTGGTAGATGGTAGTGAGGCCCAGTGGTTAGGGAGCTGTTTTTTTTTTATTCATCTTGGAGAAGCTGCAAAGGTCGCTGGTTTGAAACTCAGTCTATCAAACTGGGTCCCTGAGCAAGACCCTTGACCGCAGATTGCTCCCTGTGCGCCACTCGGTGTTGGCAGCTCAGTGCTCCCTAAGGGATGAGTTAAATGCAGAGACAAATTTCCCATCTGTGGGACTATAAAAGGAAATATTTACATGTATTTAACATTTTTAAAGCTAAAATCTAAACAGAAAATGTAGAAATACAATACATTTTCTGATTTTTTTTTTCCTGATAATATTTTTAAGAGCAAACTATCTGATTTCACAGCTTCTAATAGCTTTATGGACCACTTGAAGTAGTGAAAATAGTAGAAGCCGAAGTGTATTTTAATTTCTTGGGCATGGAATTGTGTTTTTATCATGCAATATGTCAAACTGGTGCTTCCTGCTCTATAAATTATCTATACTACAAGCATCTCCTCAAATTCATCGATTTCCAAACCCAACTATTGGTATTGGTGTATCCATGACAACGAACATGCTTGTACTGGAAAAATCTTAGCCTTGATAAGATGTGAATCTCTTACTCATTGAAGTTAGATTAAGTCCCAAACACCTCAATCTAAATCAGTATGAAGTCTCCTGGTGTGACTGAAGCCCGTCTACTGTGTTTTCCTTTTTCCTGAGTGGCCTGACCAGGTGGTATGACCAGCAGTACCAACCCACTAACATTCCAGCCTCAGCTCCCACGTATCTCATTCTCCATCGCCACGAAACAGCAGGACTTTAAATCTGGAACACAGCAGCTGCATGTCCAGATGGAGAATCAACAAATCCTCATGCACTGAAAGGAAAAGACAAACAAAACTGAAGGGAGATGACTTGTTTATAAGTTAGATTTTTTTTTTTTATCTCAGACAATTTCCGATACCTAATTTTCCTCAATTTGCATGATTATTTTAGTACTGCTGTTATCTACTCATTATAATTCTCCCAATAACGAAACATTAGGTGACAAAAAGGCACTTTTCAGGGACAGTCTATTCAAATCATGTAACAGAATTCCTTTTTGGATGCAGCAAAGGTAACACTGAAACACTGTCCATGTTAAAGTTCATGTTTTTTTCGTGCTTCACACAGAATTAACAAAGAAAGCCTTGTGTTTCTCTGCTACATTTGCCACTGGCACAAAAAAATTGAACAGTAAATCAAGTGCAGTGTATGGCCCTCACACAAATGTCCAACATGTTCTCATAGCAACATGCCATAGTATAGAGTAGTTGTGTAAAACATGTGGAACGTATGTGGAAGTTGCTGAAATGTAACTTTTCTGTATGCTTTGGCTCATCAAACAATTTCACAGGAGCGTAATCATCTGGTTTGAATCTGTCAACAGTAACACTACTGTTATTTTCATCTCCACAAAGGTATATATTTTATATTCCGATGACATTGTTTCAACCATTAAAGATTACACACAGATTTCTACTAGTCCACAATACATTTTACCTTTTATCAAACATAACTGCCATACTCCTATAAATGATTCAATTATAGCAGCTAGCAGAGAGCAGCAGATGATGGGTGCAAATAGTGCTGGATCGATTAAGCATGGTCGATAATTGATCATTAATAGAGTTGAAAAGTTTGGTTGGCAAATGTGTTAAATCATTGACTGGTGTATCTACTGGTGTATTTCAAAGAACATTGACGTGATTTGACTGCATTTTCTTATAATTGTACTGTATGTAACCAGATCTGGGTATGATTAGACTGTTTTGGAAGGATTTGTGTAAATTGAATTTAATATCAACCACACTTCATTATAAACACAATAACTGGACTTTAGTTAGACCTGTTTGCCTTATAAAGAGCCTTGAGATGAAATTTGTCATGTTTTGGCTTCATATAAAGCTTCACAACGCTAAAAGAACAAATAAGAGCAGAGATAAAAAAAATGAATGATTGAAGAAAACATAAATACTCAAACAGGTTGTTTTCCAGCTGATCAGAAGTTCAATAACACAGACTTAAAACGTTTAAATGTGCCTTAAAATCGAACTAGCTTTTTTCATATGATTTTCTTTCAGGAATTCACGTTACCATTGATAACCTGATGGCAAAAAACTTTGAATATGACAAAATTGTTGGAATCCCTTGCAGTAACTTACATTTTTCTAAATACTATGAAGGTTATGGAACCAAAAAATAAAAAAAATAAAGCAACAAACAGACCCCATAAAATGTTACCTGCACTTACCCAAAGATTACAACCAGGCTGTTATTTAAGACACATGGATAAGTCCAACTCAAATTAAAGTCTGTTATTATTCTGACTGCAGCACAATAATAATGGGACAACATGTGAGTGAAGCGCTTAAGTGCAAAACATTTATTCAAAGTTTGTCCCGTACCACAAACTGGCGAAGGAGCAACAAATGAGGGGACATTGAAAGGTGGAAGAAATATTTTATTAACTGATGACCTAAAAATCTATAATTTGGATGGTACAGATGTCTCCCAATTTTACTCACATGAAAGCAGATGCCACTAAACATGTTTTCTACTTACCCTCTGTATTAAGATTGCCTCCGTTGATGGCACGCCTTGCTAATCCATTGAGGGAATTGCTGCCCCACACCACTCATCACATCACTCTGCTTCCACTCTCCCACAGTTTTCTGTGGCTACAATCCACTCAGTTGAGCTGTTCAATCCACAAATTAATTTATCTCACAAATTTAAAGTAGACAAAAAACATGTTTTTCAATGAAGGATTTATTGGAAAAAAAGCAACATTCTTATGATGAAGAAGGAAATGTACTACCTTTGTTACTTTCTTTGATACACTTAGCTTAGCTTTGTTTTCCTTTAATGTTTGGGCTCATTCCAGGAGTAAAATGAAAGGCTGCAGGTTTCAGCCTGGTACCTCATTAGCATTAGCCTGTAGCCTCTTCATCTGCATGTAGTGCACTAACATGCTAACAGGCATCCCACTGGCAGCTTTGCAGAATCACCACAGGCACTTCCACTGCAGGAAGAGAACACAAACTCAATACTCAAACGCGCTCCTTAAAGTCGGATCAAATGACATTCCCATAATTGTAAAAATTAGTAAGGCGGCAATAAGAAATTTAGGAAACACTGCATGTTTAGGAGAAACTTTTTTATTAAATTTTAAATTGTCAGTCTTTCGAGCAGGTACTACATTTCTTCAAAGTAGTTTTTAATTGATTGTTTAAGCAGCTCAAGATTGGGGTAGAATATAAAACATATATTCTGAAGCCCTTTTATTTAAGGGAGATACAATCAAGTACATCCATCCAGAGAGATCTGCTTCATATTTATCTTTTTTTTCTTGCTTGCAATCAAGTTCAAACGTACGCTTAAATTGGAAAAACTCAATTATAAGCCCAGGCATACACAACCCCATGCATTGATGTTGCACTGAGCCTTAACAAAAAGAGAAAAGTATATACTCAGAGTCAATTTCTGGTTCTGGTCCTCATCTCCTTGTTGATATAATTGCCTTTTCCATCAGTAGCCTTCATGTAATTTCTATGACAAAGAGCTGTATTTATACTGGATGACAACAGGAAATAGTTTCATTTTCTTTTTCATTTTTCCTAAATTAATATCTGCAGCTCACCACCCACATATCATCTTAAACATGTTTTGCTACCACCTTGAACTGGACTATCTCTACCATTATAGAGGTGGGTTTTCTCATTGTTTTTTTTTTTATTCCTTGGTTTTATTCGTTAATTTAGCACATCATCATTATTGTGAATTGAAATCCTTTATTTTTGTTATGTTTTTTTTTTCGTTAAAATCAGTCCACAGAGTATCGGCATTATTCTCCCCCATCGTTCATGTTTATTTACTCTGAACTCACGTTTGATCTTGAGAGCATTCGCAAGATTTGCGGTCTGACATCAGAATGATCTTAAGCGAAATCTGTTCGCGTGTGGCGTGTTGTGCTTGTCGTCTGACCGGACACCACACACTGTACGAACAAACACGTTCTAACTAAGATTTTTTATCGTTACGAGTGGTGTCTCTCAGCCTTTGAAAATCAGCTGATTATTTTTAAATCCTGCCGTGTGAACCAGCCTTTACATACACTTATGATTGCCTTTATTCATTATGATGTCATCATAACATCGTACAGATGCCCGCGCGCTCCATTGCTTGTCCTTGTTTACTGTTTGCCATCATGCACAACATCGTCTTTCTCTGTCACATGGTCTTGTTATGGTAAATATACACAAAAGTGCTTTGTTTACAGAAAAATAGAGCAAAACCAAAGTGTAAAACACATAAATAAAATATAATAAGCGAATGTGGTGTGCTAATTTAATCGGAAAACCTTTGTACTGTATGCAACCAGAGAAGCTACTAGCACCTTTGGTTGCATGATGTTTAGTGTTATTTTTCTTCTCACGCATAATGTTTAGCACATAAAAGCAGAATTTTGGTCATTTATGACCTGACTGTCTTTTTCCACATGTTTGCTGTATCCTCTACATGGCTTTTGGCAAATTCAAACTGCTACTAATGGTTCTCTTTCAACAATGGTTTTCTTCCTGCAAGTCTTACATAAATACAAGATTTATGGAGCTACTTATTAACAGTACTTTCACCAGATTCTCCCATCTGAACAGCGGATTTCTGCCGCTTAACCGTTGTCTGTGAGATATCCAAAGCTTGAAATGTAGTTAATGACACAACCCTGATGTAAACTTCCCCAAAACTTTATCAGTGACCTGTCTGCTGCTATCCTTGGTCGTACTGAGGCCTTCACAGAACAGCTATTTTATGATATGATTGAATTACACACATCTGCAGCAATTAGCAATTAGTAATTAGGTTACTTCTGAATGCAGTCATCAAATACAAAACGATGCTACGCTTTTTTTTTTTAGATTTTTGTAAAAAGGAGGAAACTATTACTTCCTTCTTTGTCTTGGTCTATCGTATAAAATCCTAATAAATTATGTTTATATTTGTTTTTGTAACTTGACAACTTCTACAAATGTTCAACAGTCTAAATACTATTGCAAGAAACTGCGTGAAAAGGATGGGTATAAAGTAAACCTTGTCTGACAGTGCTTTTGAAATCTCTTAAGTGTAATGTCCGACCTAATTACGACCAAGGAAGTCCATTTGGTAACTTATCAGTGTTACACTGATGAGAATGAAATCAACCAAAACAGAATATACTGAATTCAAATGAATTGCAACGAACTGAACAGAACTCTAGACAAAAGAAATAAGAGCAGAGTGAAAGATATATATAAAACAGATGGTACGGGCTGCCAAACAAAGTCAGAGTCCAGAAAAAAAAAGAGATGAAAAGCAAGAGTGAGTGAGAGAGAGAGAAAGCTGATCAGTCATAACAAAGCCCAGCCTCACATTCCAGAGTAATTGAGCGGATGATTAGTCAAACAATCAGCAACACAACTCCAGCTGTCCGAACAAAAATGTGTATAAATTCAGAGATCTGGATGGAGGAAAAAATAAAGATAAGTCGAAAAATGCACATGGCAGCCATTTCCATTCAACTATTCTCCCAGACTCCAGCAAGCTTACTCAACGCCTACAAATCACAAGGGTAATTAGAGCTAATTTCCCCTCCTTGAACATGTATTAAGGGTGTTAGGGGTATTGATGAAAGGCTCAGCTTTCAACGCTGTGTTTTCGTCAACGGGGCAGCCTAATGAAGTGTGCTGGGACCGTCACAGAATACTCGCCCTGCTGATTGTGCTTGATTCGCCAAATCTTCTGGGTTTTGGAAGGATACCTGATTCTTCCTAAATCAACAGTTGAGCACACCCAAGGAGCAGAGTTTGTTGAAACGCATAGATTAGGTGGAGTCAGTATTAAAAGCTGTAGGAGATCATTATTTTCATCAAAGAACCAGGCTAAATATGTATTTAAGTTTGAACAGTCACTAGAAATATGCTCATAATGTCCAAACATGCTTCTTTGGGGTTTATTTTTATTTTTTATTTTAAATAGATAGCGGAGTCAAAAATAGAGTTATAGACATGGATTGCCCACCTACTATACAGCTAAATTACAGTTTGTAATTCATATTTAGAGGTTTGTTTGTGGGTTGATGAAACAAAAATGTAAGGATGTGGTCCTAATAACAATCGAGACATTTTAAAGGAAAGGGAAGCAAGCCCATCATGGGTGTAAAGTTGGACTGTGGCAGTATTATGTTGTGTAGGTGTTTTCATGCCCAAGGGACTGTGCCCTTCACAAAATAAATGGTAGCATGAGGAAAGAACAGCATGTGTAAATATTGAAGCAACATCTTAAAGCTAATCTTGTTCAGAAACACTTACTGTTAGACTGATGTAAAATTGTCCCTCCATCCAGAAAGTATTTAATACATTATGTATTCACAAAAAAGTAGGTTTAAATATCATTCTCTGTGGGAGCTGCAGTCCTGCAAAAACTATAACCAACCTCTGTCGTTCGGTCCAAAGGGCATGGATTGAATTTGACTTTGGAAAGTGCCTTGAGATGACATGTATCATGAATTGGGACTATACAAATAAAATTGAATTGAATTGGATTTGTCAAAGTTTTATTCCTGCTCTCGCCCCTAGACGTTATACACTCACTCTCCTCTGTCCTTCAAGTTCCGGGGGAATCACCTTATCTATTGGTTGTCCCACATGCCAATTATTCTGACGGGCTCACGTAATGCCAGTGTGCGAGTTTCTGCATGGTGGCTGCACATGTGCACTTCTAGTGTTTATATATCTGGTTAGCTTAGCGGCTAGGTTAGCGGTTAGCCGTTCATTGTATCTCCACGCTCTCACCGTATACTTTGAGCATGGGTGAGAGTCGCAAGAAGCGAACCGTGTTAATGCTTATGAGAAGAGGAAGGCCTCAGTAGAAAGAAATAAGACCACAGTGGATTTAGGACTTTTTTTTTCATGCGACCACCCGAAGGAGCGGAAGAGCAAGGTAACACAGTCTTGTACATGTGCAGTTATTCAAAAAGGAACATGGGGAAACTTCTGGAAAAATCGCCAACCCTAGCTTCAAGACATCAGCAAAGAAATAAAAATGTTGGAAATGTGTCTTTCAAATGGACTGACTCAAATCATAGCATCAAACACAACGTTATATTAAATGCACAACCCTACCCTGTTGCTTTCTCTGTGCCCAGAGGTGGATCAATCCTTATTTTACAAAGGACTCTGAAAGAGCTGCAGCAATTCCTTGTTAGTACTGATTGTGTTGCTCATGTGACAAGAGTCTCTCGTATTATCCATTGGTCATGACTATGAAATATGACTGAAAAGCAACATCCTTCTCTTCCTAAATAAAGATCAAGAGCTCAGTGTACTGTTTTAAAGGGTTGTGGGGAAATGCCTTATAATCTGAGGAAACCATACTTGGAGGTAAGTTTGGCAAAAAAAATAATACTCTTCATGAAGAACACCACACACATCATTAATTAAGGTGGTGGTAATTTTCCTATGGCCAAAACTTCTTGTCAAGGCAGATAAAATCATGCATAGTTGTAAATGTCAGTGAGTTTTGATCTAGATCATTTAGATGGTTCATGGAAAGCTGAAGATGAAGAGAGCTGTTATTTGTCAACATTTAGAGTAATTGCAAATATATACCTGAATTGACACAATAACGGAAAATTAAAGTTGTGCAATGGCTTAGCAAAAGTTGGAAAATGTGAAGGAAAATCTGTGGGATCACCTAATGGTGGCTATATACAGCAGATATGCACACTACAAGTTAGAGTAAGCTTTACCATGTCAAGATGTTGGACCCTGATATATATTTATTCAAAGGTACATAGTACACGTTTTTAATTTAAATATTGTTTATTTTCTTTACCATACATGCCCTTACAATTGCTCAGCATGTAAAAGGGGTTATTTTTTATTCATCCCAGTAGTCTTTATAGGCTGGATTAATCAGTTTATGAGAGAGTGATTCAGGCTGAATTCTCTGGGTGTATGCGTGGGTGTGACACACTGTGCGCTCCCGTTCACCTCGCTTCTTTGTTGAGTCTCTGTTGCCATCGATGGATTAGGGAGAGAACACGTGCTGACTTCAATATTTTTAGCTGTCTTACCTCAGAAGACATTATGCCTTTAAACAAAAGACCTGTTCAGTCGCAGCGGTAGATGCTTTTCCTCTTCTCTCATGCACGTGCACAATTCTGGTGTCATTTCAACTTGTCGCCAGAGGGGGCAGACCTCTGCAAAAATCCTGAAATTTACATTATGCTCCTTTAAGAAGAAAGAACGTTGTAAATGTATCGAAAGCTGGTCAAACAATTTTTTAGCTTCAGCATTTGCAACCATTTATGCAACCAAGCTGTGGTTTTATTTTACATTTTGGATATAATTACACATTTCTGTGTCACTGAATTAACTGGTTTGCCTTTTAAAGGGCACATTTGTTGTGAATTGGAACTGTAAAAATAAACTGAACTGAATTGAATTGGATGCATATTTAAGCTGGAGATCGTTTTCCCACGCAAAGGCAGATTTTGGTATCTGTTGGTGTGGGAGAGCTAGTCAGAATACATTGAGCAGTTCTTTGATCACGGCTTCACTTTTATTGCTTCAGGATGTTTAGTGAGGGTCCATTGCAAAACGCAGCCATTTCAGCTTCAACATGGTTGTTTATATTTGCGGTCCCATATGGAATGAGGAGTGAATGGCATCCATGAGGCTTGCCGGAGCTTTGACTGTAAAGGCAAGGCTGTTAAATTAAAAACCAATACACAGTTACCCCGCAGGAAAAGATCAACATTTAGACTGTTTACAGTGTGCAGCAAGAACACCCACCCATAACACAGGCCAGTCACATTCCACCGCTTGCCCACATACAGAGAAGCCAGAAAGCATCATGCCTTCCCTTTTTAGTCTGTTACATCAAAACATAAATGTCAAGCATTTGGCAGAAAAAGTACAGCAGGTGACCTCAATACAAAACTGCAGCAAATCATCCAATTATCAGCTATGATGCAAACTTTTCAGATCAAATCACGGCGGTGAAAAAAAAAACGTGTAAAAGCAGAGTTATTTATTTGGCTGGATAAATCAAAAAATTAATAAGTCTTCCAATAAAGTTAGAGGCAGCCCATTCATAAAGGTTTGTAGCCATAGCAGCAGCAATCGGTTGTTTCTGTCTGACTCAGTCTGGGTAAGGTGCCAGTAACTACAGTGGAAACCAGTACATTGCTGTCATTCCTCTGCTCGGTGAAAGCGCATTTAGCAGCCAACACCTGTTTCCTCTGCTCAGTCTCTACTGTGGCCTGCTTTGCCACAGCACTGCTGGGATTGAAAGAAGATTCAGCTACCAAGACAGTTTGTGCTCTCTGTACCACAGGTGGCATCAGGTTTTTATTGTATGATCAGTCAACATGGTTAGCAAGCTGTTTGGAAAAGCTAAGAAACATGGTCCAAGAGCCAAGAAAGTGTTGCTGCCAGAAATGATATGTCCTACTGTTTAGAATATTACCATGCTTGAGGAAACGTTTTTTGTTCTGTCAAGGGCCCTCTAATGAACTCGTTTTTTTTTTTTGGGATTTGCGGCTGAAACAAAGAAACACAAAAATATGACTAGCAAGGTATGTGAAGATTAACATACAGGACATTTCAGGAGCAAAAGAAGAGATGATGAAATGATGACATACTGAAAACGCTAAAAATTCAGTTCAGTCTATATATAACACCAGATCACGACACATGTTGTCTCAAGTCCCATACAATAAAGAACAAAACAATAAAAAAAGTCAACAACAGAAAAAAAAATGCCAGCGAAGAGGAAAGGTTTTGAATTAAGTGCAGCAGAGAAGAAGTATCTTGACTGGGAAGGAGAAACAAAACTATGTATTATGTTAAAGTATAGTTATATTCATTACATATGATCGGGTGTGTGTTTCATATATAATTGTTTTATTATGTTGTATTAAGGATGAACCATAATTAGAAGTTCCAAATGGATATGACCCTAAGCCTACTGCCTATTTGCTTAAAAAAATGGCTGTGAACATGGCCACCAGCAAACCTGCCTTAGTTATGTCAGTCGTGGCAGGAGCAATGGGCCAAAAGTCCAGCAAACTAATGTGAGAAGCTTGCATATCCAACACATGTCACTGAAGTCAATCAGTTTAAAAGGCAATTCCACAACATAACAAGGATATGTATTTGATTTAGAAGAAAGTTTAGAAGAAATCTATGTTAGCCTGCCATTTAGCAAATATAATTTATTTTGGTTATGCTAACTAACTTAAAAAGAAGAAAGTTTAGTGTTATTTATTGAATGAAAGTAAGGAATAATGTTATTTGTCTTTTTACAGTCTGTGTTAATATCTAGTATCAATTGCATATTGGAAAGCAGAATAGATATTTGGTTAGAAGGGTTTTTAATATATCAACGCTGATTTGGTTCTTTTACTTTCAGTTTTTAATGAAAGTAATCTGTGGCAACAATGAATCTTTTACCACCAGAACATATAATTGTCCCTTTTTAGTGATAATCACATTTTCATTAGGAGGCTCAGTCAATATCTGCATCAGAGCAGCAGTTACCTTTTGAAAAATTATATCGTCACCAAAACAAATCAAGCCTGCAGATCATTTTAGGAATGTCCAGTGAAATCTCAAGGGCGTCACTGACTGGCTTCGGTCTCCTGTTCAAGGTTAAAGTTTTATACAAGGCCAAGCTGACTGTTGTTAAATCTCTGATGATGCCTGTTCAAGGAGTTTGTGTTGTTTAAATGTGACCCTCAACTATGGCTTCCGACATGCAGAATAAATAAATATCGACAAAGTCTCAGGTTCAGTCTTCAGCGGGTTGATTAATAATCATGTAATAAACATCTGGTTTCGTTCATCTCTTGCTGATGTGATGCCTGCATGGAGACTGTTGGCTGTGAAACTGTTATCGTTGATCTCCAATTGTCGGTGCTTGTGCCACCATGTGACAAAAGTAGAGTGTCTGGAGGACAAATAGTGAGGAACAGGCAGCTTGTGAGTGCTATATCCAACACTAACAAACTCCCTTTCTTCAGTCATGCATATAGCACAGTTGTTACCATTGTTCTGTAAATCGGCTGCAGTTTTCCGTTTGAATATTCAAACTTGAACGTTTCACATTTCACATGTTACCTGAATATACCTTATTATTTATCAATAATTGCACAGCATTGTTCCCTTCCTGATAAATTCTTTCTCTTCTGCTGTATAGTCTAACTTTTTTGTTTTGTTTGTTATTTTCATATTATTTGATGTTGTGCATAATAACTCTCACATAATTGCGCTGACATGAGTCCGTGGACATGCGGGCGGAGTCTGCGAGGTGGACTCTGCGCAGACAGGTATCACGTAGAGCTCTGTTCTGTTTTAACGTGGTCTCAAACTATAAACTGCTCGGCGGGAAGAAGTCTTAACATCAAACTGTTTTATATGTGAAAACGAGCTTGATACAATGAGCTGCTCCAAGCAGGCGGTCGCAAAGACCCGCGCCATCGCAGCCACTCTGTGATGCACTGACAGGTGTGCGGTGGGTGTCTGCTGGAAAATAAATGGCTTTAGGTGCTTCACTCGCTTATCAAACACCCTACTTTCCATTTTCTGATTTGTCCCACTGGCAGAAAGTGTGGGAAATATAGGAATTTGTCACAACAAATGTAGACCGTAGGTGTGCCCAGCTATGAAGGGTATAACGTCTGCGGACTGTCCGCACAGCTATGCCCACAGTACGCCCCAGCATGCCTTCAGTCTTGTGTCTTCTGTCTACTTGTTTGTCACTGTCACACCCAAATTTCCCCACTGTGGGACAATAAAGTGCTTTTTTTCCTATTGTAAACCATAGACACATTCTTCCTCCAGTTTTGAATGGGACAGTGCCCAGTGCCACCATTGACAAGCCCCCACTGACATCTTGTTGTGATAACCTTCTCTGATGGTGTATATTTTGCTTTATCTGTAATGAGTGACTAACAAGCTGCATCATGCAACTCTGTATTGGAGCTGGATCGGCTGCACCTTTGGTTGGTGGTTAGTACTGTTACCTCGCAGCAAGAACGCTTTGAGTTCAAGTACTAGCTTTGGCCCTTTCTCCATGGGATTTGCATGAACATATAATTCCCATAAGATACATCAGGTTCCTCCCATTGCCCAAAAATGAGGCTACTTACCAATATACTTAACTACTATTAGGTTAATTGCTAACTCTAAAAAATGCTCTCAGGGTGTGAGTGGGTGCTGGTATGATCGTTTGTCCTCTCTCTGTTGAACTTTGATGGACTGACGAACTGTCCAGGATCCTAACCTGCCTCTCCCTGGTATTTGAAATTAGACATTTGTAGACAAGAACATATGTATGAGTTTAGAAGGCTTTGAGATCATTTTAGATTTTTAATCTAAATGCAGCTTTAAATACTTGGGATGTTTTTCAGTGATTTCTTGAAAACATACACAGTTCATTCAGCATTAAGGAATTCCTTGTTCAGCCACCTGCTTGTCAATCACCCCGGTCTCTGCTATGTGACCCTACCTGCTGTTACTGTCCCTCATTGCCTGTAAAGATCATACCACACATACCAGAGCCATCGAGGGGCAGTCCCAGTCCTATTGACCCAGATTGTTCTCAGGCTTCATAGCTGTCACAGGAACCAGGTTTTTATCTTCAAATGGAACAAGTACCAGATGGTTTCCTGAGGAGACTGTGAAGTCACAAACTGTGATGTGTCGCACAAAAAAAACAACACCCTTGGCATGTTTGTTTAGGTAGCAGAAAGTAAATGAATTAAATAAATTCCTTACATAGTCTCAAATGTTTTCTGCTAAAGCATTTCTTCTGATCTCGGTTTTACTGAAGGAATAAATATCAAATAAATTAAAACTGCGTTCATTATTTTATCCGTTTGCTGAGTTATGATTTAAATAACAGTCAACAAAGTTGCTTAAAAAAAATCAAGACAACGAATATTACAAATTCCAAACATTAGCAATTTTCAATCAAATGGCACCTCAGGCGAGCCACTTGTTCTTTGTATGTTCCCATTTTTCTTGTTTTCTCATAAAAGGATAATAACTTTTGAATGTCACAAATCAAAACTATGTTTTAAACCATCTGTAATCAGTTTATAACATCAGGGTAGAAGCTGTTGGCATGTTGGGGTTTTCCTGCTTTCTTGATGAGGTACTAATGCAGCAAAATTGTCTTAAAATTGTGTGTTTAAGCTATTCTGATGTCAATCCAAACTACATTTTGCTTGTAGTTTGAGGGCATTCTGTTTGTTGGTCTGTCAGTTAAACTTTTTCTTTTAAATATGATACACATGTGTTCGGATTGTGAAAAGTTAACCTTAAGGGACTCTATATATCAGTGATAGATAAAAAGATTATTTGAAGAGTTCTTTATTCAGATATAAAAAAAAATATACTTAAAAAAAGATTTAAATTCAAATCCAGTCTCTTTCAGGATAAAAGTAGGTGCTTTGACTGTGATGGTTCACTTTAACGGAGGACCCAAAAGCTGAGACTTCAGAAATTAGAACTGAAAACTAGAGGGGACTGAACATTTTCTATGGCTTCCCTTTAATTAGAACAGCCCAGTCTCTTTGCACTTTTAAGTCATTGTTAAAACCCACCTGTTTGCACTGACCTATAACTCAAGCTGAGCAGATTATTTTACTATCTTTTATCATTTTTGTATTTTTCTGTGTTTTAACGGTGATAATTTTTGATTTTTCTTATTTCATGTTGTGCATTTGTTATTTTATATATGTATATTGTTCGTTGTGTACAGCACTTTGGACAGAGGTGTCTGTATTAAATGTGCTATATCAATAAAGCTGACATTGACACTAACATTGACTACATTGAGTAGAGTTCTTTAATAATGAAAAGATACAGCATGGTATGAGGAGAACAGGACATAGAATATAAAAAGGGACAACAAACATGGAAATGAGTTGGCAAATGGAAACAAAAAAAATCAAGTAAATAGAATCAATGAGCTTAACCTCCAGATTCCACATCATCAATGCTTGCTGAAATGTGGTAATCCTCTCCAAAAAGATTTGCATTCTGCTTGTAATGACAATGATTGCGCACACTCTCCATGGGCTCCAAGAAACTTCAGTGTGGAGCTAGATGGAGTAACCATCTCTCAGTCCCCCTTACTTTCAATAAAAAGAGTGACTAGTGCCACAAAAATATAATAAAAACATAGCTGTTAAATATACATATAAAGATAACAAGCTGGCCACTGTTTTATAATGTAAAATATACAAGTGGTTCTGTAAAGTGGTTTACATTTTTACTATATTTTTTTGTGTGTAAAAACAGCTGCCAAGGTTTTTCAGTAAAAACAACCGGTTTATTTATTTTTTAATGTGGGTACATTGCCCCACATGAATCTTGCCACGGTAAATGAAGAGGACACACTATACCAGCCTTAAAACATCTAGCTGGTTCATTGTATTTTTTTTTTTAATGGAGATAATCCAACAATGACTCCAAAGAGGCAAACAGTTACATTGCATAAACTTTTACTTACATCAGCATCTAAACATTTGATTTCCTCATAATTTCCTTTGTTTTTTTTCTTTCTTTGCATGATTTATCTGCAACGGCCATTCGTTTATATTATTATCAGCCATATCAGTTGTGCACAAACTGTGGAATCTTTTAGTGCTGCATGCATGAGTGGCTTTGAGTGTGTGCCCGTGCCTGTGTGTGTGATCATGTCTGCGGAGAGTGTAATCTGGGGGATAACGTGGAGTTTAGCCATCTGATCCCTCGCCTCCCCGGGTTCTGACAGGTTGACACCCATCAGTCTTCACATTAACTTTGCCTAATTGGCAGGTAATTCTCCTGCCTCCTGCTGACCCTTCGCTGTTGCTGCATTGTTCCTGTGCTCAGCTACTACTTCTCCCTGGGTCTGTATCCACCAATCTGAGCGGACCCCTCATTTGGACAAAGAGCCACTCAGCCGGGACTCTTGTCCAGGCTCAGAGGCCCAGCGTGCCTTGTCACTGTAAGCTAGGGAAGTGAATTTGGGAGCTTCCTCTGGGGCCGCGGCCTCCCTGCTGGGAAGCTCTCCGTGTGGTTGACAAGGAGGCCGGACCCATAATTTCAACAGATCATCAGGAGCACCGTTTTCGCACTGCAAAAATAGAACTCAAAATAAGAAATTATTTCTTGAAATGAGAGAATTTTTCCTTAATTTGAGCAGGTAAATAAGATTATTTGCCAATGGAATAAGATTTTTTACCTTAAAATAGGAACAACTCATCTCCATTATCTTATTTCAAGTGAAGTATATCTAATTATCTTATTTTAGGGGTAAAAATACTAATTCCATTGGCAAATAATCTTATTTACCTGCTCAAATCAAGGACAAATACATTCATTTCAAGAAAATTTTACTTATTTCTAGTTCTCTTTTTGCAGTGCGCATATAGATTATTGTAGGAACGTGAAATAATGTGCAAATCCCAGTTTAATCTAATATCTTTATTGCACAATATGTGATTGTCTTTTAGTGTATGTTTGTTTTTTATTGTAAATGTTCAACATAAATGCCCACGAACAACAAAATTCAGTTCAGTTTCCCCCTTCAAACCCTAATTCGTCCTCACTTTAAACTTTTCGATATTTTGCTTTTCTATCGTCTGAGCCGACCAAACATGATCATTCCAGCTGTACTGTAACCCTCATTCCTTCCTGACATTGATTGACAGGTGTTTGAGGAGCCGCTGGATATTCAGACACGGGACATATGGGCGGCCCACCCTCCTGTCATGTCCACCTTCCCATGGGTCCTTTGTGGCTGAGGTGGAGATGGCAGGAGCAGTGAGGAGCTTGTCAGAGCAACAGGAAGAGGGCAACACAGAATTACAGAAACAAACCTTAGACACTCTCACTGTCAGTAACCCCCCCCCCCCCAATGAGAGTACGTCAGCTGTCTTTACCAAAAAAAAAAAGACTTCCAGTGATAGAGAGGCAGCTTTCCCTATTTCCCACCCCCACGCAGGTGACTCTCACTGGGTGTTCAATGCTGAAAAAAGCCAGCCTCTCTGCAAGGGTGAGCCATCCTCCCATCACAAATGACTTGTGGCGAAAGACCCCAAAATGTAAGAAAGTTAATTATTGTATACATGCTTTGTCAGGTCAAATTGTATTCCCACACTCACTCACACGCAGACATAAACACAAGCCTGTAAATAAAGGTTTCTCTCAATACATGGGAATATTATCGAAACGTTTATTTGTCTATGTAGTAATTAAATATAATTTAATTCATAAAAGGAAACTCGTTTCACAAAGGCTGATATTAACGACAATGATATTTCAAACATTAATTTCTGTTAATTCAGAGAACCGTGGCTTACAGTTAACAAAAAAATTCATTTTCTGAAAGAAAAAACATATTCAATAACACAAATAAGGAGATGGTTTTTAATACAGCAATACCAGCCTACTGCAAAGTATGTGCATGTGCTATACTGTGTATAGCACATGCACTATATATACTGTGTATAGCATATGCAATTAAAGCAATATGGGCTTGAAAGAAAGCTCATATTGCTTTAATAGCAGCCTTCAGGTTATCTGCACCCTTGTGGCTTCCTTTCGACAATGCTCCATAGCTTCTATTCTGTGTGTCTCTGCTCTTCCCTCAAACTCTGGTAACTTAATTCCTAAATGAAATGAAAATATACGTTCATCTGAGAGGAAGACATTGAACCGCTGAACAACAGTCCAGCCTTTTTATCTTCTTTAGCCCTTATAAGGTTTTTGAAGAGATTGGTTCACGATTCAGTTCAGTTTATTTACTTAGCCGTAATTCACAACACATCCCATGTATATGACAATTTACAAAGTCTGTTCTATAAAATAATACGGACAGATGGTTAAAGCTTCTCAAAGGAAACCCAGCAGACTGCATCACGTCATTGACTCGCAGCGTTCACTCCTCCACCTATAGAATATAAAGGTAGTGGACCTTCACTTGTAGTGTGTGATTGACTTGAGAGCAATTCCTCATACCGAGCATGCATATGGCGACAGTGGAGAGGAAAACTCCCATTTAACACAAAGAAACCTCCAGCAGAACCAGGCTCAGTGTGAACGGCCATGTGCCATGACTGACTTGGGGTTTTATGTGAGAGAAAAGTAAAAAGGCTTCAGTGGCTTCATCAAGGCGAGAATCACCATTAAGCAGATAAGCTCTGAGCCAATTTTCAAGTCTTTAGGATGAAAGAGAGGGCAGTTATGAGTGGCTTGACACAAAGAGTGCAACAACTATTGCTTGTTTCCTGGATGTGTCTGTATGGGCTGGCTATGAAGCCCCCAAAACTCTTGAGTCTGCCACGACCGACTGGGGGTTCTATGCAGATTTGTATGCAAGGATTTGCTTCTCGATTCTCGCAAGGCTCTGTCCTTTGTGCATTTTTCTTTCTTCCCCACTTCTTCCTTGCACCAAACTTCCCATTAATATGATTCTGTACCGATTACTTTTTATGGCTTACCATGGTTGTCAGTGACATGTCAGTGGCTGTCTGCTGGACTGCTGTCAAGCTAGCAGTAGGGCATAAAATGGCCATGACATAAGGCTTCTTTAATGAAAATGGTTTGTATTCATGTTACAAACACGTTCTAAGATAATGAATTTGGGGTTCTCATTTGCTCTCAGCTACAATCACCAGAATTGATATAATTAAATGATTTAAATATATCCCTCTGTGACCGATTTATCTGAATAGTATGTAGATTGACGTTATATAGTTTTCTAGATTGCAAGTGTTGGTGTGTGCATTCGTGAGTGGATGTTGGAGATCAGCGTGTGTGGAATGTGTATGTGATATAAAGGCTCTCTCCTCATGACACAATGGTGTCTTTGACAGGCGGGAGAAGGGAAGGCTTTGTTTGGTGACACCACACAGTGTTGTGAATGCCCGACATAGCTGCCATTCCTCTCTCTGTGTCGTCCGCCAGGCCACTGGCTTATCAGGGATTCCTCTGCTTTCTGTCGGCCCACGCACACCCCTCGCTTGTGTGTGTGTGTGTGTGTGTTTGTGTGTGTGCGAGAGAGAGAGAGACCAGGAGAAAGAGTTTATGATGCAGAGCAGACAACACCAAGGGAAATTGTAAAAAGCTATCCGGGAAAACGCTTTCTCTGTTAGGTTTTACATGCAGGACAATTTGACCATCAGATTTTCAAACAATTGTGAGAGCATCACTTCATGGATTACCTAGAAAGGTGTAGGCAAAGTAACTTGAGCTCATCTTATCTGTTTTCTTGTAATGATGACAAATGAGACATGATATGATCCATGAAATCGTACTAACAATGCACCAAGCAAGCATATTAAAATGTGATTGGTTCAAAATAATCTAGACTATTAGTATAACCCACGGTATTGTGTACGGATCAGGGATGTTTTTTTTTTCTTCCATGCATCCAAGCATTTTCTATACCTCAATTATTGCAGGGATGCAAGATCCTGGTGCCCTTCTCCAATGGTGAGAGGTAAAGAAGCGGGTTATACCGTGAACAGGTAGCCAGCCCTTGTCTCAGCGAAACACAGAAGCACACAAGAAACATAGCTGTGCATGCATGGACTCATACCCAAGGGCAAATTAGAGTAGCCAATTAATCTAATATCCATGTTTCTGGACTATGGGAGGAACCCAGAGACAATTTATGCATACCTAACCCTAACCCAGGGAGAACATTCAAACTCCCAGAGGAAGGCCCACTGAGAAAGGTCAAGCTGGCAACTGTGCTGCCAACTGCTCCACCTTGCAGTCCTGTTCATCCATGTATTTCCAGTCTTTATGTCGGGCTCCTCAAATTATTCATGAAGGCTTTTTGTAGTGGATTGAATTATTTTACCTAAAGGGGTTGAAACAACAAGGACATTATGTTGTCATAGTTGGGTTTAGTCCAACAATATTTAGGATATAATTGCTTTTAAAGGGACACCACAGCCTAAAATATTTTTTTTCCTGCAAATAAATGTCCCAAGTATTATATTGTCTGTGGTGATTTGTCTTTTTCCCACATTGCTGACATCTTGCACAGTCTTAACTGATCAAACCAACTGATCAGACCAACTTTACTACCAATATGCACTGGTGATCATCATGCGCACTGATAACCCTGTACTCATTGCATAAGTTGTCCTTCCTCTGATCAGTTTTGCTAGCAAGTAGCCTTTCTGACTGGTCCTCCATGTCTGACTGGGAACGATCCACGGGTTGTTTTAGAAATAAAACATTAGTTCATTAGTTTCGAGAACTTTAGTAAATTGTGTAATTGTTCCTCTGTATTCTCCATATATATGCAGAATGCGCTACCTTCCTGATGCAAAAATTCATATACAGAATAATGTAGGTCACAGTTTATGACAGCATTTGGATCCTAATGACTGCAATGTATTTTTGGACAGTGAGAACATTTTGCAATGTCTTTTTGCACATTGATTTAAAAAAAATATTATTCATCAATTACTAGTTAATTCTGATTTATTAAAGGTAGTTCATGATATATTGTTGAAATTATCAAATGTTTGCTTGATTTACACATTTTCATGTGTTTTGGATGTATTTTAAGCTGAAAATGCGTTCTTAAAAAAAATAAATATATAAAAAAACAGAACCAAAGGTCCCAGCTCCAATGTTTCACAAATCACCATATTTCAAACATACCATGAAGAAGGATATCCACCAATGTTGTCAATACCTTTGCATGTACTAAATCTTAAGAACAAACGTTACAATGACACTAGAATGTAAAAACACGGGGAATCAGTGGAGCCCCCATTTTTAGAGAAAGTAGCAGCGAACCTCATTTTTATGGCACTAGTGGCCTTTAATTGACAGTTAGCAGGCAGGACATGGGGTTTAGAGAGAGAGACGGAAGACATGCTGCAAAAGTTCACAGGACGGGATTTGAACCCTGGACGGGCGCATTAAGGACTAAGGACTTTGTGTATGCGTCATGTCACGCCAAACCTAGTTGATGCAGAGGACATGCTGGGGTTCTACACAGCCGCAGACGTTTTTCTGAATAAAAATAGGACCGTATATACAACTTCAGATTCTAGACCATAGAAACTATTCGTGCAATGCTCAACTTGAGTTGTCGCAGACCTCATACTGGCTCCCCGTCATTTCCCATGCTCTAATCCTCTTCTCTCATCCTGTTGTTTATCTCAAAACTGTCCTGGTCCCTGATGTTTAGTGCTATAATTAATAAATATCTTTACTAATTTGACAAAATCTATTTAGAAAAAAAAAGCTTCAAGATGTGTCAATACCATTGCAAAGTGCAACAAAATAAATATGTCTGAAACTATTTATCCTTTTGTAGGATGAAGTAAAAGGGAGCCAAAAGGTCCATTTTGTGGACAAACTGCAAAACAAAACAAAATGTAATTACAAACACAAATCTTGATTTTGAGGCTCCCTTTAAGAATGCAGAAGCTTCTCTCGGCATTGTCCCGAATAAGACGTCTTCCCAGTTCTCTCAAATATTACGACACCACTAAACCTCAATCAAGCTCAGTCTTTTCGGTCTTCACCAGCATTCCCCTCCTAGATGTGGGAGGTTTTGTTATCCCTGTCAGTTTTCAAACGCTGTGCCTTGGGGGGATAATTGAGTTCCTTTGATCTTATTTCTTTTGTCTTATTTTATTTTGGTAGCTTATTTCACCACACTCACTCCTCCGCGGATCTTCCCTTTGAGACTAAATTTAATACCAATACACACGCAAGCTCTTTTTCTCTCTCTCTCTCACACACACACACACAGCTGATAATATGAACACACATGGTCCATTAATTCTTCTGGTCTCCCAGGAGCTTCCTTCACTTCAGTTGCAATCATTCCATCAGACTCATCAGCACTGCTGTGGAAATAATAACAAAAAAAAAAGAGTTAGATCCTAAGTGAGCCTTCATCTCTTTCTTTCACTCACACTTGCACATATAGAGTAAAATGACTGAGGGGAAAGTATTTATTTGTCTGCCCTTTTGATCTGCACCCTGTGACTGTCTGTAGTACTTCTTGTTCGCGTCATTTCAAAACGGGCTGCTACCATACTATGCGTCTGAGTGTGCTTAGAAATGAGCTGTGTGGGCTTCTTTTAGGCTGTGAATGGCAAATGGGAATGTTTCTGTAAGGTGTGTTTGGAAGCATGCCCCCTCCTTGTTTGTGCATGCGTGTGAGTGAGCGAGCGGGTGTGTTGCATACTGGCAGTCTCGCTGCTCCCACGTCCCTGGAAATGGGGCCAACAAGATTGGACAGACGGTTTATTTCCAAATACTAGCGTCTGGCCTGCTGCCTCATCCACATTCCATTACTTCCAGACAGACTTTTAAGAAGAAGGAATTAAAAAGGCATTGGAGTTGTTAAAACATGACATTCCCAAAAAAGGACTGCTGGGCCCTGAGACTGCCCAGAAAACGCGCACATGACTCGACTCTGCAGGAATTACAGCACTGCCAGGGTTGCTGAAGAAGGTCCTCTCAGAGATGTAGTCCTTTGCCACTAATACATGCTCTTCCATCTTGGTATTTCAGTCCTCTTTTTTTTTCTTTTTTTTTTTTTGCCTTGTCATTGTCTTCAAATAATGTTTCAGACCTCTTTAATAATGAAGCAAAGCCATGGCATAATAATAATAATAATACATCATAATAATCATAGGGAGCTTTTGGTTTTGGTGCTAGTTAGGTCAATTTACAGCTCAAATCTAAGGATTAGTTAGAGTAATGTGAGACTCCAGAGTGGACAAGTGAACACAAGTTGAATCCAATGGATTTAATATTCTTTCCAAGTCTATCCGTAAAGTGTCATAGCGAGCTTGTTCAGACGGACTGACAGGAAAAGGCCGGATTAAATTACTAATAAATAATCAAGGAAACAAACAGGAAATATGTGTGATTCTTCTTAATATTTTGACATGTTGGAACCTAGAAATTGCAAAAAAAGAAAAAACATAGGTTACACTCTATGACATGAAACCATTTTAACCACAAACAAGGTTAAAGATCTATCTGGGGAAAATGGGTAAGAAAGGAGCACATTTTCGGGATGTTTCCACTTGGTGGCCCTGCATTTCTATCTGCTGGGATCTGATTACCTTGACCACCACATATCTACAGAGCTGTTTGATGGGTGGGGTTTGGAAGCTTGCTGAGGAGCTGAGGAGAAAGATACAGACTGATTTATGGTGGGCCAATAAATTATGGAACTGATAAGGTCATTTGATTATGTTTATGCATTCAGAATCTTTAATCTCACTAATAGAACTGATCAGTCTTGTAGCTATAAATGATCAACGAGAATGTTAGATTCGTGTACTCAGTCAATGGCCTATCACAAAAGGGAGTGAGATTTCTGCGTCGGGATGTATTTATTTCTAGCATGAAAATACTGACCCTTCTAATTAAGCTCTTACTCTTAGAAAAGACAGCTTCACACTAACTCACAACCAACTTTGATTTCTGCTTTCAACCCACCATAGCTAAATATCTTATCTAATGAAGGGTTTTGCAATTTCTCCATTCTAAAAGTATTTTTTTTAAAACGTGATCAATTAAATTCTGTAATAACAAAAGAAACTTTGCATTTATACAATAAAGCTCATGCACATGAAATAAATTCCAAAAGAAACTTCATTAAGTTATAAGAACTTTTTTTTTTTTTGGGTCTTTTCTGGGTCATGAAAAATGCAGAATGGCGCTCAACCACACTCCTAAACACAAGCACACAGGAAGAATGTTGTGAGTTTTCTGAGTGGGAGTGGAGGTCAGATTTCACTTTTTGTGACTTTTATCAATGTATTCAGCCACTCAAGAGGCTGACTACAAGGACTATCTGTTTAACAGTGGCCTGATTCATTCTGCCAGCAATTGGGGCCACTTGCATTAAAAAGAGGAAGGAGGGACTCTGACGCAACATCATTGACCATTTCGAAAATGGTGACGTCCAGCATTTCCAAGCACAATTGGGCCAATTTCATTCTGGAGACGGGTTCATTGAGGTTGCAGCTATGAGAGAAACCTGACAACAGGGTAGGCTACTAGACCCACACCAATAAACAGTGCTTAAAACAAACACAGGATTAGACTTCAATGTTTTTTGTCAAATCATATAAAGAATTACATATCGCTCATTTGTCTAATGCTTTCAGCTAGTCAAGGATCAGCTAGGGGATACCATTTCCAGAAGGAAAACACAGACATCCCTCCCCTCTGTGACATTTTGGGGGATCCCAAAGTGTTCCTTGGCGTTAAGGGATGTAAAGATCCGCCAGCAAGTTCTCGCCCAACCCCGGGGCCTCCTTCCAGTGGGACGTGCCCAGAAAACCTGCCCTGACAGGAACCACTACAAGAGACTACTTTTGATGCAAAGAGGGAGTGGTTCTACTTCACTCTCCCCCAAGGGTATTAAATTCTCATCCTATCTTTATAGCCGAGTCTAAACAGCCTACAGAAGCTCATATCAGCCACTTGTAATGAGGATATCTATAGCTCTAAATCATGACCATAAGTGCTGGCTGAAACATTAAAATATTAGTGCAGTCAAGACATTTGCCTATCTGGCCATTTCCCACTGGATCCTTCCCTCATTTACGAACAATACACTTAAACTTCTCTGACCAACTGACCAGCCTGTGTGGACCACGCCACATTATGGGAACCGGTTACTCTCCTTTTCCAGGCCAAGAGACAAACAAACAATTACAACTTATTTGGCTTTGGGACTTCAACTCTTCAAATCACAGTAACAGCCACGATCCACTAATAGAGAAAACCTAGAAGCGGTCAATATTCCCAGGACTGCCAACCCACCAGAACTAATCCAACAGTGCATCAAGGACTCATCCAGAAGGTCACAAAGAAAACCCATTTAAAGCACGTCAGGCCTCACTTCCTTCAGTTACGTATACTGTCCATAGTTCAATAAGAACGACATTGGGGAACAATGTCATATGGCAGGGTTCCAAGCGGAAAACCAATCTCACATACAACACGCATACACATACAACAACAAAAAAACATCTAATTTTATCCCCAAAACTTTTGGGAGAATATTTTGTAAAACTTTTAGAAGGCGTGCTTCTGTTTGTTTCTGTTGTAAAACGAACACAGCATTTCAGAAAATAGATAATACAGACGAAAAGAAATATGGTGTCATTATAAGGAAGGTATATTGCCGTTTTGCTGCTTCAGATTATGGACAATTTCCCATAATTGATGTCTGATGTTAAAAGTCTGAAACAATTAACGGCGACACAAAAAGCAAAACAGGAGAAATCTTTTCTCAGTGGAAAACTCTATAAAACCCTGACCTGATGCTCCTCAATAATCCAGGTAGAAGAAAAAAAGTTGAGTACTTTTTTAAGTTGTCGTTACACAACTTTTTAGATCTCAACCACATGCCACTGTTGTGCTTTGCAACAAAAAAATAAGTAAAATAAGTAAAACTAATGAATGCAGCAAACCTTAAAATATAAAATCTGAATTTTGAGCTCTTAAGAAAAGAAGAACAAAAAAAAAAACACATTGGCTAAACCTGCACTATGGAAAGTAAAATTGGTTTCACATTAATAGACAGCTAAATTCATACACTCAAATAGACCATTTTATCCACAAATGGAAAGCTGGATAATATTATGAAAAGGTATAAATTTCATGAGTCTAGGAGCATTTTCCAAAGAGAGAGAGATTAAATGTTCTGCCGTATCAGACCGAGGTGTTACGGAGTATTACCAGGAGAACAGTTACAGACTTCTTTAGCGCTCCACCATCCTACAGCCAGGATTATTCCTACTTATAATCAGTAAGTCCTTTTTTTTTTCATTTCAGGCCCATAACGATTAGACGAGTGTAAAAGTTGAAATTACCTGTGAATCAACTGAATAATTAAAACATTTTATACGTTTCTATTAGCACAAAAGTGGATTTTGCCAGGGCTTCCACTGAAATTAATTTACCCTTATTCTTCTCCAAGTAGATTCCCTGGGCACCAAAGGCCTTTTAGAGTGGATAGGGGGTAAATATTAAAATATTCATGTATCAATTAAATCAAAAGAAATTAATCTAATAAATATCATATGACAACGCTATTACAGGGTCTTAAACAGTAAGAGTTATTATGAGGATAAATCCTTCAGGCCTTTTGTTGCCATAGAGCCTGATTCTGGTATGGCACTATGATAGATAGAGCGGCTGGTTTGGGTGATAGAACTTATGGGTAGAGCATTTGTTTTAGCTTTATAGTGTCATTTATTTGACAAGTTTATTTGACAAGTACATACTAAAGTCTTTGGTTTCTTTAGATTTTTTTATGCATTTATATATCCACAGATGACAGCTTTCATGGATTTTTTTTAATAAAGCCTTTTAAGCCTTTTAATTATCTTGAATAACCCGTATATTGCACGAAAGCTGTTTTTGACTTTGTGACTTTTATTGTCACTGCATCGGGCAAGTGTACAGTTTAATTAAGTTTGTTCTAGCAGCTCCATAATGTAACAATAAATGAACTATTTAAAAACCGTAGAACGATATAGAGCTGTTGTAGAAGCGTTTAGCTGCAATAACGTCTTGCATATCAGTAAAAAACGCTTGGAAAATGAAAACAGTCTGTAAAGGTTTAAAACAGCATGAGGGGCAGGATTGCACACTATTTTACAGGATTGTGCAATTCTTAAATGTAATCATACCTACCCAGGTCAGTTCATTAGGTGTCTTTTGAGTGTATTGCACAATGTATGTTTAGAACAGCCACGGTTCTGGGTGGAAAAAAATAATAATTTGGCCTGTTTGTGTGTGGAGGGCTCCGTACCTCCTCCCAGATGCCAGCAGTTCAAATAAGTGGTGGCATGGATGAGTAGGGTCCTTGAAAATGCGTTTATCTTTACTAAGGAACCATGTGTTGTAGATATCCTCCACTTTCAGATTTGAATTTCTGCCACTCTATGTGCGCTGGAGACAATGTGGAGAAGGGCCTGTTGGCATCAGAGCAGCAGAGGAACCATGTGGAGATACAGTTTAAAAAATGCTTTCAACAGAGCAGCAGTAAAAGGTTATTAGTTACTAGAGCGGCTTCTGAGGGAAATCGTAAGGTCCCCTTTCGTAGAACCACTTTTGCTCAAAGTGCTCTGTCCGTGAGAGGATCTGTAATGTGGAACTCATTTGCTGGTGATTTAAAGTCTGTAACCAGTTTTAGTATGTTTAAAAAACAAACAAAACTCTGGTTATGCCAAAAACAGAACTGTAATCATTTTTGATGTTGTCATATTTTACTGTATGTTTTTAGATGTTATATGTCATATGCCAATATTATGTTATATGTAATATGTCAATATTATGTTGAGTTATTTTAAATGCTTATTACATTCATTTTTAGTGGCACTTTTAAAAAAAGCCCATCTAGAGACAAGTGCTGCGAATTAGCAGTGGCTATTGCACTATGATGCAAACATGGGACTGCTGTCATGTTCAGTTTGTCTATGTCAATGTGTGTCTGTCCCTACCAAATAAACTTTGAAATGAAATGAAATCAGGATGTCCTGTAGTTGCCCAGTCTTTTTCAGCTTCCATAGGAAAAACAATAACCTTGCCCACAAGTTGAATTCTCACAGTATTTGTGCATTGAGAAACACACGAGAATCTACTGAAAACACACGGGTAGCTGCTGCTATCCCGTGTTTTATCAGAATCCACAAATGTCACAAGTGTCACTATCCAAATAAGCGCGCCTAGAAAAAACTTGTAAGTTGTGGTTCCTAATGACGCCTGCTGCTTAAGAACATTTCCTTTGATACTGTGACTGGCTAAAACCAACCTTTAGTAAGTGGGCACTAGGTGTTTCTTCACTCAGAAAGTTCTGCTGAATGTCCCTCTTTTCCCCGAACGGATTTGATGGGAGCAGACCCAGATTGATAATGTGCAGAATGAAGAGTGCTGGTCATTATCTACATCCCTTACCAGGTTAGAAAAACAATTGCTGTTGCTCCTTTTTTTACCTGGTTGAGGTTCTCAGAGATGCGCACTCCCAGGAACCTTATATTTGGACACCCTTTCCACCCTCTCTCCATTGATGAAGATCAGATTGCCATCTGCAGCACTGAGTTTGCTAAAACAGATGATGATAACATTTTTTTAAATGTTAACATCTAAAAAACAGTGGGTAAGAGGAAAGTTGGATTGACTGAAAGTTCATCCATCTCCAATCATCCATCTCAGTTGTATTTGTAACTCCGAAAGCCAATTTGCTAAAGCATATTGCGGTAAAGCAGTTGTCAAGACATGCAAATGTTCAGTTTACAACTGATTTTGTGTAATTCAACATATTCTAAATTTATAATTCAGATGAATCAAAATAATTTCAATACTATTCAATCATAGAGTCAGATTCATTTCAAAGCATGTACCTAGAGTCCGATTCAGGCCATTTACGATTGATTGTATTTATGTTCACCAGATCTTATATTGCCAATTTGTAAATCAGTTATGTAGCTACAGAAGCCAGTAGATTGCATCAGGTCTGTGCAGCAATCCCTCGTTCTGAATTAGCATGTGCTGACAATGGATGGAATAGACTCTCTTTCAACAGGAAACAAAAAAAAAAAATCCATCAGAAAAAGGCAATGAGCAGCCGCAACAAGCTGGGATTGAGTGCACAGGAAAGAGACAAACTAGCAAAGAAAACTATGAGAGAACACAAACTTCATTTTGGCGATAGCTCTAGCCTTGGTTGCATTCAGAAAAGAGAAAAAGCTCATATCAAAGGGACATAGCCATGTATATTATTTATAAAAGGACGGAATACAGCATTAATAGCGTTTAGATTTCCAAGCAATACATGTGTCATAGACCTTAGGATTTTTAGTTTTTTTTTAATCATTTTAGTCTTCCATTTTCTATTCAATAGCTTAGAAAATTCTTTCTGCAAGTTTTTGTCAGTGCTCTTTCTTCAATAACTTTCCACTTTACTTTAAATCTGCCTACCTCCTGCCTGTTAAGGTTCAACAACTCCACTGCTCATCACTTAAATTGTGAGTAACCTCTCAGGTTAGTGATTACAGCTGTTTCTGCCTGCAGGATCAACTAATTCAGATTTATACTTCTCCAAATGTGGATGCCAAGATAGCTACCTGCATAATCTTACTTTATAAATCTAGAACCCTATCCCAGTAACTAAAACAGTAAGTCGCAGGTTAAAAAATATGTTCTGTATCGCACTGTTAAAGAAATAAACACTAACACAACTGAAACCAAATCTCCACAATTATTCCTGTTTATATAGGAAACAAAGACGAGCACTGCAGCACAGCTAGATGTGACAGGAAGTCAGAATACTTGAAGTCTAAAAATCCCATGTAGGGAATGCATTTGTGGGGATATTTATGACGCGTTTATAGATTGCTGCCCTGTGACAAGCATTTAGGGAAGTAAATATTGTAGATGGTGTTGCAGTATTATCCTATACTGGCGGAACTTTGCCTCAATATTGGCAATGAATTGCCACCAAGAAAAAAAAAAGTTCCTGCAGCAATTAAAGACTTGTCTATGATAAGCTAAATAGGAAATTCAGCTGCCAATCGTGGACTTGTTAGCATTGTAAATGAGTGTTTATTTTGCAAAAGGCAATAATGCAGAATTTGCCAATACTTCCATGCACTGAGAGTTTGAAAGCAAACTCTGAGACTTGGCTGCATTATTAGATTTACTGTTTAGCAGCAAAGATAATGAGGTCAACAGAATTGACAGTTGCACAACTTTTTCAGGATTTGCACCACAAAAAAGGACTCTGAACAATAGGATGCAGTAATCTGGCGTTGTGGTCTCACTGCTCCTTGCCAGCCTGGAAATCATTAAAGAGTTGAAACAATTCTTACAAATGTATATCATTGTACAACAAACAAAGCTGCCCATATGTCAATATCTCTCTAAATAACTCTCAGGGTTAGTTTTTTTTTTTTTTTTTTTTTTTTTTTACAGGTTGCAGACTTTAAAATCAGTTTTTAATATGTAAAAGCTTGTAAAATTGCTTTGCAATGTGTGTCTTTTGTGAGTCTCTGAGGCACAGTGATTGTTTGAGGTTGCCCCCACTGAACTGCGGAGCCATCTTTACAGCTTGCATTTGCATACATAATACCACTCTGAGGATTCAAGGAGTCATGGCAATTGAAAAGCAATCATTTTCACCGCGGAGCACCGCCACCGCCATGTAAGAGCACTTGAGTGTGTTGGTGCATGGCTCTGTATTGTGAGACTGGAGATAATTGGCTGTGCAATACAACATGGCAATATGTTGTTAATTCCATGATGGGGCCTGATTACTATTGTCTGCTTGCGTCCCATGGGCAGGCACATGTTTGTGCTGTTTGTCAGAAAACAGAATGTGAAGACAGTAACTCCCCCCCCACCCTCCCGTTACTGCTGTATCTATTAGTAATTTCTCTCGCAGAAGCGGACACACACACACATTACAGTACGCGCAGAGTGCAAAGACGACTGTGCAATGCAATAATTAGTTGAGCTCCATGCTAAAACAATAGCCTTAAGGGCCCATAAAGTCTGGAACAATAAAAAAACGGAATTGCACTTCACATAAACGTCCCACTGTTTAGCGACAATCAGACTCAATTATCTCATCTTGCTTGAATTGCTTTTGTGGAATTACAAAGTAGAAAAACACACATTACATGTCTCCAGAATACCATGTTTTATTTATGAATCCGGACCAGCTCGAGTATGGCGCAATGTCTGAGTGCAGTTTTAGTTGCAATATAATTCAGGAGGGAAGCCATGTTTGCCCTTTATAAGTTTTTATTGATTGCTTTGACCAGAAACTGGGATCCACTCAGTTTTCATCATCAGTACATGAGCACAGCAGAAGGCACCTCTTGCAAATGTGTTAACCCTGTCTCATTGGATTGACACAGGTGGCATTTAAGCAGTCCAAACTTCATTGTTAGCAGTGATAACCAAACAGAAATGATCTATACCTAACTATTGGAAGCTACGTAGAGCACTATGAGCTCACCAAAGCGCCTGTTTGACACACCTTCACACAAAACTTAAATTAGCAATCAATCTACAGGTCTAATTGTAAAAGGTGCCAAACCTGGGTTGTTCTTTACCAGCATGGATGCAGGAGGTCTAACGCAGATGAGAGTGAGAGAGAAGGTAAGAGGTGCAGGGGTCTGTGTGGGAGGTGCAGTTGGAAGGGCTGAAGTTTAAGAAGCGATTTGGGCAACTGTCACAGTACAGTAAAATTTACACCAAAGCATTTCTGATTCTGGATCCAATTCTTTACTTCGACACAGCTTAAGTAAAAAGGCACTGGCGTGAAAACTATATGGTAGGCTGTAATGACAAGCAATGATGCACTGATTCGATTGCTGTATTTTGATGTCCATTGTGTAAAATGGATTGTAAGAGCTGATACACTTGGTTGTAAGATGTATTGTTTGAAGGCAGTATTTGCTTTTGATTCATATATGAAACGTTTTAGCATGGTTAGACTTGAGTACCTCTTACTAGGCCTGTGTATTAACTCTTTAAACAAACATGGAGTTTGAGTTGACAACTGCATCAAAGCAATAAAGAAAAACTAACATCTGATGTTACCCATAGGTTGATCATTGAACCTACCAATCCACAATGCTTGCAGAAATGATCTGTTCATAAACAAAAAGTAATAATTTTCCCATAAAATGGACAGAAGAAAAAAAAAAAAGTCATCTAATGATCATCTGCGTTATTATGCTTGGTAGTTAATTTCTCTCAGTCACAAGTAAGGCCTGCAGGGACAAAGTGATCGAATCGTGCGAACGTATATGAATGGCAATCGCTGCTAATTAGCCAGCTGGGGAAAGAGGACATTAATCTTTAATGCTGGTAGTGGACTATCCAACTATAGAGCAAATCTAGCACTCTGTGTCAATTCTAATGGCTAAATACTTAAGCTGTGTGTTAGAGGGACGCTCTGGATGCCACAAGGTTAATCTTTTGATAAATTTGATAACATTACACTTTAATGTCTTTGTTTATGGCCGACTGCGCCTCAGAGAATGTAGGGTCATTACCACTTATATCAACTTTTGTAGTGATATTGGAGTGCAGTATTTATTATTATTATTATTATTATTATTATTATTATTATTATTATTATTATTATTATTATTATTATTATTATTATTATTATTATTATTATTCCAGTTCAGAAACTTAGTCATTGTCATTTCTATTTAAATGTGTGAACAAATCATTACTTAACTGGTAGAAGTTGACTTAATAAAACGCCTCCACTTCAAACAGCGTCTTTTATAACAGCTGGGTAGCTGACAAATGTTCTGGCACACACCTTCACTGCTTGACTTAGGTAATGAACCTGGTGAAATGAATTACTTGAAGCCTTCAGAAAAGAAGTCCCAAGGCTGTTATACTTCCGTGAAACACTGCCGCCAAGCGGCGCATTGGTGTAATTACATTGCAGCCGAAAAAGGCTAAATCAGAAAATGTCCTGTTACACATTTGTTTAAATTTGTTTAAATAAAGATGTAAGAGTTGGCAGCAATTAAAGGCAAGTGGATATGTTTAAATATACAGGTAAGAGATAAGTATTTAATAATTAAGAGAGAAATTAGAGGCAAGTGCAGTCAAAGAAGTTGAAACAAATGTATAACTTTGAGTGGATATTTGACCTACTGTTGACTTTCTGTTATGTGAAACTGATTTGCTCGTTAGCTTCTGACCTCCAACGTCAAAAAGGCATTTTAATCCATACAGTTACCTCACTGGATATATTGAACAGTTCCTGAAATACACAGACCAGCCCATCTGGCATTAACTGGTCAATGGTTACTGTGATCAATCAATCAATCAATCAATCAATCAATCAATCAATCAATCAATCAATCAATCAATCAATCAATCAATCAATCAATCAATCAATCAATCAGCTGTATTTCTAGAGCAAATCCATGAAAACAACAAAAGGTTTAAAAAACAAGTTAAAAACATGCACACACACAACATCAAAAGCTGAAAAACAGGTTGACAGCAAGAGTATTTTAAAATGCCATACATGACAAGATCACAGTGTATTAAAAGCCAGGAAATAAAAGTGCATTTTTAAAGAGATTTTAAAAGATAAAAGAGGAGGCCTGTCTGATACTCAATGGTAAGTTATTCCATAACTTGGGAGCAGCAACAGCAAATGCTCTGTCACCTGTGAGCTTCAGCCCAGTTTTAGGGACCGTCAGCAGCAGCTGATCAGCTGATCTAAGGGGTCGGGGTTAGCAGTAAGGCTGAATCAGCTCACATAAATATGGTGGAACAAAGTTGTTCAAACATTTAAAAACAAATAACAAAAGCTTAAAATTAATTCTGTAGCGTACAGGGAGCCAGTGAAGGGACGCTCTGATGTATATTACTCCGTATATTACTGAGTCTGAGTTAACGAACGAGCAGCAGAGTTCTGCACAAGCTGCAGACGGTAAAGAGAGGTCTCGATAATACTGTGAAAACAACATAAAATCAACTAAAAGTAACCAAAGAAAAATAGATAAAACTAATATTCCATAACATATTTAGGGCCAGGGTGTTAAGATGGGTGTTTAAGGATAAAAACAGACATTAAAAATGCCTGTCTAATTTCAAAGGTCACATTATTCCACAATGTGGGAAATGCTACAGCTACAGCAACAGCGTTATTTATACTCCATCATTACAATCTGAAAATAAAGAAACCTCTTAGGCTGCATTAATAATGAATAACCTCTGGAAACTAGTATCACCCTGGGATGAAATTACCCATTTACTAAACTAGGGTTTTGATAAATTCCAACGTGAAGGCAATGGGACTTGATTTAGGACGTGCTTGCATTGTCTTTAGAAATGACAAGAGACTTGGGTAAAAAGACTTGGTGAGCAAGTTTCATTAGAAATGGCCTAAAATACAAATTCATAGCATATTAAAAGTACATAAAAGGAATATTGCCAAAACTCCGGAACAGAAATTGAGCAACTTCCCACATAAGCTGACAGGCGCATAATTCTCCCATAGATCCATCAATATTATGGAAAGCTCCATTGTACAGCTCAATGGAAATTCTATATATAGATAATATATACATATATACATTTGGGAATAGATTATGTGGCTTTACAAAAGGCTGATTAAACAAGTCAAATTGCCCTGATAGAATGTAGAAATCCTGGGACAGTATCACTTAGGGCAACTATAAGAACTACAAAGATTGTCTGGCTCTGTTGAAGTAAACTATAACCAAACCTTGTAATTTATTTATTTTTATAGTAGCCTAGTGTGAATCTAAACAGAGACCAATGGCAAACGAAATCTAGCATGTAGTGTGACAGCTCAGATGGAAAAAAACAACAACTGTTTATATTAAACGTGTTTGATTCGATTTAAGTTGCATAGATTACTTTTCTTTGTGGCTTTTTAATCTGAAAAATGTTGGTTTCTTAATTGGATGAGTAGAAAATCAAGCGGTCAGCGCTGACCTGTGCCAATAGAGGGCGCTGCAGGCTAAGGGGAAATAAACGCCTCACATGCTAAAGAATCGGCCAAAGTTGAACTGCCCTACTTCTAAAACCGCGGTTTGAAGGATAAGAGTGAAGACTTGCACGTTCGCTTTTATATTTGAAATTAAAGTAACACAGTTAAAGGAATATTGAATTGAAGTTTGGGTTTTCATTATCTGCAAGCCATTAGGGTCAAAATGACAAGGAGAAAAGCTTGAAATATTTCACCCTGTGTGTAATAAATCTATGAAATGTGTGGGTTTTACTTTCTTAGCCTTAAAGGATATTTAACTTTTTCACATACTGCATTTTTATTTTTTTTATTTTTATGTTTGTAAGCACAGGGGAAGCTCAAGGCCAAAACATTATAAAGGAAAAACATATTATCTGCTGGCAGATACTTGGCCTACTTTTTCGTTATGTTTTATAGGTTTTCAGGGTAGAGGTGCCAAAGGATAATGTTGACATGACTTTTTGATTCTGCATCCTCATGTGAGTTTTTATGCATACCCATTGCTCAGAACTTAAATTCACACAAGTAAGCCCAGAAAAAAAAGAGAAATTCTTTAAATGTATTTGCTTGGTAAAATATCTTGCCCGCTCTGCTTTAAAATGCATCACATAATTCCTTCAATGCTTTTTTTCCTGACTTTTTTTCTATGCAAATGTAATATTTTCCCCCTTCTGGATGGCAGTGTTAAGAATGAACAAGGAACTGCAGACCTGGCCTTGTAGACTTCCTTGCTCATGTAGCTCCTCTTCCTCAGTCCTAGTAACGGTTTCCTAAGAAATGATGACGGCCTATAAATAGCTGCAAATTATAAGCAAGAGTTTCATTGCTGAATTTAGATTTTGCGCTCATAAGAGAACAATTTCAAGAAATTGAACAACTTCGCCAAAATAATTGGATTTTGCCTGACCTGTGTTTTTCTTCTAAATGGTGCATTCAACAAGGAAGATTGTTGCTCGTTAAACATAAATGTGTATCCATACACCAGGGTAACGAGAAAGTCAACAGCAGTGGGAGCATGGACATGCACAACAAAGAAAAGCAACTGAAAGGGTAGAAGAAGCTTAACAGGGGCTGGCTGTACTACAAAACTGATCAACTCTCGCATTAGGGCACTGAAAAAGGTCGGTCAGATACATTGTCAGTCCAAAGATTACATAAACTCACTGACATGAAAGCCATGTTAACGATCAGCTTTTAATGATACATTTAAATTGTCCTCTTTTTCTGGCATGGTATTAAGAAACAAAGAACTTGAATGGATTAAAGAAATACAAGAATAGATGTATAAGTGGGAATTTGCTGTGGATTTTCTAGATTCCACGCGTAGTCAAAATTATATGCATGCACTTAAATAAATACACCTTGTTTAACACTGGGTAAATTGTCCCTCAGCAAGTAGCAAAACAAGGTCCTGTTCTTGTTGTAAATGTTCTGGCTGGAAACTTGTCCAGCTCTTGTTATCGGAAATGGTGGTTTGGTTTTCTTCCTGGCACTTTTATGCATTTGCTATTTTTCAGTATGGCTCTGGTCGGCCTCACTCTAAAATCGCAGCCCCCTTTATCTACCCTATAACCAGTTTTCATCTGTCCGGCATTTAGGTCGGTTGGAAAACCCAATCGTGTACAAGTTTCTATCATTTAGCTGTTGATTTGACAGGAATTTAAAAAAAAAAATTCCTTGGCTCCTCTGAACATTTTTTCTATCACTTTGTCCGAATCTATCTTATTTGACCATACAGCCTTTCTCCAGAGCTAATTCAGCGTGTCCATGTGGAAAGCGGTAAATATCAGCTGAGCTTCTTTCATTGTAGACAGACGCTGTGGTGTTGCAGGACCTCCCAGTTTGTGACTGGATGATAGGTAGGTACATCCATGGTCTCTGATGATCTACAGCAGTACACTGGGAGGGCAGTGGTGCTTGGAATTATGATATTTTTATATGTTGATTTGCATTGTTTTAATATGACCTTTTTGTTGAACTGAGATTTATGAACTAATGTTGTTATTGAATATTTATTATTTTAGTGATACTTCTTTTATTAGTGACTGAGATGTGGAGCTGATGTGCAGCTGATCCTTGTATCCAAGGAAAACTGCTCTCAAGGGAGACTAATAAAGATACTTTGACTTTGATTCAAGAAGATCCTAACTAAGTGCCTTTCATGATAGGGTGATAGTTTGAGTCAAATGGCACGGAGCTAAATGACAACATGAGTAAACAGGGGAGGCGTCCTCGAAGATGTTTTCTATCCCATCTTTACAATCTCAGAATGTGTTTATCAGATCTGATTATATTACCCAAATAAAGGGGAATGGTGACGGATCCTGTTGTAAATGTTATATGTCGAGTTGTTGATTTGTTTGTATAAATTTCAAAGTGAAAGTGGCACACGGTTTCCCCTGCGTCATGGGATCTGAAAGCGAGCAGCACCTTGCTCCACGGGAGGGGACTGCAACATATAATGCTGTTCTACCTCCAAATGGAGTACTCTTCATCTGGGAAAGTCTTACATTCTGTGTGAGCGTTCTCTTCATGATATTTTTTTTTATTTATTTTGAATGCGCCCATCTTTAATGTTTTCTTTTTCCAAAAATTATAATATAGTTTACTTTTGCAAATAGACAACAGATTATGTAAATCCTGATTCTGGTTTGATGTCTGAATTGTTGAAATAAAATGTTATCTTCGCAGACAGTAGGCACATTTAATGTAATGGACGTGTTGCCTTGCCGCAAGAAGGTCCTGGGTTCGACTCCAAGTCTGGGGTCTTTCTGAGTTTGCATGCTCTTCCTTTGCATGCGTGGGTTCTCCCTAGGTGCTCTGGCTTCCCCCCACTGTCCAAAAACATGACCATTTGATTAATTGGTCTCTGTTAATTGCCCTTGTGTGATTGTATTGCCCTGTGATGGACTAGCACCCTGTCCAGAGTATAGTCGGCCTCCTGCCCAATGACGGCGATAGGTACCAGCCCCCAACCCCGGGCATAGACAATGGATGGAAGTACAATAACCGATGAGCTCATTAAGACCTGTAGTACAAACAGCAGATATCTGCAGTTTGAACACATCATCTTCATAGAGGACACATTCACACATGAGAGCAACAGGCAAGCATTGATTCCTAAATTATGGCCAAATACAAAGTAAAAAAAAATGTCAAACTCAGCGTTACAACAGATTTCACTGCAAATTAAGTTGTCCAGTTTTATAGAGTCGATGTCTCTTTACACCGATTTACAACGGCCTTAAAATTATGAGTGATTTGCCTCTACAATTGCTGCCAGGAGATTTAAAAAGAAAAACAACTGTGAATATGTGTAGGCTCAATTTTAAATGGATTAAGTGTAAAAGACATCTGTTTTAAAGATATGTAAAAAAATACTTTCAAGGATAACTTTTTGCAGCCCAAGAGATCCAGAGTCACAGTTTGATCTCCCCTTCGCCTTATGGTGAACCCAGGAGCCTATAAAACAAAACCCTTACCGTTAAACTTAACATCTCATCCCTGGACAGCTTGAGTTGCATGTTAGAGTTTTTTTTTTTTTATGTACAGAATGGAGGATTTACTGGAAAGGGATTTCAATAAACTTTATGGATTTTCTGAAATGCAGCTTAGTGGATTTAAATAAAAGAGGCTGAGAAGCCACGATTTACAGTTTGGAAATTCAGTCCACCTGAAGATAAGCCTTAGCAGTAAACTTTTGCACACTTTTGCAAAGCTTCCCAAACTTTTATACATACCCTTTTTGAGTCCAACCATGAATCGGGATTTGCTTTGTCAATTTATGTGTCAGATGGGAACTTTGTGTCCTTAAACTTTCGCTCAATTAATCTGTTCCAGCTTTAAAAGCACCGACTCCAAATAAAATGTATGTGGGCAGCAATAAACTGATTGTGTGACCCCTTTTTTTTTTTTTTTTTTTTTAAACTGTATCTGTTTTTGCAATCAATAAATGCCAGAGAACCAGTCAGAGAGGTCAGAAGCTCGACTTGAGAGCCTGCAGGTAAAAACATATATTCACATACAGTTACATCAAAAAGTATTTACTCCCTTTGCTTTTTCCTTACTTTATGCTACAAACTGATTCTTAAACACATCTGGGTACCTTTGATCGCAGATCCACACACAGTCCCCCATGATGACAAGACATAATCAGCTTTTTAGAAAGATGTACACATTTGTTTTAAGCAAATGCTTTTTAATGCAGCGTTTTTCTAAATATTCACACCACTATCCGAACATTTTTAAACGCACGTTTGGCAGTGATCACAGCTTGTGTCTTTGAGTACGTCTCTAAAAGCGTGATACACATGTTTTGGGGTAAATTCTCCCTTTCTTCTCTGCAGAACCCATTAAATGCAGTCTGGTTGGATGGACAGCTTCCTTTCACAGCCATTTTATTTAGCTTTCTCCAGAGATGTTCTGTGAAATTTAAGCTTTGGCTTTGGTTTGGTCACTCAGAAATTCCCAGACTGCTCCTGAAAGCAATTCCTTCTTTATCTTGGTTGTGTGATTCAGATCACTGTCATGTTGTAGGATGAAATGCTGCCCTATTGGGAGCTGTGGATCCTCTTTGTCCAGCAGCTCTCATCCTACCTTCTATAGATCCCCCTTTTCTGCTGAAAGCTCAGAGATTTAAATATGTAAACTAGTTTTCCCCTTAATCCTATGTGGGAAAAAAAAACACCCCACAATATGATGTTATACTACCATGGTCCACAGTAGGCTTGGCTTTATTTCAAGTGAGGAGCAGGGCTATATTTCTCTACATGTGATGTTTGGAGATTTATTTATTTTCATCAGAACAGAAATTTAAGTCGTCCTTCTATGACAAACTTGAATGTGCTTTGAAGCAAAATGTATTTTCCTCTGAGTGGTTGCTGTTGCGCCACTCTACCATAGAAGTCTGTTTGCAGACTTGGTAATGGTTGACCTTCCGGATGGTTCTTCTATCTACATAAGGGAACAGTGGAGCTCTGTCTTAGTGATCACTGGGTTCTTGGTCACTTCACAGACTAATGCTTTCTTGATTACTGTTTGGTTGAGCAGCCAGAGCCAGGGAGGGTCCCGGTGGTTCCAAACTTCATTCATTTCCAAATAAGGACCACCATCTTTTTCAGGATCGATAGTTTTGTCTTGACCCACATCACACTTGAAGGTCTATCCACCTTATTTGTGAACGCGGAAGTAACTATGGGTCCGACTTCCGTTTTAGCGCTTCTATAGGCCAAATAACATTGGCTCGACTGAAATGATAAACTGTCGCAGCAACATTTCCAAAAATTGCAGAGCGATGGAAGTGGCAGGTCAGTGCCACAGCCTCAAACTATTCATGACTGAGAGGGTGACATGAAGACGTGGTCTCGTATAACGTACGAGGACTTTTTAAACCATTTTGTGTCGTCACTCGGTGCAGATGGCTCTTCAATGCGAATGTACCAAGGTGAACCTCCACAGTAGAAAAGGTTGCTCGGTATTAATAAATAGCAACATTGATGACCTGGTATCTGTGGAGCCTGATGTCCGTTCAACCCAAAGCAAGTCCGACGTTCACTCTACAAACTGTACCAATCTGATGTGTGGTCTCAAAACTCTTGATGCAAGCTTGTTACGTTAAAACGTAAGTTAGCTTCAGAATGAAGCTGTAACTTTATTTCTTGTTTATTTTTTAGAGTATCAGTGTTAAAGGAAGCACGGCGCCTCGTATCCACAGCTCTTGTACACGGTGGATGATTAAAACTCTCCTGCTCCACAGAAACCTTCCTTTTAGACCCGTTATTATGACAGCCTTTAACTGTACAAACACTCCCGGTCTTCCTTGAAATCATATGACGAGTAATTTGGTACGAAGTTGCTGCATTAAATCGCTTTTTAGCCAGCTAAACTGTGGCAGGAAGTGATCGACCGGATGTCTCGCACGAAAAAACGTCACTGTCTCCGTATTTCCGTTGAAAATAAGGTGGATAGACTTCAATTCATTGACTTCCTGTTGCTGTTTCTTCTCTGATTTTTGCCGAGTCAACGCTGAATCCTTACCTAGACCAGGGCCATCCAAACCAAATCATGTCCAATCAATGACGTGATGAGTGTGATGAAGAATCAAGAAGAATATTTTATTTGTCACCGCAGTGAAATTTCTCTTTGGTTACTCTGTTTCACATTACAGTTCAGATTACTCATAATGAAGACAAAAAAACTGACAAACATGCAATGAACAAGAGTTTAAATTTTTTTTTAGCATTCAGGAAAGTCACAGATAAAGATAATGAGGTAGTGGGGTGCTTATTGAAGAATGATGGTTTGAGGCTTGTTTACAGAAATGTGCATTTAGATATTCAGAGATGATAGTGTGCAGTATGCAGTAACTTAAGGTGATTGTAACTATAATTATAATTATAAAATATTGAATTCCTTATTCATTTGATGTCTTATAGAGAAAATACGAACATTGCTCCTCAGTAAGAGGCTGTCGGAAGGGGAAGGTTAACAACACGGAGGGCTTTAAACCTCAGATTAAGGAGAAAACTACAGCAAGTGGAAAATCCAGCAACGAGGTACTGCGGCACCTCTGTGTGTGTGTTTGTTTTCTATTTAAATGAACCACCAGTCAACAGAATTTCAGGATTTCCTCTAATTACGGACACGGTATTATTTTACCATTAAAGTCTTTACTGAGGAGCAGCTCATTTAACGCGGCTAGAGAAACACTAACAAATCTGATTTAAGCATCCAGACTGGAGAGTGCAGAGCAGCGCCTCTCCACAAACCACACTCACAGTGCCAAGGGACATGATAAATCACAGTTTGGCACTTGGGTAGATTATCACCACGGCTGTTGATGAAGATGAATACACTGAGCTGAGATAAAATGTGTAGCCTGTTCGGATTTTCAGGAACACATTTAATGACAATAGTCCCAAATATGTGTGCACAGTTAAAACCAGATGCACATAACCATTTTTTCCCCCCCCTCACTCACGGAAATTAAATCTGACTGAACCTTTATTTATTTTTATTTTCTAAAATACCAAAATAATGACAGAATACTTTCAGAGATTTTAATTTCCATTGAATTCACAAGTTTACATTCTTTTAACTTAGTGCATGGTTGAATTGCATTTTAAAGTGCATGACTCTCACAAGCTTCCCACAATAGTTTGCTGGAGTTTGGGCAAGTTTGCCCTGAAATAACTGGTGTTGCTGGACCAGTTGATTTATGCCAACTTGATCACACACCTTTTCTTCTCCGCCTACCTTTTTCTAAGGGATCATGATCAGGTCTTTGTGATGGCCACACAAAAGCACTGGCTCTGCTGTCCTAAAGCCACTTCGAAAATTTTTTGGCAGCATGATAAAGGTCATTCTCTATTTTGGAAAACCATTTTTTGCGCAGGCTTTAAGTTCCTGGGTGATTAGTTCCTGTTCTGCACCAAAACATTCCCAATTCATTGGGCACAGACCCAGTCTCCTTCCTTAAGTGTATAATGGATGATCGTTACCATGAGGTTTATACTTGCAATCAACTGTCTGAACAGAGAAAAGCAAAACCTTCAGGCATCTGGTCTGGTTCATTCTTGTGCCTAAGAATGGATGTCCACAATTATCTTTCTGATGTCTTGACTGTCACACAAGGAAGCGGCGTGTTCTAGCAGTTGCCTTAAAATACACCCTCAGGTGTGCTTGTATTTAACTCAGATGTTGTGAATTAAGCCAATCAGAAGCTTTAAAATCACCCCACATCATCTGCGCTTTCCTAAATTGTTTATGCATAGTAATAGTTCATAGTTCATGTACGTAAACTTGTGAATTAAAAGAAGCGATTCTAAAAACTGATTCTAAAAATACTTGAAAAGTGAACCAGGGTAGTCGTCTGCTTTATGTTAACATTTCCTTTCCAGCTAACACATAAAAAGGATGTTTTGTGGGTTAAAAACTAACAGTTTTGTAATGTTTACTAAGGGAAAAGATAAATTCAACCTACCAAACAAATTGGTATGTCATCGCTGGACCTGAAATGTTAATATGAAGTGGATAAACTGCCCTGGTTCAATTTTTTGAGCAAAATGTGACCCTACACAAGAACAGTTTAGTGTGATTTACTGTCATACAGTGAGGAAAAGGGGTTTGTGTGTAAATACACACAAACTGTTAATATCTGGTTTCTGCAGTAAACATTTTATGCGTGTGTTGTTTTTATCTTGTCCTGCTATTCAGATATTATTATGTGTGGCATACACTTCAACAGCAGTTTTCTATGATTCCTGTTTTTTCGTCCAAAGCCTGACTTCAGTTATATTGTTGGACATGTTTTTATTTGAACCTTTGTTTTTCGAAAAGCTCCTTTCTCATCCAACTACAGCTCCCGGATCTTCTATGCGGATGGTGGGTACTTGATGGGCCTTTTAGAGCAGGAAATGAAGTGAAACATGTAAGGCATCTATTGCCTCCAGGGGGTCCTATGCAATGAAAGGTGCCTCAAGGTGATGTGTTCAGGACGGTTATCCTTTTATTTTTAAAGTTTTATTGCAAAGGTTTTTCAATATAAAGTCTGCTTTCAGTCTTTTGTTGATGCCACAATTTCCTGAACAAAAGGAACAAATAATAAGACATAAAACTGGGATTATGATCGTGATTTGTTGTTTCTTTAGATGTTGCTATTGTCAGCTGATTAGCCTCGACATGTGACGACTCTGTTAGAGCCTCATTTATTGGGCTCTGAGTCACTTAGACAGTGGCTCTAACACAAAGACAGGGTTTTTGTGTAACTCATCTTTTTTTTTTTATTTCTTCAAATGCTGTTCGGTTATGTTGGTGTTAGATACCAGCATTTACTGAGTTAGTCACCAATAAAGGTAGAGCATGTGAGTATGAGCTGTCTTTCTCAAACTTAAGCAAAAACAGTTATATTTTACTATTATTATTTTATTATTAATGTCTGCCACCCATGAGGAGAGTAATTGCTGCAGGCACACTCCATGTCCTTAGCTTCAGTGCCAACAAGATGCAATATTTAAAGCCTAGTTTTTTTATACACTGAAAGACATACAGTGAGCTTTTACATGAGTTTTATGTTGTCTGTTCCTGTCAAAAAATTATGTTCTCACAACCAAAAAATTTTAACACAGTCAATTAGAGTAAAAGAGGAAATACTGAGTTCATTGTGAAACTAATTGAATTTCTTCGTCTGTTATTTTATCTGTGATTGTTGCGGAAGAAATTATTGTCTCTAACCAGATGAGCAAAAAACTGAATTGGCAGAAAACCACCAACAGCCCAAAAACACTACACCCACTGAAACATGGTGGAGGCATCTGGCAATGGGATGGATTTCCTAACGAAGGAAGAGGAACGCTGGTTTGAGTTGATGGGAAGATAGCTAGAGCTGAGTATAAGTTTCACACTTCAAACCTTTTTAGACTGGGGTGGATGTTCACCCTTCAACAGGACAATAGCATTTAATATGCGACCAGAACCACAACCGACTGGTTTAGATTAAACCATATTCAGTCAAAATCCAGCTGAGAATCTGTGGTAAGAATTTGTAACGGAAGCTCTCTCCATCCATCCGTGGCAGCCAAAAGTTTTTTTTTTGTTGTTGTTTTGTTTTTTTTACAAAGTATTCACTCAGCCAAGCTAAATACATTCACACTCCACACTTTTCAGACTTTTGAGAGTCATACTTCGTCTATTTAAAAAGATCATGGTTTACTTTGTTCTATCGCATAACAGTTTATGGAACATCACAAAATGTGAAGAGGTTAAAAGGTTAAATGGCTTGGACTTGAAAAAAAAAAGTGAAAAAGTTCACACATCTCAATAATGGGATACTTTTGCAAGGCACTGCATGGTCGTAATCTAAATACTGAAGTTGGGCCTTTTTTTTTTAATCGATGCCAGTATTAGCTAGTCCAACGACTGCAAAGCATTTCATTCACGCACGCATTCATACCCTGACGGTGGTGAGCTATGTTAGTAGCTGGGGCAGACTGACAGAAACAGGCTGCCATACATCGGCGCCACTGGGCCCTCTGACCACCAGCAGGCAATGTGGGTGAAGTGTCTTGCCCAAAGACACACTTATTGAGACAGTTGGAGTGGGGGATCAAACCAGCAACCTGCCAATTGCAGGACGAACTCCCTAAGTCCTGTGCCACTGTTGCTTAAGTATACTTTTACTAGGCCCTTAATGTAAATTAATAAGCATCCACTTATGATAGAGTCATTATTTGGGCATCGATGAGAATATCTATTTTTATTGAGTATCTTCATATTTTATCTGAATATCAGAGCTATTTTACTCTGTTACTGTGGTTTTGTTGGGAAATCGTATCCTCGGTTTGTCCAGCATGTGGCCATTGTACGGCAGCATTTGTTCACTGAGGATGTTATGAGGAAAATATTTTAAAAGTGCAGTTTTCAATTACATTCCATAGGGTTACATAATAGTTTCAGTGCTGTTGTGAGGACCAAATGGTAGTTGAGTCTGTAAGCCTCACACTGCACTTGTTTTTCATCGCCCCACAGTCTCTGTCACGGATAAGCGTCCAGATTTCTCCTGCTCCTTCAGCCCACAACCTCTGTTCCGTCCTCTTCTGCTATCTGGAGGTTGTTTTTCAAGTTATGGCATTTCTCCCCAGGCCCTGAGGGGGAACCTTTTTTTTTTTTTTTTGCTGCAATTTGTGGACCTTTCAGTGATGAAAGCAGGCCAGGACTGGGAAGAAATGCGCGACTGGAGTGAGGAAGATGATTTCAGGTCAAATAGCTTTTGCGAGCCAGCTGGGGAAAAGGAAATGGAAGATGAAAAGTGGAATCTTGTTTATCTCCACACCATCAGCCCCATGTTGCTTTGGAAATGTAGAGCTCTTTGATAGTAGCGGTGGTTACGTACATTGTTTAATCAGCTTTGACAGTCTGACGAAGTCACTTGTTGGCTTCTTCTCAGGTGGACTTGTATTCCCAGCAGAGGTATTTGATCATCACTGAAGTGGCCTTGACGTTTTTTTTTTTCACAGTTCAACAAAAGAATCAGAGCATAACAGCCATTTCCTGTATATTGGGTTTAGTTTTTTGTTTATGGCGTGTTTTTGACAGATTTCTCTACTCCGTGCTGAACTGTGGAAGAAAAGTTAAATCCTACGGCAAAGTCAGCATCGCTGGAGTCCAGAGAGCCGGATTCACCGACATGCTGCATCGCAGGCTCCAGACTAGACCCTTCAGGAGTTGGCATCTTTCCCAAAGTGCTTGTCTTAACACACATATTCTTTCCAACCACATACCATCACAGAAGGTGACTTAAGAGCAAACATTTCAAATTAAAGTTGCAATATAACAGTGGAGCTTCACGCTGTGTAGCGCCGCATTCCTGCTGCGGCAAGAATGACTACAATATTTGGCCAGACAGTGTTCTAAAAAAAAATAAAATATACACTGTCCGGCAGAGCGTTGCAGTCTATATATGTATGAGCTACGGGTCATTTAAGTATTAGAGATATATTTCTTTTCCTCACAAACCAAAACATGTATTCATATTAAAATGAATGGAGACCCCGTTTTAACTCTGTTTTTTTTTTTACGTATCGAGACATAACAGAAATTGTCTTTACCACTTTCTAAAATGATTTCAATCTAAGCTTAAATGTAGCAAAACACTCAGCAGATTCCACACAGTCATGGTTCATGAAACAAGCAGAAAGAAACTTTGTCTGAAAAACTCTCTATTATTGCTCGCACAGGATCTAAGGGCTAAAGTAGTGGCCAGGTGTTCTTAATCAAATGCCCTTGATTAATAAATCATCAGCAGGTGTGAGTACCTCTGTAAAAGTAGGCTTTTGGGCAGGTTGCTGCAGTCGCTTATTTATTATTAAGTAATTTTCACCCTGCCTGTTTTTGTGCAGTCTGCCTCCTGTTACTCGTGCTAGACTTTTGTGCTTTTTTTGCCCAGCCATGAGCACTTACCACTGTTTTCCTCTTTGTCCTCTTTTCAGCATCTGAGTCTAATAATAATGATGGAGGAGAAGTTCATTAAAAAAAGCACCTTAATGCCAAAAACTTGCAATCTGTCGTCCTTCATTGTGCCGCGTGACAGGAGTTGCTGTCATGTGGCGCTTGCACGCTGTGACTTGAGTCACCTGCAGTAAAACAGAGTTTTAACTATTATTTTTAAACAAGGCAGAAACGCTTACAGATTTGCAGTTTTGAACAGGCCTTTGCATTTTATGTTGTCACGTATTAGCGTTAAAAAAACACCAGTTTCCATGTGTTGTCTCTTACAGGATTCTTGACCTTTATCTTACCACTGTGATTTCTAAAAGGCTGCCAGGATCTCTAAATCCATGTTGTTCCATAACAGGCTGGAAGGTCTAAGGACGAAACGGAGAAACTTTGCTGTACTTCGTTAAGGCTTCCTGTTTAAAGTCTTGCGCTCTCTCTCTCTCTCTCATGGTCTGAATGAACTCCAGACATGTTGTGGAAAATGTCGCTGAATATACAGTTTCTTTTTAAAAAGCTTCTTACATCTCTGTCTTGCATTTCTCTTTTGCCTTAAACCTACAGTACATTGTAGGCCTAATATAAGGGTTTAACACAGTCAACTTTAACATTTATGTCAATATAGCAATAGTCCCTTTACAACTACATCACGAAACCTAAAGTATGATACTGTTGAATGGTGGTCCATTCATTAGATGTTTTCCATCTTTACCCGATGATAATCAGTGATCCTTCAAACACGGTATAAAATACACACATTTATCTTTAATAAAATGTGCCACATCAGAGCTGTGGCATGCAGGTATGCCTTTGGCGTTAGGCAAATGTTTTAATGTTTACTTTGAGGCTCAACAAATAGTGTCTGTCTGAGTACAAAGAATGTTGCATTTACTCAACTGTAACATCAACTGCTAAAAAAAAAAATGATGGTATTGCAATGACTTGTGACCCTACAACATTGCTTTATATATTCTAAACTCTAATACATTTCTACTTTAAAATGTTAAAAAAAAAACTGTGTTCAACTTTTTTATTTTCTTTTAAAAAAAAGTGTAGAATGATTTGAACGAAATTTAGAACCTAGAATGATGCATGGGACCTGAAATTTATTTAGGACTTTTTTTTTTCCACCAAAAACTGAAGCATTGGCTGAAAGAACATGAACACTGTGAACATTAATAATCTTATTTTTGAGATGTGTTTTCTTTTTATGTATTACACCTTTGCATTGGGATTTGAATTTGTACAAGCACAAACAATTATACATTTTAAATTTGTTTTCCCGGATCTAAAGCCTGACCAGGGAGGGTGGCTGTTGATTAGTCTGTCAGAAGCTCTATGCACGCTGCATCAGTTGCCCACCGGTAACAATGTCTTAGTTGTAGTGTCCCTGTTAAAATAAATGAAATGGAAAAAAACATGAAATTTGATGAGACAGATCTGATTAAATCAGAAAAGGCTGTTTTGCAGTGACAAATGCTCTTTTCATCTGTTGTATTGTGCTCCTGGGTGCCTTGACTAATGTTAATATACACAGCTTATCATTGCCAACATTTAATTTTGTATGGCTCAACTCTTGTGTTGTTCTGTTAGTCATTTTTGGTGGAAGGTCCAAACAGAAATGTTTGTCATATAAATTTCTAGAGACAGGTTACTAAACAAAGCCTAACCAAGACCATGGCCATGGTAAACACACATGTTAAACATCAGCATGCTGACACTGTATCTTGGAGCATTTTGGAACACCCACTGTTCCACCACCACAACATTTACACACTCACTATGGATGATCAGAAATAAAGTTTGGAAACTCAATAGCCCAAGAAATGCAGCCCACAACTGCCAATATTGATTAATGTTTAAGGGGAGGAAAAACCATCAGAAAAGCCCGTAATAAGATGTGGAATGGGCATTGCTGGGTTTTATACACAGTCAGGATTAAAACTGTATACAGCTGCTTGGATGCGTTTAGATTTCTGGCTCTGATGCAAATCATATTTAAAAATGGCAAAGGGTCCTCAGTTCCTGCTTCCTTTTTGTTTCATGGCTCCCTCCATCATAAATCTCAATATATTCCCTTGATTCACTCTACATATCCTGACATATTTTGTGGAAGCCTCTGCTGAAATAATCTTCACATGCTTGCAATAGCTCCCTTGAAATGTCTATATGGACTTTTTTTTCCCCCACAGTCTGCATTCCAGATTGCTTTTCTGTCCTCCTCAGGATTGACAAGTTACTGAATTAGGTCTAATTGGGAGATGAGTCCTCTTCCTCTTATTTGCTGACTTTTTTAATTAAATGCAGGTGCATGTCATGAGTTGAAGCATAGCTCAGAAATGCAAAACCCAAATGTAGCTTTGTTTTATTACATGTCGTATATAAATCGAGCCCCTCTGGACATTTGGGGTGTTCTGATTTATAATGGGATTCTAATTCAAAAAGGAGACAGCAGAAGAATGACGGCCATTAAGGCCAAAGTGCAGACCAGACATGTGGAGTAGTGGACGAGTACTACAGATGAGGGATTCGGAAGCTCCGCTGGGTCCTTCTATAAATTTTACATAACTGCTCTCTTGATACTTCGCGTATACTGCTTTCTTTCTCTTGTTCGGGAGGGTCCTTGCTTTGGAATCTGAAAACAATAAATAAAAATGTAGCTATGCAATGCTGCTCTTTGCTAATACATTTGGGTTGAAGGAGTGGGTTTCTGCTGCCCGCAGTAGACTTTAAGCGGACGTAATTACAGCACATAGCTGCAGTATATTAGTTTGTGAATCGAAGTAGCTTGAGTGATCCTCATCATCAACTGACTGGCTGGAAATTCAAAGTTCAGATTTTTATTTATAGATGAGGAACGGCATCATACCAAGTGTGACCACGTCACATAGACAGCAACATTCTTCTGTATGAACGTGTTACTGCAGGAACAACTCAATGTTGATTATTATCAACGAGGTGTTTAAGCTGAAGAAATATTAGAGACTATTTAAAAGGAAAACTATTTAACTATAATATGCTGAGACATTTTATGCAGCCCATTATGTTAGGTTTTAGTAGTTTTGTTAGATCCTTATTTTCTGCCAACTCATCCTTAGTTCTCGCTATTCAAATGTTTCCCTGTTAGATTCAAATCTCCTACTGCCCCTGCCAGTTTATTGCCCTTTCTCTCCTTCTGCCTTACTGTGTCACTCCTCACACCTGTGTAATTTACTCCATCTGCTGTTGCTTCCATCTCCTCCCCTATATAGTTCACTAGTTGAGCCATATTAGCTACAGGTATATTTCCATGCACAAAATTTCACAATCGGATTGGAATGTATTCAGAAAAATAATAATGGTAATTGGATTATTTCATTTATATGGGCACAAAATCAATTAATCTTATCATAACGTACTTGTATATGCACCTGGCTTTATTCAGAATAAAAACACTCTGACATGTGCAGCTATCAACGTTCTTTATAAAAAAACACAGAAGAACAACTTTGCTGATCAACAAAAAATAGCAAACAGAGCAGTATTATACACGTTTGTTGGTCTTCCGAGCACACAGGATGGACTTGCACAAGGTTCTAATTACGGTTGAAACGTTACTGTATAAATAACCATTTTGAGCTCTTTTTGTCATGTTCACAGAGATTGTTGTGATTCTGTTCCTGCTGTTGGCTGCTGACGTCACTCTGCACTTGTTCCAGCAAGTTCTCCTGATTGCTTGCACCTGTTTCTGCCTGATTACTGATTTGGCGTCACCTGTGTGTAGCGCTATTTAGGCCTGCCTCCTCCTGAGCTCTGGTGCCAGATTCTCGAAAAGCTTTGTGTGAGTAGACCATCCAGCGTTCCTAGCCTGTCTACCTGTGAGTGACATGTTTGAGTTTTTTTTTTTGGATTTCTGCCTTTTTGCCTCGCCCTTGTCGGACTCTCCAGCTGTTTCTAGGTTTCTGGACGAGACCTGTGCCTATTGCCTGACACAGCCTCCTTGCCTAGTCCTTCTGTAGCTCAGCCTGTTGGATTGTGCCTCTAAGCCTCTGCCAATCTCTGTTCAGGCTGTGCATGACCTTGGACTGTCTCAGGACTGCTGTTCCACTGACTAACCGCTTCTGGGGTGGACTGCTGCATCTGCATCAAACCCACACACTTGATTAAGTGCCCATTTCAGATCCTGTTAAGAGCTGCCAGAGCCAGTTCCCAAAGTTTCTTGCACAAGCAGCATCAGTTTTTTTTTTTTAATAATGTCCTTAAAACATGCTTTGGTGATGTCTGAATGTCAACATGATCCCACCGTGTGGATCAATGCGGTCGGGCTGGCACGTGCGGTGGAATTACCAGTGTTGGTACCGGCAAAAAAAAGGAAAGGTCAAGCTCAAAAAATAATCCAAAAAGTGCAAGTGAAAAAAACAATAATGTGCATGGAGGTATAGCAGTCATGGTTACCTAATAGCAGAGAGCAGCAGAACAGCAGGTAACACTCTCTCACCCTGAATGAACTAGTTACCTTTTTTAAAGGGGTCACACCCAACTAGGTAAAACCACCAGGGATGTACAAACATTAGTTATTTTAAAACCAATGTAAAATTCCTCCATTCAAAACCCACCAATAGTTATGTAAAAATAAACTCATCAATTAAGTAGACAAAATCCTACATCAAACACAATTACAATAAATAATTCTCCAACAATTCTAAAACCATTAAACGACTCCTGGACACAAGAAGGTAAGTAAACCAATCAACACACCACACCACGCTAAAACCCTTTAAAACATACCACATACACTACACACTAACACTTAAAAGATATTACTAAAAACACATTTATAATTATTATTTCTACAGGCCAGAGCCCCGGTGATGTGCAAATTAGTGAATAACGTTATAGTAATGTTTTGAATAGAAACATATCGGGAACCATGACTGTTTTGCTTCCTGCTGTATTTCTCCCAACAATGCAAAAATACGTTACGTTTATGTTAGGCGCACATGAGCACTCGGGTCAGTGTGCCACAATCGGAATAACTTGATCCTGAGAAGCGTTTACATGTCGATGGGTTTATCAGTTGGCATAAGCCACCCTTCTTATTTGTAATACATTTTCTTTCCGGTTGCGTTTAATCCATTCGCCATATTTCGATTGACTTGTTTACATGACACATTTTTATTCCGATTGGCCCTTTATTCCGTTTTACTTTTGTCTATGTAAACGTAGCTATTCATTGTTAGGTTCGAGACATTTTTGGTCTCATCTTTACCTGGTTCTTATATCCCTTCATCTTGTAAGTCTTCATTATTTTAATAAATCTTCAGCTCGCGCAGTTTGCGCTTTGGTCCTATTTCTAAAAACGTGGCAGAGAAAGCTGTGTCAATTTCTATCTTTATTGATTTATTAGAGCCCAACTAACATTTCAGCAGATTTCAGCAAATATGTTTTTCATTTCATTTGAAAGTGCTAAACCTCAAGGATTGACTTTCATACTAAATCTAATACAGGTCTTTAAAAAAGTATTTAAACACATTTTATATTCCCCTTTTCTATCTGACGTCTTTGTCGAGGCAATTTACAGTCTTCATAACAAATTTAGATGTGAGGAGAGTTGAGGCCTGCTCATTCATTATGGAGGACTGTCTTCAGCGAGGAAGTGTAATTGTGCCAGGCTCCTGGCACAAATGGATATTTTGTTGTACAGTGACTTACTGAACAGTAAGTAAAAAATATATTTGGTTCTAATATTCCCTTGCACTTTTATATAACTATGAGTGGAGGCTTAGGGGCATTCTGACAAGCACGAAGACCAGATCTGTGAGATATTAGATAGGATAAATAGCCCTCAAAAATCTGCAAAACCCTACTGTAGAAACAGCTTACACCATGCTGAAACTGAGTAAAATACTGATAATTGGATGGATATAAAAGACCGTATTAAAAGGTCTTTAAATAGAGAGAACTGCATATTTTTTTTCCAACTACAGTTGCTAAGGACATATTTAACACAATTTAGATTGAAATACAGCTTTATGGAAATTTGAGACTTGCCTTAAGCAATGCGAAATGTGGAACTGTAATGTGACAAAATTTGAAAATAGTATAAAGATTTTTTGCAGGGCACTGCAGGCTACAATGAACACCTTGCATGCCCCACAGACACATGCTTCAAATATTTAACTGAACAAATGTAGTAAATATTTGCTTTGCAGATCCTGATTTTTTTTTAAATTATTATTATACTCATACTAAAACAGCAACAGACAACTTTAACAGCTGAGGAAAAAAAAAAATCCAGTTTTATCCACATGTGCCACAGTTCTTCCATTTACGTTCCCTCAAATTGTGTGATTCACTTTGCGTCGGGAAATTGTTTGTGAGTGACATCGCCAATGTGTTCCCCTTTTGTACGTCAGATTTATAGACTGTCCTGACTATCACTATTTACTTCAATCAATCCCATCCCCATTTGCTGCTTCTCTCCACATCATCCCCACATGAAAACCACATGTGGTAAGTAAGGGTTTGTCTGAGCTCACATCAATCATAAGTACTGGTCAGGCAAGAAGATTTGGAAGTCGGTGCATTAAAACCTTGAACTTTTCCCTCTTTCTGCCTGTTTTATGGAGAGAGAAAAAAGGCTTGATGGGGGGGTGGATGAGGTTTAGATTACATCTGCAGTTTGTTTTCATGCAAGTTAGAGTTCTGAGGAGTTAGTAACCGTGTCATTTTAACAGCTATATGTTAATGCAAATCAGAACCATATGTCAGTAGCGACTAGGGCCTGAACTGTGTGTTTGGGTTCAAAGCAAAGTCTAATATTGTTTGCCAGTAGTAATGAGGGGGGAAATGGAAATGTTGGAAACAGAAGGAAAGGGGTTCACACCTAAAGGCTTCCAATTAAACATGACTCAAACTATAAAACGTACTTTTTAATAAGGTTACAACATAAAAGTCACACATCTTATTTAAATTCTACAGAAAAGCAGTGGACAGCCCAGGCTAATACAGTGTTCTACTAGTTTTGATTGATTCTTGGTAAACAATACCTCCCTATCTGCGAAACTGCTTCCTGCTGTAGATTTGACTGCTGGGTTCACTGAAACTTGCCCGTGTGTGTTTGTTTGCATTCTTTTCAGGCTTGCAACAGTAGAAATGTCTTTGGTTTGTTGTGATTAAGCTGCAGGCCTCCCTGAATTGATCATATAAGGCTTTCTAACTTTTTGTTTTCGTTTTGATGACTCACAACATCCTGTTGTAGCTGGTGTGTGTGTGTGTGTGTGTGTGTGTGCACGCACATCAGCCATGTCCAAGTTGCCTTGAATTGAAGAAATGTACCATACATTAGAATGGTCAAACTGAGTATGAGTGTCCATGATCAGAATTGATTTCCTGTAAATGTTTTGGAACAAGGAAGAGCATTTTCAATAAAACTGTCACCTTGTTTCCACCTTATTACTCTGAAAAGCAGTGTATTGATGACACTTAGTTTTATATTTTTTATAGTGATACATACAATACTGGCTCAAGGTGCCGACTCAGCAATGCCTGAAGCCGGTGCTGCTGAGGCAGTGGAGACGGGTTTCCGGACAGGGCAGCAGCTGTCTGCCTGTGAGACAGCTCTATGGCAAGACACTTAACATTTAATCGCTAGAGTGGATATTAATTATGGATATATGCAATATCATTCTGCCTAGTCAAAACTCTTATTCAAAATATCTGTAATTCGGTTTTGCCAAGTACAGTTCAAACTATTTTGCCATGTATGTAATTTGTCATCATAGATATCTGTGATTTATTTTTGAATAGTCAGACTGGCAATAGCTATATCTTACATCAAAATTCATACTAGTTACAGTGGCATTACGAAGAGTCAAAATTATGTCATAAATATCTTTAATGGTAATTAAACTTACTGATTAAATGTTAAAATGTCTCGTCATAAACCCACAGTGGCAGAGCTACTGACATCAGTTTGTCCAAATTGCATCACAAAAACATTTGAACCAATAGCAATAAGGATTCTAAATTCAATGCAAGACCACTGTTTAACATTAGGAGGGTGCCACACTAATGGTTTTAGACTCAAAAGCAGGATTTCAACAAATATGCACTAATTTGTCAAAATAATGACCAGGATATGGTTGATACAATAATACAGTTTATTGCCAAAAAAGTTGACTTATTTTTTTAGATATTCGTCTTATAGCGCTTTCTATATAGCCTCATGAGGTTAGTAAAAGGAAATGCCGAAATCCTGAAAAGGTTTCCCAACTGTCTTGAAGGGGTTCCCAGAGTTAGTAACGAAAATATAGAAGCACCACTAAATGAGAAGGTGAGTCCAAACATTTTCCTGGTATTGTAAATGTCTGAATGTTTGACTGTGAATATTTTATTTTGATAATTTTCCCCTGGAGAAACCATTCTTTCTTTAAACGTTCTTCGATCCGCCTTCAACTACAAAACTGACCCAACATTTCTGCCCCTGAACCTTATATTCATCCTTAACAACCTCAGAGGACACACATTTCCACTTTGTTTTCCTTTCCTCTGTAAATGCATTGTTTTATCAAATGATTTTTATATTTAAAGCATTTTATTGAGATAAGGTATAAGCTGACAATTTAAATGTTTTAGTGTGTTTGTTTCTGATTCTCATTCTAAGGTGATTTTTTTTTTTTGCGTCTTCTTTTTTCTGATGATTAAAAGGCATAGAAAATGTCAGATTTGCAGCACAAGCAGTTCTGACTGAAACCTTTTGATGATAAAAATCAAAAGATTTGGATGGCATGTAAAGTGCTGAAATCCATATGGTTTTTATAAAGAAAATGCCTCCTATTTATTTTTACCAGAACTTACTGTGGCTGTTGACATTAACCATCTCAGTTTGAGACCCATCGCTGGTTGATGGATGAGTTCCGATTGCCAGGAGTAATCACAGCTGGTATTTGAAAGCTACTTGATATTATTTGTCCACTATGGTCAGAAGCAGCTGTGTTAGCCTTCAAATGACCAGCAGGTGAAAGGACTGTTGGCAATTGTGACTTCACCTGGTCCTCACTGCATTTATTCTTTGGAGCAAAAGTGAAAAAAAAAACATAGATGTGAAAAACATACACATTATCTTCTCTTAACCGTGAGGTGAATATATAAAATTGTATGTCCTGCACCAAATAACGCATTCTCCTGAAGCCCCAGTTTTCATGATAGCTGATTTTCACAATTGTAAATTAGAGTTATCCCTGGTCATGAACAGTATGTTAAAAGCGCTACCCGGGAAAGCAGCATTTTAGATAAATGCTATGAAAACAATAAAAAAAATGCATACAGTGTTACATCAAATCCACCGCTTTCCGCCTTTGATCAAAACAGTGCATTTAATCCCTATATACAAATCTTTGCTTAAAGCAGCAAGCTACAGATCAAGAAAGCGTCTGCGTCGTCTGAGGTTATCGTTAAGACTCTCCAGGGCTCTTTTATTATACACAGACTGGGACATTTTTCCACCCATTTGGAAATTAATGTTTGTGTTGAAACAATAACAGATTATATATTGTACAATATATAATGCTCTCTAAGTCAGAAAACCTGGTATTCAAACCAAAAAGACGGTGTAAAAGGTTTATTTTGAAAGTAACACAACAAGAACAAAGTCAGATGCAGGCAGGAAAATGTCCAGAGAGGAGCAGGCTACTCACAGCAGGAGATAACAGGCAGACAAGGCTGGAGGCAGAGAGCAGGTCTGTGATGCGAGCTAGGGTCATACACAGGATGGCAGGCAGGAGAAGGCAGACAGGAACAAAGAGCTAGACTAGAATCATGGTCAAAACGGTTCAAAGTCGTGTCCAGACTCAGAAGGCTTATGAGATATTGCGCAAGGGCAAGGCAAACTGGGAATCCAAGACAAGAAAACTGATCAGAACTGAGGATGCGCACTAACACTGGACAGCAATTCATACAAGGCGTGAAGACAATCTGTCAGAGAAAGGCTGGTATTTAAAGGTGTACCAGCAGGTGGAACCAGTGGAGACAATCAGGGGTAAAGGCAGAGTCCATGGTGAAGCTCATTTCAATTAATGGAATGGAGCCAAGCAGAGAATAGCAAATAGCAAGCCCGAAAACAAACAGCACTAGATTGCGGAACAGATTGCAGAACAATCTCCCTCATCCAATATTAATGATTACAGGCCCGTAGCTTTAACTTCAGTAGTCATGAAATGTTTTGAAATGTATGTGGTGTAATTTTTATAATCTGAAATAAATCCTGTTCTATACCCTTTCCAATTTGTGGTTTGCATGGTGCATATTCCACGAAATTCTGCAACTGCTGTTTAACAGACTCCTCCAGAAAAAAAATAAATAAATCCAAACATATTCTTTCCTGTTAAAGGAAATATTTTTTTTTTTTACCACAAATAAGAAATTTCATTGCATATCAGATATCCTAGATTAACTTATTTTAATTTGCTTTAGTCTATGCTTAGTGTTTTAAATGCAAACGATATTTGTATTAATTAATGCCACTATTATAATCTGATATGAGGTAACAATAGATTTGCAAAGTTTCATCCCTCCTTACTGATCTACTGCTTCAGGACTCAGGAGTTATGGGCCAGTAAAACAGCGCCCTCTAGAGTTAGAACCGGATGGATCAGAGAAAATGGTTTGACATTTTTTGTTGCAATAGCTCCAAAGAAATGTGTTTTCCTTTATAATAGCAGCAGTGTTTCTTTTCTTGAGTCTGGTGTGCTTGCGTTCCTCATAAGGCTCCATCAAAAGTTGTTGCCTATTTGGTTTGAAGATTGGTGCTCGCAACTTATCCATCAGTGAATCTGGGCTCAACCTCAGGGTCTTCTGTAGACAGCAGGGGACACGCCTTTAGCTGGATTACTTACACCTGACTTGACATAGTCGGACCTGCTGAGCATGGATTGGGCTTTTGAAATGGATAAAGCTAAGACATATTGATCACATCATGACAAAAGCCTGGCTTTACCCCCTATCCTGGATTTCCAAATTCGGCTTTTGTGAAATATGCCTTTGGTCTGTTCTTGCGGATATCTGGGTGTCCACCTAGTTAATCAATTCAGCTGGAAATTTCACGTTAATATGTCGTGCTCCTGCTTACAGCAGAGATTGTTTTTTTTATGTAGACTCAGGGTCTTCAAGGTTGACCAGCAGCTTATCAGGCCGTACTGGGAAGCTTCGTCAGGTATGACATGTCAGTGTGGTATGGGAACCTTTTTGTGCAACTAAAGTCTAAACTCTAATTATTGGTCCAGACTGCAATGAGGGTTATAGGGAGGACTGATAACTGCTCGTTGCAGTCTATTTATGAAGAGTATTGCCTTATTATTGTTCCTATATTTGAATCATGTAAAGCACTTTGCATTGTCTTTGTAATGAAATGTGCTATACAAATAAACTTGCCTTGCCTTGCCTTAGACTTGAACAGAGTACAATCTGATCCCACACATATTCTCAATTCACAATTCCAATGGCTACCACCAGGCAAACGGTATAGAGTTCCCCTTTGCAACCTTAATAGATTAAAATAGTCATTTGTCCCTAGCTCCATCAGTTTAATTCATAAGGTAGGAATATAGTGTGAGGATAGTATGACGATGCTCCTGTATGATCTGGTGGCTTATTTCTGGTTTGGAATATACTGTATATGGCAGATGCAATATGTGTTTGATTGAGCAGTAGGCTATATGTATTAAATGTGTATTTATTGTATTTTATGGTGGCAGTTTAATCCAGCGCACGTATTCTAAGACAATGCCTGTCTATCTATCTATCTATCTATCTATCTATCTATCTATCTATCTATCTATCTATCTATCTGCCTTATTTTTCTGATGTCTTTCTCTGTGATCTTAGAAAACGTCAGATTTGCAGCACAAGCAGTTGTGACTGTGAAACCTTTTCATTGAAAACATCAAAAGATCAGAAGATTGGATGGCATATAAAGTGCTGAAATCCATATGGTTTTTATAAAGGAAAGGCCTCCTATTTATTTCTTCCGCAGCTTAGTTGTTGACAGTGATCATCTCAGTGTGAGACACATTGCTGGTTGACGGATGAGATTAGATGGCTAGGAGTAATCATAGTTGGTATTTAAAAGGTACTTGTTGAAAACCGCTGGGTTTTTTCTGGGATGGCTTAAATTCAAAACGGATGCATTAAGAGTTTTTTTTAAGGTACCAGCAACAATTTCTAAATTAAATACACATCCATAAGCCCCTGCTTAGAGAAAAGTCTAAAGACGGTGAGGTTTTTTTTTAAACTCCTTAACTGAAAAATTTAAGAAAACGCTTTAGATTATGAATAATTTAAATTCTCAAAGCTTGGAACGTGTTACATGTATATAGAACCGTTTTATTTTTTATATCAAGGGCAGAAATGTGACTGCAGCGTATAAAGAGAAAAGGTAATGCTGTAAAATACTAGAGCTTATTGTATTCATCAGACTTTCACAATCTAAGAATCTCCTTTTACAATCTGGTAGAAATGTTCTCAATATTAAGATGTGCATAATAAAGCTGGAACTATATATATATATATATAAAATGTGTGTGTGTTTTGTTTTTTGGAGGCCTTGACTGAAAAGATGTATGCAGTTAAAGTTCGGCCATGAAAGTTCTGCCAAAGTAAATAGAAAACCTGCTTTAAATATTTGACTTACAAATGTTTAAGTGATGCCAGATTGTTGGAAACTGTTTGCATATGAAAATAAACGTTGCCTTGGATAAAAATGGAAACTTGTTATATTTTTTAGATTATAGTATTAAACATCATGCAGAAACGAGCTGAATCGGTATTTTAAGGGTTTTTCTTTTTTGTTTTCGGTCTAAAAGACCCAGAAACCAGCTTTATCCTAGTTTGACCAATTTAATCTTACCCCAAATCACTTTGTTTGTAATGTCTTTTGTTATGGCTGGAAAATATGCAGAAGAACAATTCTCAAAAATTATGTTTATGTACAGCTTGCCTCTAAAATACTTTAGTTTTGCTTATTTATGGTTATACATTTTTTTAAGTAGCTGGAGAAAATTGTATATGTACAGGGGGGGGGGGGGATTAAAATACATTTTCCCAAACAGTGTAAATATCCCTGCTAAAATATGGATGGTTTAGCAATTTTCAAACAAAATGTCCTCATGGATGGATCAAAATAAGGATAAAGGAGGTTTTGCCAGTAAAAGGTCAAAGTGGATTACTTGAAGAGGAACTTGCTCTTTTCAAAATAAGGCAACAGTTTCTTTACCAAATGCAGTGGACCACAACCAAGCACCATGTTTAGTTGGTGATTTTGTTCAGTGAATAATGGGAAGTCAGGAAATGTTCCCTGAGAGCAGTGGCATTGGAGACTTAATGGACCTGCATCCTGCTCAAGATATTAAAAGCCCTTGGAACAAGCCTGATCTGACTGTAATTCACTACAGAGGCAAATTATTAAAAATATCTAGGATTCAAAAGCAAAAGAAGGAAGATGGTGGGCAAGAGTCAGAGAGGTGAGCAGGATAACTACCATAACTGATGGCAGGCTGCTTCTAGCGGGGATGACAGGATGACAGACTGGACCGGCAGAATAGTTCAGTGGGTGAGACAGGAATCCAAAACATAAAAAAACAAAAACAAAAAAAAAACAGTCCAGGTCGTGACCAGAAACAAAAGCTGATGCGATATCCAGGGAGGACAGGGCAAGCAGAGGATCCACACAGCAACATGGGATAGGCAGGAGGTGCACACAAGCACTGAAAAGTAGCTAACACTTGGCAGTGGGACGATCTGACAGAGGCTGGCTATGAGAGGCAGGTATTTATGGGCAGAATCACAGGTGAAATAAGTTGCAGGTAATTAGAACAGCGGCAGGTGAAGCTGCTCACCCAATTGGCTGAGTGGAGCAGAGCAGAAGGTGGAAAACAGCCAGCCAGCACAAAGAAGCAACAGATAAGAGGCAGGCTGCATGACATCATCATCTTTGCTCCAGTTCTGACCACAATAATTTTCTCTGGAGTCCACAGGCCTGCGTCACAGCTTCAATTTCTCTGCACAACTTTGTCACATCGGGCAATGTATTGGTTGTGTAAAATGTAAGGTACAGAGAAAACACAGTCTATTTGACTCAAAAGGGTTTAACTGCATTACAGCAACACAGCTATCGAAACATTATTGCCAGATCACTCTCTTTCATGCCCCATAAGTTCTGTAAGTCTATCAAGAATTAGTTTCCTAACAACAAACATGTATTTGGCTCCAAAACCCTACCTCAACCTAATGCTTTACATGAGATGGCTGAAATGGATTTTGAATGAATGAATCACAATCTTTTTTTTCTTCCAATGGCTAAAATTCTAATACTAAACATACTAAGTTGCTGCACCAGCTAGTCATCATTACCGATTCCGAGTTTAAATATTGCAGGTATTGATTTATTTAGTAATTCAATTTGTGGATGTAGACAGATACTGACAGAAGATGGTCACAAAGTAAACTTTGTGGTACGTTGCTCATTATTTCTTTTCGGAACTTTATGCTCACAAACAATGATCTGGGTCACATCTGTGATCTGGTTGCCGACAACACTAAAGTTGGTATCAAATGGCCTGAACTGTTTTGTGTCCTTGTCCCAGGCCATGGGTTGTTCCTGCCCCCGAAGCCCTCGTTCTGCATATACCTGCAGGGAGGAGAAATCGGCCTTCTACACCTGTTTACTCCTTCAAATCCCATAAATTTACTGCATAGCAACATTTCTGAGGGAAATTTAGAGACTTCACACATTTCTTTCCGCATAGTAAATGAACATTTATTTACCATATTTACTTTAAAAAGTTTTATGTCAAAAAAAAAAAAGTAATTTATATTTACAATTGGCACTGTTGCTCTGCTGTTGTATGCGCCTTATCACTCGTGTGGTAATGGTGATTCTGTTTTACAAAAACGTCTTTCAAAGTCGAGCCTAATGTATCTTAAAATTTTCAGTTAGGAAAACAATGAAACTACTAATTGTGGCTAATGTAGGCTTTCTATTTTTTATATTTTTAAAATCCCTAAAATGCTATTAATTTCTGTTTTATATTTTAGGGAGGCCCAGTTGGGACAGCCTTGTTTAGGGTAAATTAAATGATCGTCCTCCAACTATATTGTCCTCAACACCTCTTCAAATGTGCTAAACAAATCATCTGAAGCACAGGATGTCATGTTGCTCTGTGTTGTACTTTGTTTAACAAAACCCAAATAATAAAAAAACCTGCATACACTTCCATGGGAGGTCAAAGGGTAGGTAGATCCCAACCACAAATCAAATGTACTTGATTACGTGATCATGAGGTGTGACTACTTCCACCACCTTCCAGTCTGATTGTACACAGTAGGCCCTTGAAGCAGACTTGACTGTGTTCTGTCATCTAAACGAGGCTTTGTTACTAATGTGTCTGCTGCAGGAAATGAAATCAGTTGATTTATTTTACTTTCATTGCTTAATTTGCGTCCAGACTGCAGCTTGCATGTAGGTGTGTCTGGTCTGTGGTTCTTAATTGGCTTAAATCTGCCAGCGCACTCTGGACAGCATCACAACGCAGCATAATTTGTTGATTTGACTTATGCTCGGGTTCCCTGAGTCGACCAGATTTTCGGAAAATTACTCTAAAGTGTCCCCTCGTTCTGGTCTGGCGGGTACCTTGTTAAAATGTTATTAGGTAGTTGGGAGGAGGCCGACTGCTGGGAACATCAACGCTTCCAGTTCAGTGAAGCCATAAAGTCGAGTCAATCAGCAATCCCATGCGGCAGACCACCAAATGTATATTATGTTCAGCAGCCGCAATAGGGATAAATATGCCACTTGGGTAATGCACTAAGCACGCAAAGGGTCTGGTAAAATACCTGGCTGTATACGAACAATTCTGTGATGGAGCTGAGTGGCACCAGATGTCAGCGGTTTTATAGGGTGCAGAGGCCGGGAATACAACAGTTTCCGTCTTCAAGTTTGTTTTTACTTCATTTTCCCGTTTTTTTTTTCTTCTGGTTTGCAATTGTTGAATCAAACTGTCATTCTTGATTTTAGCCGGGGTATTTTACCTTATCCTAAATGGTCCTCAGACATAGGAGATGTGTTTTCCACCTTTGCCAGTCTGTGATTGCAATAATAGCTGGGAGCAGACTGATTTTGTTATATTTACTTGTTTGTGGCTCATCAAACCAATAAAAAATGTGATCAGTGGCATAAACACACAACCATGCCAAAGGAATCTTTAAAGTTTGAATCAGTAAACTTGTTCCACATTTTATCATGTTAAAAATCACATACTTTAATGCATTTCAATATTAGACCAACACAAAGTAGTGTCCAATTACTTTTAAGAATAGGCTTAGTTTAGGCTGGTTTTCCTTTTTGATAAAATTTATAGAGTGGCTTAGGTTATCCTGAGCTATCTCTGTAGTTATGCTGCCATAGGCTCAGGCTGCTGGAGGACATCAAGATGTATTTCTCTCACTCTGCTGAGTTCTCCTACTGTTCTCCAATTTGCAATGTTTGTTGTTATTTCAACTTTTAGCTTTTTGTACTCTTTTTTCTCTCCATATTAGGTACACCTGGTCTGGCATTCTGTTAGCTGTGACATCATCCAGGAGGCAGATCATCCACTATTACCATATAACATAGAAAGGCTTCCTGAATCAATGTGTGCTTCTCTAATTTTATGTCTCTGCTCTGTCTTCTCTAACCCCCAGTCGGTCGAGGCAGATGACCGTTCACGCTGAGCCTGGTTCTGCTAGAGGTATTCCTCCCTGTTAAAAGAGATTTTTTCTCTCTACTATCATTACATGCATGCTCAGTATGAGGGATTGCTGCAAGCCCATGGACAATGCAGATGACTGTCTGTTTTGTGAATTGGTGCTATATAAATAACATTTTATTGACTTAATTAGTAGGCAACTGAAAAACAGGTACATAGATCTAACCACATAGAAAGGCAGACATAAGGATAGGTAAGGATAAATGCATAAAATTATGATTTGTGGAAAACCTTATTTTTAAACATGTTCCTTCAGCTAATAACTTTGAAACAGCAAATGCATAGTTGTGCCCCAGGTATGTCTCGCGAACGTAATTAGCCATCTCACACAATGGTATTCTCGCCAACTAGACAAACATCTAATTGAAGTGAACTACATAAAATCAGATTTTTGACCCACAGGGAGGTTTGTGTGCAAGTAGGTGTTGCAGACTGGTGGCAGTATTAGCTTCCAGGATCCTTGCCCAAAAGAGACTGTAACTTCATCCTAATTGTATGAAAGAGAACCATGGCAGATTTTCAAGAAGCAAAAAGCAGACCCTGCAGATGTACATTTATGCTTCGTTTGTGTGTTTGCCAGGACTGACAAGACAGTTCAAGGGAGAACAACTTGTGGGCAATCCTGAATGTTTGAAATTCGATCATCATCACTGCTAAGCCGATGCCTCACAGCAGCATGGGTGAATATTTTCACGAACAGAAAGAGCTTTTCTGAAGTAACCTTACGATCTCCGCTCACACACCTAATTTTTTAGCTAACGCTTTAGGAATTCTGGCACAACCACAGCACACACCCTTCAGAGCATGAAAGATAGATAATGGGGCTTTGTGCGAAGGTGACATCTGCCACTGGAGGAGCCGTTAGCAAAAAGATTAGATGAGAGCATGAGAAATGTCAGAGAGGTTCCTCCAGAATCAGAAGAAGAATCTACAAAATTTGTATTTGCTATTCCTTAGAAACAGTGAGTCATGTAACTACTTAGTTTTCTATGAAATTGATCCCTTGTACAAGTAAGGTAGCACAATAAAGAAGTAACTTGGCCCTAATGTAGTAGCACATCAGTGAAAGAGATCAAAGTGGGTTTCAAGGGAAAATATTATGGGTAAATAAATTGCAGTCTTCTAATCCTGCCCTGCACCATTTTTCCTATGAAGTCATCTTCAATCTGGATGATTATAACAGTTAAGATGTCACATTCAATACCCTTTAGTTAAATGTTTGATTGACTAGAGATTATGTAGCCATTAGGACTATCTGTGCCAGCAGTGAAGGCAGACAAATGTCAGTGATGAAAGATGGTAAAATGTGTAGATAAATGCTACAGATACTCTACATGTGCTGCTGTTGTGTGAGTACGGCCAACACATTTCTCTTTGGTTATATCCAATCAATTGCTTCTTAGATTTATGCTTTGGTAATTATAGACACGGCAGATAAAACAACAGAGTAAATCAAGTCGACAAAAAGTGTATGTAGAATCAAATCATTATGTGTCAAAGATGATTTGTTTGCAACCTCAAATCAAGGACTTAGCTCAAGCCAAATTTGTATGATTGCCATTATTCCCAGGACTTTGATTATTCTGTGTTACCAAGGAACCCGCAGTTTTGGTTTATGTTTTTCCACCTTACTTATCTATTAGTCTGTTAGTTTCTGTTCATTTTAATTTAGTTTTACACTCCTGGGGATGAGTTATGTTAATTACCTGTAAAGTATTGTTTCTGTCATTATTTTAGTTCTCTGTTCATTATTTATTTTAGTAGTTTATAAATGTTTCTGTTTTATTCCTAATTTTCCTGCCTGCCCATTCTCAGTTGAGTTAGGTAGGTTTTTCTGCTTTATTTAGTAATTCTTCATACATTCCCTTTAGATTCAGTTCTCCTTGTGCCTCAGTCAGATCATCACACTATCTTTCCTTCAATCTAATTCCCTTAATTCCACTAACCTGTGTAAATTGCCAGATGCTGTTCCTTTCGTCTTCTCCCCTTTATAGTCTACCAGTTTAGTCTCATTCAGCGGTAGGTCCTCTGTTATGCAACCCTCATCACTCGTGTTGATTCCTTTGTTCTGTTCCAGTTGACTCATTAAAATATCATTTCACACTTCATCATGATGATTCCTGGCTATTGTCTGCTTTATGGTCCAACACCTACTCCTCAAGTCATGAGAACTGGTCCTGCCCTGAATTGTCCTCTCTCCTCAAAGCAAGGGATGCTGCCTGGGCGAAGGCCAGAACTTCTAAATCCCAAGATGACGGGCTGATATTCAAACAACTCAGAAATAGTTTTACTTTTCTTGTGAAAAGGGCTAAGTATGATTATTTTGTTGACAAAACTACTCGGAATCTAAAGAATCCTAAGAATTTTGGTAAGCAGTAAAGTCTTCAATTGGTGATGAGATTGATGAAAAATTGCCTGTTTACATTATGAAAGATACACACACTCTAGCTGATAAACCATATATTCTTAATTATCTTAAGGAGCACTTTGTGTCCTTGGGAACCTTATTTGAGTCATTGGATCCTCATTAATGCAACAATTAGAGAAGTAATATTCAGTCACCACCTGCTAATGCCAAGGGATTAGCTCTGACTCCAGTTGACGTAGACGTACACGTACAGCAGCTGGATCAAAGTAAACCTGCTGGGCCTGATAATCGTGAGCCCTTCTTTTTGAGGTTTGCTGCCCATTTTATAGCAGAACCTCTATGTGATATTTTTAATTTAGCAATTTCTGAAAATGAAATTCAGAGGAAATGTAAATCTGCATGTGTTTTCCCTTGCAAATCCCTCAGTAGTTGATAACTATTGGCCGATCTCTAAGTTGTGTGTTGGACACATTGTTGGACACAGTGTGTCCAGCGTACTGGGTCCTATTCTTTCTTCCCCCCTATTGTAAACAGTGTCCCTCAAGGATCCATACTTGGGCCACTGCTGTTTAAAATTCATGTAAATTATTTTTGTGACAACTTATCTGATACTACGTCTCCTCTGTATGCTGATGACACTGTACTCTACAGTTCCTCTTTCACGGCTTCAAAAATCACTGGAACTGTTACGGTCAGTTTTTGTCACTGTATTAAGTTAGTGCTTAATGCAGATAAATCGAAGTCCAAAGTGCCTTTTTCTAATGGTAAACAGTTTCCTTCTAACCTTCCCAGGTTGTCAACTGTGCATAGGGTCGAAATTCAAATCATCACATCTAATAAATATCTAGGCATTTTAATTGATGAGAATCTGTCTTTTAAACTGCATATCCATAAACTCGTTTCAAAGTTGAAACTGTGTTTTGTTTTTAGAAATCGATCATGTTTTTCTTTGCAAGTTAGAGAATATCCACCTATACTTTTTTTTTTTTTACCTTTGTTGGACTATATAGACCTGCTTTTTATGCAAGCTCTAGGTCAGTTTTTAAAGAAATTGGATAGTGTTTATTATTGTGCATTGCATTTTGTCACTGGTTGCAGCTATAGTGTACATCATTGCTCCTTAAATGCTACTGCACATTCTCCATCTTTGTATGCTTATAGGCTCTCCCACTGGCTGACTATTATCTACAAATCTATTCTTGGACTTCTATCTACAATATTTATGTCTGTATTTGTGTAGAAACTTTGAACGATATGGCCTGCGATCTAAGGAAATCATCTTGATGCAGACACAGAGAGTCAGAACTGAAGCGGGAAAAAGGGCTTTTAAATTCTCTCTCCCATCGACCTGGAATGATGCACAAAAACACTTGACACTGAGAACTCCTTTATCTCTGGGGGAATTATTATTATTATTATTTTTATAAATGACTTATGGGGCAATGAATAAAAAGCATGATTGGCTGTTGTGACTGTACTTTGGCCAGGTTTCTCTTGGGAAAGGGGTTTTAATAGTTTTGATTTTTTACATGGTTAAATAAAGGAATCTATCTAATCTCTCCTTTTTCACACAGGTAGCAAGATGTACACAATTGTTTCACGATAAACATTGTTGAATCATTGATGAGTTGTCATGTGTTAACTTTTTTTCTTCAATTGAAAGCACCCCTGACCCAGTTATTCCATGTGTAGCTGTCTCTTTCCTGGACAAAGCCATTGATGCACTATAGCTGCTCTGTTTCCCCTTCACATAGAACCACTGTGCATGTTTGTTTTTGACAAGAAAGCACCCCTGGCTCAATGCATCCTTTTGGCTGTGCATCGTTTCTGAACAAAGTCGTTAACTGAACCATTGCTGCCAATAATTAGGTGTAGAGTATTTTTCTTTTACATATAAAGTACCTCTTACTCATTCCTTCTGTGTTTAGTTGTTTTCTTGAACAAAGCCATTGATTAAGCTCTTCCTGCCATTAACCCTGTACCATTTTTGTTGTCCCTTCAGATAGCAAGTACACCCAGTTCAAAGCTTCTGTGTTTAACTGTGCCATTTTTGTGGACAAAGCCATGGACAGAGCTACTGCTGCAACATGCCCCTAATTTAATACTTTTTTCCAAAAAAAAAAAAAAAAAAAAAAATTCAGATAGAACCCCCCCCCCCCCCCCCCCCACACACACACACACACACACACCCTGGCTCATACTTTATTTATTCATAGATAAAGTATGAGCCAAATCTATTCATGAATTCATAAAGTAAGTGAATAAAATGTATTCACTTTATTAATACTTCAATTTATATTGAAGTATGAATAAAATAGAATTAGCTTAAGAAAAATGCATATTACACCATATATCTTTAATAAGGTATACTTTATGTACAATAATAATTTATATATACACAGTTACAATTTGGTTCCGTAACAACACTTTGTGTTTCTACACACTGAATTATGCTTTATGTGCTACTGAGGTAAGATATTCAGGAATGGCTTCTGCATAATATATCATTATAAAATATGTCAGGCAAAATTTATGAGAATAAACTCTTAACAGGTAACGCTTTCCCAAATGTGTCCAAAACAATAAAAAGGATGAACAATTTTCCACCAAAAGGCTGTCCTGAAGAAGCAGAATATTTAAAATAATAGTTCATGTGCAGTAATAAGCACAAGAGTTAAGCACCTGATTGTAACGTACGATATAGCCAGAAAAAAAGAATGTTTTTGGAAAAGAAATCCTCTGTGCAGAACAGTAATAGGGGCATTATTCAGGCAACACCAGGGATCAGGTTAAGATCAGGTTATCCATTCCAAAGAATGGAGATCAATGCAGTTTTTGGCATTGCTAGGACTTTGGAACTCTCTGGTGGGTTTTTGATACAAAACCCGATGAATACAATTGCAGACAACTTCCCTAATAATGAACACCTTGGCTGTTAGGTGTTACACACGAACACTGAAAGCTGCCCTGATGCTTATCACAAGCGCAGTTTCTGGACCATGAACGCACCACCTAACCAGCATTAGACGCTTCTCAAAACCCACACAACTGCATATTGTTCTTGTTTAGTCTATTGGTCCCATAGGGGCGAGGGGAGCTAAAAGTCCTGTCTAAGCATGACTGAGCCAGCCACAAAAGCTGAATAAGAGCAGACAGTGAAAGACAAACGCAGCGCTGCCTCCACCACACCGTTCCGAACGCAGCAACCCTGGGGCCAGTGAGGCCATTCATCTGTCCTGGCATTGCTTTGCAGGATTTTTATTGCTGCTCTCCGGGGTGTTAAGCAGCTAAGTGGCCCTAAACGCTTAATTAGGTGCTGGAAATCACAGGCACTTTGCACCCGCTCTGTAAACCACAACATTTCAGCTTATTAGGGGCATGGGGAGCCACACGCCAAATAATTAGGGATGGCGGCAATGCTAGACCACAAGATTGGGCTATAAGTGGACTAACAGGCAGTTATGGAGGTGGGGGTCAGAGCCTGGGTCACTGTTGAGGAAGTAGCTGTAGTGGTAGAGTCTGTGAATGTGTGTTAAGATTGTAGACAGTTGCGTACATATGGTCACAGGCAAAGCACTGTATTCATCCAGGTTGTTTGAACATTAAACGAGTTGCTAGAAATGAATCCGTGTTTTCTGGGATTTTGTTTTTAAGGTGGTGGGTTTAACTTTTCCATGCGCTACATATGCATGCTTGCATTGCCTTTTAATCAGAGGATAAATCCACAATTGATATTTCAACATAACACCTTGGCCTCGCCAGATGCCCAAAGTCATTTTATCAAGTGTATGCTGAGCTGGCTGATGTTTGAGCATTTCCATCTGGCCCTAGGGGTTGCATCCTAAGAAGCAAAGATACATGTCCTTCCTTCCTTCCTTCCTTCCTTCCTTGTGTGGTGACAGCCCGGTCAGTGGAGCAATTATGAATGCTAACTAAGGCTCCGGTCAAACTGGGTGGCTTTCTTTCTGCGGACAAAAGCGTCTGGTTACATCAAGTGCTGGATGAACCGCGAGGTCTGGGTACACATCCAAAAGTTCAGGCAAAGTACAACCATGGCCCAGTCCCAATATCATTGTTTTAGGATGTCCTCTCAAAAATGAAAGACCATGAGAAAACACATCAGCGCCTGGGGGAGAACCAGGGAAAAATAAAAAATAAATGTGCCCTTAAATTTTACCCTTTAATACAGAAGTATCTAAGTAAAATTTGAATCTCCTCAAAATGTGAATTTCCCTTTAGCGATTCCATTCAAGAAGTAAAACTCATGTATTGTATAGTGATGTATTTTAATTTTTTCTGTTAATTTAGATGAGTGTGGCTTTATGCAAGTTAACACCTACGATTTAGTTGAAATGTGATGATCAGTCTGTTCACAGTGTAGTAGCAAAGCATAATGCTGGATAGTTGAGTTTCAGGGAAAAAGTGTGGTTCAAGCTAAAGGGTTAGCAACAGGAATAATTACAGTATTGTTAGGATAAGGAATTAAAGCCCCCCTCCACCAGAGATAATATCAGAAGTGAATCATCTGGGTTTAGGAGAAAAATGACAAGACTATTAATCCATTGTCCCAACTATTCTTTTTAAATGTTGGGAAAAAGTCTGGAGTAGGAGTGGCGAGACCCGGAATCCAGATGGCATAAAGTCCAGTGTGAAGTTTCCACAATCAGTGATAATTTGCAGAGCTGTATCATCTGCTGGTGTTGGTGTACTGTGTTTGCTCAAGCACAAAGTCAGCAAAGCTGTCTTCGAGGAAATTTTAGAGAGCTTTAATGACCATTGTGGGGCTGTGCTTGATGGTGTAGCAATCTGGCCTGGCCACCAGCCCATCGTGAATTTATGGAAGATCGTCAAGAGAAAGTTAAGTGACACCAGACACAACAATGCAGTTTAGCTAATGCTGCTAGAAAAGCTAAGCTGTTTGCTTAATACGTCAGCAAAGCCACGGACTGATTACCTCCATGTTCTGCAGTAATTCATGCACATAGTATAGTGCCTATACTATATGGTTAATGGGTACAGTTTTCCGTGGGCCAACATTCCAGTATTAAAAAAAAAAACCTGAATTAAATGCTATATATATAAAAAAAAAAAATATATATATATATATATATATATATATATATATATATATATATATATATATATATATATATATATATATATATATATATATATATATATATATATATATCACATATCACTTTGTGTGTAATGAACCTATATAATATACAGGTTTCACTTTTTGAATGGAATTACTGGAATAATTTAACTTTTTGATGATATACTGTACTAATTTAGGGAAATGCAATTGTATAAAAATCATATCTCATTGCTTAGCATTTGAAAATAGATTGTGAAGTTGCGTCCAGCGCAAAGGCTTTCCAGCATCATACAATTCCACATTTTGGGGAAAACAACATGCTAATGAAAGAAAAACAGAAAACTAATGCAAATATTCAATTCTTGCAGAACAGAACCATACTGAAATTGCAGATTTAACATTTTTTCTGCACTAATAAACAGACATATATCTCTCTTTTTTTTTTACACCTTTCTCATACTTTGCAGCAAAAACTTAAAAAAAAAGTCATTTAATTTGAGTTATTTGGACTTTTAGCTTCTTTAAAGATAAATGAATGTGGACAAGACGCCCACTGGCATTCTTCATGTGATGGGGTAGCATGTACACATGTATGCAATGTCTTCCATGACGTCAGAGCAAACTCTGTCCTTACACACACTAAATGTGTACTTAAAGACCTCCTTGTCTCAAGTCTTTGCTCCACCAAATACTCAGACACTGGCACAGCGCTGGGAGGGAGATGTGCACTGGGAAGGACACACCAGCTGGCTGTGGAAGCTGTTGATACTCTGCCGTCCAGCCACTGCCACCACCTCACTGGTTCCTAGCACGTCCACGCAGAGAGACTCGACGGCGTCCAGCCTCTCGATCTGCACCAGCCGAGTGAGGAGGTCCGGGATGCTGTAGCCGGCCGTGCTAACTCTTTCAAAGAGCTGCAGGCCGTCGCTCATGCCCCCGATCTCATCACGCTTCAGGCCAAAGCTCTCTGCCAGGTGCCTCCACGTCTTCACCACGGCCGCCTCGCTGCTGTAGGAGGAGCTGAGCATGCGGCTGGTCTTCTCCAGGCAGTCGAAAGGAAGCTCGGTGGGGCTCAGGCCTGAGGAGGGGACAGAGGTGTGAGTTTGAGTTTTGTTTAATCAAACGGAAAAAAAAAAGGGAAGCAAACAAACCTAATTTAGCAAATATAAAATTAGCCTTGCAAAAGTATTCCTACCCCTTGGACTTTTTTTCCATTGTGTCACATGAAGTGTATTTCATTGGGGTTTTAAGTTTATAGCTCAACTAATAGTGCATGATTGTTAATAAAAATTAAAATTGTCTTTCTAAACATATTTTCATTTTAGATATGCAAATCTGAAAACAAGCAACCAGTTGGTACCCAGGTGGTAAATTGAGTCCACCTGTCTGTGATTTGTCCTCAGTATAATTCCACCTGTTCTGTTCTGCACCATGAAGTTCAAGAAACACAAGAGAATGGTAAAAAAATAATAATAATTAAAGCAGGCTTATGATATAGAATAATATCTGAAGAAAAAGAGCACTGTTCAGTCCTCCATCTAACAATACATAGAGTGTGACTTGACTGCTACATAATAAGATATGGCCATCCACCTAAGCTGACAGTGAAGGAGAGCTTTAACCATAAAGCAGCAAAGAGGTCCATGATGGCTTTGCAGCAACTGCAGAGATTCACAGCTCATGTGTGTAAATGTGTTGACACGACAACTAATAACTGTAAACTCCAAACAATTTCTAGGACGATAGCTATTGTTGAGAATATGCCATGAAAAGCCTGTTTGCAGTTTGCCACAACACATGTCGAGGATATGGCAAAATAGGCCAAATGCAACCAAAATTGTACCTTTCCCTTTAGCTAGGAGGAGGTCACAATGGAGTGGGTAAAATCGAAGCACATTGTACTAGAATTGCTCAGTTGATCTCCATACCTGAATGCTATTGAGAATCTGTGGCAAGACTTAAACATTGCTGTGCATAAACACTCTCCAAAAGTGGCACAAATCTCTTAGATATGAAAAGCCTTCAAACACATACTTTAAAAGACCTTTGGCACGTGTGGCTGTTTATCACTGCAGTTGGATAATAAATGGGCAGAGAGAGAAGGCGTGGACAAGAAACAACATGGTTGGGAATTGAACCCCAGAAAGTTAATAACTTCTGTAGAGGTATATACAGATTTACTGGTGTATATTTCTATATAGTGCATACTTATGGACATTGTGTTGGCCCAACACTTTTAAATCTAAATAAAATGCATTGAGGTTTATGATTGTAACTTGACAAAATATGAAAAATAACATCAAGGGATATCAATATTTTTTCCAAAGCAATGCAAGCTTCAAGTACAAGGCTTGGCAGATAGCTTTTCTCATTTGTCTGACTTACCCTCGGTCACGTTGCAGGCTCTAGCATACAGCTCTAATATCTTTTTCCTCCGACTTTGTAGCATCTGTGTGGTATTCAAGAAGAAAAAGAAAAACATCTTTATGAGGTTAAAGGGACCCCGAGTTGTAAATCTGTTCGTAATCCTATTTTAACTGCAGCGCAGTCTTTCAAAATCTCCATCTTCCTACCCCTGGGGTTTTATTGTTGTTGATCCCATTCATGGTGCTGATGTGGTTGCTGGAAGCGATGTGGTTGACACTGTTGATGTGGTTGGGACTCTGGATGCTAATGGCATGGCTGGCTGCAACCACCGGGGCACCGTTGGATGTGCGGCCACGGTCCAGGAGTCCCAGCGAGAGCAGAGACAGGTCAGGTTTGTTGCCCAGGTCCACGAGGCACAAGTTGTGTTTGGGCGAATTGCTCTCGACCGATCCCTGCTTGTCGGACGGCTCCTCGTCGCTGTCGATGCTGCGACTCAACAGCTGCTCGTTCTCGGACGATGCATCGTTTTCACTGCACATACAAATGAAATTGTTCAGTTTTCAATTTATGCAAATAGTAGACAAGTTCTTTGTAATCATTTAGAGCTGCTCCTACAAAGAAATCATAATGAACATAGGCATGTCTTAGGTTTAAAAAAAATTGGACAACTGTAAATTGCCCGCAAAATCTGGGCATCCCTAATTGTTACAACACATCTGTAAATCCCTGCAGCTGTTATTCACAGAACAAATGGCAGAGGATGCTGTTTTGCTTCCATGTCCGTTCCGAAAACAACCCTTCCTTTTACAACACAATCCCATATATTCAAATTTTATCACCGATACTCTCTCTCTCTTTCCCTCTACCCTGGATTTTCTTGCAAAAGCACCCAGTTGACAGAGATGCACACTGAATGCTATTGTCTCCATGTCTATGCTCTGTCTTCCCAAACACACACCTATGCACAAGATGCCATTGTTTCCCCAGATATCTAACACCCTCTCTGGCAACTAATGCGGTGAGTTAGCACAGCCTCTGGCACGTTGCTTTACTACGCCGTTGACTGCCGTTGATGGAAATGTGTTTGCTTGCATATGTGTGTATGCATTATTTGTTGTTTAATTTACTGCCCTTCTGTTACTTTTAAAAAACAAATAAAGCAGACATACTTAAAGCATTTGCAAAATGAAACAAATTGGAATACCAGCGCGAAGAGTTCCACACTCGCTTCCACACTCCTCCTCTGGGCATTCACCAGTGCCTATAAAGCAGCATTGTCCTCGCACGGAGGGTTGAGGGGTATGCAGAGAGGACGGTGAGAAAACCATCACTCTTTTGTTGTCTGCGGAGACATGCTTTCACCTGATGGTGGTTTTATGTGAAGCTTTGAATAAATAGCCCTATGCACCCTGGCAACTGCCTCCCTTTCTCATCTTTTCTAGGCTGCGGGGCTTAAATGTGCTGCCTTACCTCATAGGCAGCACCAAAGCCACATAATGGTGTGTCTGCTTTATTACTTAATTTCTAAAGAAAAAAAAAAGTCAACTGATATTATGTTACCACAGGCAAGTACATATAACTGTGTGTACTCACAGACAAAGGAAGAAATGCCCAGGGGGCAGCAACACAACTACTGCAGAGGCTTGTTTTTTGGCAGTTTAATAATAGGCAGAACAGGATGAATTATGGTGTGCTGAGTAATTTTATCAATATCTGAATGGATTAGAAAACTGAAGATGTACACATTCAGATTGAATTTGTTATACAGTTAAAGGTTTGTGGGATCAATCCCTACTTGCATATAAAGTATACAAGTAGTATATATATATTTTTTAATCAGAATTGAAATAGTAATGATATTTTAGCATGATTGATGCCTGACATGTTATGAATGTGAAAATAGCTAAATACTTACAGTCATTCGGTATACCAGAGCTGAAAATATGAATTGTTCACTGGCATATTATCACAAAACATGGCAGGGAGTGACCGAGTATTGGCCAAAATAGCTACAATTTGGCTTCCCCACCAAGAACACTACGGCATATAAAGGTTTACTTTCATAAGGTTTGTAGCAAACCATTTGGGAAGTCCTCTCAGGAAGAAGTCTAAATTGCATGCTTCTTTCTTACTCAAAGAGAAATAACCAATTATTCCAATACCTATTTTAAAAAGCCAGATTATACATTGAGAATGCATTCGGCAAGACAGACCTTCATTTGGAGATAATGTCCTGTGGTCGGATGAAACTAAAATGGATGTGTTTGGAAATGAAGTTATATTTGGAGAAAAAAGGGCAAAACCTGAAAGCCTGAGAGCACCATCCCAACTGAGAAGTCTGTGGTTGTCAGCATCATGTTGTGTGTGTTTTGCTGCCAAAAAGACTCATGAGTAAAAAATCATGTGGAAATATTGAAGCATCATCTGAAGACGTCAGCCAGAAAGTCACTGTGGCCTGAGTTGGGCTTCCAAATGGCGAATCATCTTAAATATACTGCCATTTTAGTCCTAAAAGTGGCTTAAAAGCAGCAAAGTTAGGGATTTGGAGTAGCCATCACAAAGCCCTGATCTCAGTCCCATGTGCAGAGCTGGAAAGGTGTGTGTGACCAAGGCTTCCCAAGGTAGGTTTGTACCGACCATGGTTACAGCAGGTTTGTCATGGTTAACAAAGTTCAACTATTGTGAGAAACTTGTGGAAGGAGACACCAAAATTCTACCAAATACTAATGAAGTATAGGTAAACAACACGTTACAATTGTACAGTTATTTTCAGCTGTATGCGTACAGTACTCTGTTGACCTTTGTTCTTGTAAAGCGCTTTACAAACAAATATGTTACGCTATTTGACTTTAAAGACAGTAACAAAACGTCATCTTTCTCATTATTCTTGCATTGAGGAAATGGAAATAATCTGAGTAATCATGACTGACCTGAAACAAATTACGTTTAGTTTGATTCAATATCAGACAGTGACAAAAAAATATTGTTTTTTATGGAAATATCCGGTTTAAACTGTATAATATTAATAATCTGACTATACCCTCCATCAGGAGGTACCTGTAAATGTATCATTTATTACAGAGATACTACCATGCAGCATATGTGGCTGTAAGTTTTGGACCCAATAAGGTGTTACAGCAGCTTTAATTTAGTAGATTTTGGCTTCTCATTTCATACGACCACTAAGACCTAATCTCTGTCAGGGAGTTCATCAGGAATTTCTCTCACCTTTTCACCGTCTTCTGAGGAGATGCCTTCAATTTGTCGTATTCATCTTTCTCTGAGAAGATCACCACGTTGTCTGTGAGAAAAAAAAAACATGTTGAATTCAAAATAATTAGAAATGAACAAAAAGTGCTAGTTTTATGAATGAAACACACCCATTAGATTCAATTTCAACTAAATATTAGGATATGTTAGAACAGGGATGGGCAACTTCCATGATAAAGAGGGCCAAATTTTTTTCAGCACGACCATTGGAGGGCCACATGACCACGCACTTCAAATAATCGGATATGAAATACGCTACAAATTATTCTTAATAAGAGCAAAGTTTAGATGAATTTATATCTGTATGTTTACTGCACCAACATATAACTATTTTCTGCATATAAATGCATTTTAATATGTCCTTAAGCAAAATACAAACCGTTTCCTTTAAAAAAAAAAATGCAAAAAAGGAATTTAAACTCCTCCACATCAATGCATTCAGGAGCATGGGACATTTCAACTTTACAAGGAAAGAGGCATAAAACGGCACAGAACTTAACTCAAACAATGACGTGTCTATCCAGTAACTGTGTGGGCTTTCTTACAATACTGAATGCTCTATAATTGTATTTCTGTTATTTTTTGATTATGCACATCTGTTAGCTTTTTATTCTGAAAAATCTAATGTCCCATGCTCCTGAATGCACCATAGCTTTCTGACGCTCGCGAATGCATCACACTGGTCTGTAAACGCGGTGCTGTGTAGATGCTTTGCAGTTTCAAAACTCACGTTGGCTCTCACGGTTTATTGTTGTGTGTGGATTGCAAGAGACCACAACAAATAAATCAGCCGTACCTCTAAAGAACGCAAAAACCTTTGCCGTACTTCTTCCCATTTTGTCTGACAAATGTGACTTTCTCGGTCAAGTTTTCCCTTTATGCCACTGCTAGTGGCCATGGCTCTTGACTTTCTTCCTCGCTGTTGCAAAGCGGCCCGTGCCCGCTATTGTTTGGGTACGGCGCGCCCCCTATCGGTCGAATATATAATTACAAGTTTTTTTGTTTTTTTTTTATTATTATTATTATTATTATTATTATTATTATTATTGATCCATTCGCGGGCCGCACTGAGTGATGACGAGGGCCGTGTGCGGCCCCCGGGCCGCCAGTTGCCCATCCCTGTGTTAGAACATGAAACAGAAGCAACTCCTCAGGCTAAGCCCTTTTTCGCACTAAATAACGTCAATTGAATAAATGTAGAATATAATTATGGTATGTGTTAAACTAAATGACACTGACATCATGGCTACTGATGGGGACCGACAGCCAAAGTCTATTAGTGTCATATATTCGACAACATCTGGAAGGAACAGTTGCCGCAGTAAGGTGAGGTGAGTGAATATCTGAGATGGAACAAAGGGTGTGCGATGTGTGTGTGTGTGTGTGTTAAAGCGTCTGCATCTTTCATCTCACAGTCTGATTATGTCTGTGTCTACATGACTGACAGCCAGCTCCGGTAGAGCTCCCAGCAATGGGCTGCCCTCCCACATACACACACCAGTCATCCAAAGTGCATTCACACACACACACACACACACACACACACAAAAACATGCAACGCTAGGTAAGAACGTTTAGCCTTTTTAACAAAAATCGACCAACCACACCGTTGTGTTACTTTAACTCTTCCTTTTCTTAGTTATATTAAATTTGCAGCTACAGTTATTAGCGTGTGTGTGTGTGTGTGTGTGTGTGTGTGTTTTCTTCACACCACATGTAAGTGGTTAGTCAGTCAGTCTGGAAGTGAAATTGAACAGAGCATCATTGTCAGGAGAAATGGCGCCTAAAGCAACATATGGCTTTAGCTTTGGAAACTTCACATTCCATCACGATACACTCATCACTCTGCATATCTGTCAGCCTACGGCACACAGACACACACACACACACACACACACACACACACACATACACGTCTATCTAGCAAACAGTGCACTGTCAGTGTAAACTGTCAAGTGGGGACATGTGTTTCTAGTTATTTAATTGTAAAATAAATATCATACAAAATTTTCTTGTAAGATCTTTTCACACTATATTACCTTCAAATTTATTTTTTTTACTTTTTAGAGAAATTGCAAAGAGGGGACTTAGATTCTTAAACGACATCTACTTATCCAAGAGGGGGCCTCTGTTGTAATGCAGTGGATCTGTCTGTGCACCAGTTTCTTCTATTGAATGATTACCTTTCTCTGTGATCCAAGCATTTTATAAAAAACCACTATCACTTCAAATAAATAAAGCTTAAACTGTAATTCAGAAGTAATTTGGCATTGATATCAAGGGCTGCAGTATTACCAACAAAATAATGTCTTTCAAATATATAACATTTTATAAAACCAGTGTGCTTATTTTAATTTTAAGCAAGGACTATAATACTTTCTTAAGGCTATTTGGACATATTTAGGGTACTAATTTTAAAGTAATTCATGGATGTAGTCAAGTCAGAAAATAGTTATCTTTTTGTCTAATAAATATAATGTATCATTCAAACTATAGCATGGAGGAAAAAGGTGAAAACAATAACTTATTGTTTTAAAATATCTCAATAAAGCACTCTGTTATAACACAAGTTGTCAATATATGTCTGTAATAACTTCAAAGGCTCAGCTGTAGTATATTCTGTTACTAGTATTAAGGTTCAAATAAAGTGCTACCCAAATAAATATATGATGCATAAATATACTGTCAAGCTGTCTTTAAAATTTCCTTTAGGCCTAGAGTTTAGACAGTCTCCTCTTGTATGGCTTTAAATGACAGGAGTCCACTGTTGGTTGGCACATAATGATATAAGTCCCCTTTTAAATGGTCTACAGCGACAGTCGCATGTCAAAATCCAGCCAATAATACTTATAATTATTACACAAACCCGTTTTTTTTTTGCAGTAAAATATAAAGTCCCAGCTTTCATTTGCCATTTGTATGTGTGGAATGCTGATGTAAACATTTTGAATAGATCCTCTTTACTATTTTTAACCACATTGCCATAACACTTTCTTGAGGGTATTTGGGCGTGTTTAAGGTACTGATTTTAAAGTGATTTATTTATATAGTAATTTCAGGAAATAGTTAAGTAGGTATCCTTTCAGTAAGAAGTTTATTTGCCATTCAAACTATAGCATGAATGAAAAAAGTGAAGACCATAACATAAGAAATTTCATTCAATAAAGCACTCTCTTCACACACAACTTGATAATATATGTCTATAATAATGTATAGGCTCAAGTGTAGTATATTCTGTTACTAGTATTAAGGTTCAAATAAAGTGCCACCCAAATAAATATATGAGGCATTAATGTACTGTCAAGCTGTCTTTAAAATTTCCTTTAGGCCTAGAGTTTAGACAGTCTCCTCTTGTATGGCATTAAATGACAGGAGTCCACTGTTGGTTGGCACATAATGATATAAGTCCCCTTTTAAATGGTCTACAGCGACAGTCGCATGTCAAAATCCAGCCAATAATACTTATAATTATTACACAAACCCGTTTTTTTGCAGTAAAATATAAAGTCCCAGCTTTCATTTGCCATTTGTATGTGTGGAATGCTGATGTTAACATTTTGAATAGATCATCTTTACTATTTTTAACCACATTGCCATAACACTTTCTTGAGGGTATTTGGACATGTTTAAGTTACTGATTTTAAAGTGATTTGTTGATATAGTAATTTCAGAAAATAGTTAAGTAGTTATCCTTTCAGTAAGAAGTTTATTTGTCATTCAAACTATAGCATGAATGAAAAAAGTGAAAACAATAACATAAGAAATGTCATTCAATAAAGCACTCTCTTCACACACAACTTGATAATATATGTCTATAATAATGTATAGGCTCAAGTGTAGTATATTCTGTTACTACGCCTAGAGTTTAGACAGTCTCCTCTTGTATGGCAGTAAATGACAGGAGTCCACTGTTGGTTGGCACATAATGATATAAGTCCCCTTTTAAATGGTCTACAGCGACAGTCGCATGTCAAAATCCAGCCAATAATACTTATAATTATTACACAAACCCGTTTTTTTGCAGTAAAATATAAAGTCCCAGCTTTCATTTGCCATTTGTATGTGTGGAATGCTGATGTAAACATTTTGAATAGATCATCTTTACTATTTTTAACCACATTGCCATAACACTTTCTTGAGGGTATTTGGACATGTTTAAGTTACTGATTTTAAAGTGATTTGTTGATATAGTAATTTCAGAAAATAGTTAAGTAGTTATCCTTTCAGTAAGAAGTTTATTTGTCATTCAAACTATAGCATGAATGAAAAAAGTGAAAACAATAACATAAGAAATGTCATTCAATAAAGCACTCTCTTCACACACAACTTGATAATATATGTCTATAATAATGTATAGGCTCAAGTGTAGTATATTCTGTTACTACGCCTAGAGTTTAGACAGTCTCCTCTTGTATGGCAGTAAATGACAGGAGTCCACTGTTGGTTGGCACATAATGATATAAGTCCCCTTTTAAATGGTCTACAGCGACAGTCGCATGTCAAAATCCAGCCAATAATACTTATAATTATTACACAAACCCGTTTTTTTGCAGTAAAATATAAAGTCCCAGCTTTCATTTGCCATTTGTATGTGTGGAATGCTGATGTAAACATTTTGAATAGATCATCTTTACTATTTTTAACCACATTGCCATAACACTTTCTTGAGGGTATTTGGACATGTTTAAGTTACTGATTTTAAAGTGATTTGTTGATATAGTAATTTCAGAAAATAGTTAAGTAGTTATCCTTTCAGTAAGAAGTTTATTTGTCATTCAAACTATAGCATGAATGAAAAAAGTGAAAACAATAACATAAGAAATGTCATTCAATAAAGCACTCTCTTCACACACAACTTGATAATATATGTCTATAATAATGTATAGGCTCAAGTGTAGTATATTCTGTTACTACGCCTAGAGTTTAGACAGTCTCCTCTTGTATGGCAGTAAATGACAGGAGTCCACTGTTGGCTGGCACATAATTATATAAGTCCCCTTTTAAATGGTCTACAGCGACATTCACATGCAAAAATCCAGCCAATAATATTTATAATTATTACGCAAACCCGTTTTTTGGCAGTAAAATATAAAGTCCCAGCTTTCATTTGCCATTTGTATGTGTGGAATGATGATGTAAACATTTTGAATAGATCCTCTTTACTATTTTTAACCACATTGCCATAACCCTTTCTTGAGGGTATTTGCACATGTTTAAGGTACTGATTTTAAAGTGATTTATTGATATAGTAATTTCAGAAAATAGTTAAGTAGTTATCCTTTCAGTAATAAGTTTATTTGTCATTCAAACTATAGCATGAATGAAAAAAGTGAAAACAGTAACATAAGAATTGTCATTCAATAAAGCACACTCTTCACACACAACTTGATAATATATGTCTATAATAAATGTATAGGCTCAAGTGTAGTATATTCTTTTACTAGTATTAAGGTTCAAATAAAGTGCTACCCAAATAAATATATGAGGCATTAATGTACTGTCAAGCTGTCATTAAAATTTCATTTAGGCCTACAGAATAGACAGTCTCCTCTTGTATGGTATTAAATGACAGGAGTCCACTGTTGGCTGGCACATAATGATATAAGTCCCCTTTTAAATGGTCTACAGTGACAGTCACATGCAAAAATCCAGCCAATAATACTTATAATTATTACACAAACCGTTTTTTGGCAGTAAAATGTAAAGTCCCAGCTTTCATTGGCCATTTGTATGTGTGGAATGGTGATGTAAACATTTTGAATAGATCCTCTTTACTATTTTTAACCACATAGCCATAATACTTTCTTGAGGGTATTTGGACACGTTTAAGGTACTGATTTTAAAGTAATTTATTGATATAGTAATTTCAGGAAATAGTTAAGTAGGTATCCTTTCAGTAAGAAGTTTATTTGCCATTCAAACTATAGCATGAATGAAAAAAGTGAAGACAATAACATAAGAAATTTCATTCAATAAAGCACTCTCTTCACACACAACTTCATAATATATGTCTATAATACATTTATAGGCTCAGGTGTAGTATATTATGTTACTAGTATTAAGGTTCAAATAAAGTGCTACCCAAATAAATATATGAGGCATTAATGTGCTGTCAAGCTGTCATTAAAATTTCCTTTAGGCCTAGAGTTTAGACAGTCTCCTCTTGTATGGCTTTAAATGACAGGAGTCCACTGTTGGTTGGCACATAATGATATAAGTCCCCTTTTAAATGGTCTACAGCGACAGTCGCATGTCAAAATCCAGCCAATAATACTTATAATTATTACACAAACCCGTTTTTTTTTTGCAGTAAAATATAAAGTCCCAGCTTTCATTTGCCATTTGTATGTGTGGAATGCTGATGTAAACATTTTGAATAGATCCTCTTTACTATTTTTAACCACATTGCCATAACACTTTCTTGAGGGTATTTGGCCATGTTTAAGGTACTGATTTTAAAGTGATTTATTTATATAGTAATTTCAGGAAATAGTTAAGTAGGTATCCTTTCAGTAAGAAGTTTATTTGCCATTCAAACTATAGCATGAATGAAAAAATTAAAGACAATAACATAAGAAATTTCATTCAATAAAGCACTCTCTTCACACACAACTTGATAATATATGTCTATAATAATGTATAGGCTCAAGTATAGTATATTCTGTTACTAGTATTAAGGTTCAAATAAAGTGCCACCCAAATAAATATATGAGGCATTAATGTACTGTCAAGCTGTCTTTAAAATTTCCTTTAGGCCTAGAGTTTAGACAGTCTCCTCTTGTATGGCATTAAATGACACGAGTCCACTGTTGGTTGGCACATAATGATATAAGTCCCCTTTTAAATGGTCTACAGCGACAGTCACATGCCAAAATCCAGCCAATAATACTTTATATTTTACTGCCAAAAAAACGGGTTTGCATAATAATTATAAGTCCCAGCTTTCATTTGCCATTTGTATGTGTGGAATGGTGATGTAAACATTTTGAATAGATCCTCTTTACTATTTTTAACCACATTGCCATAACACTTTCTTGAGGGTATTTGGGCATGTTTAAGGTACTGATTTTAAAGTGATTTATTTATATAGTAATTTCAGGAAATAGTTAAGTAGGTATCCTTTCAGTAAGAAGTTTATTTGCCATCCAAACTATAGCATGAATGAAAAAAGTGAAGACAATAACATAAGAAATTTCATTCAATAAAGCACTCTCTTCACACACAGCTGTAGTATATTCTATTACTAGTATTAAGGTTCAAATAAAGTGCTACCCAAATAAATATATGAGGCATTACTGTACTGTCAAGCTGTCATTAAAATTTCCTTTAGGCCTACAGAATAGACAGTCTCCTCTTGTATGGCATTAAATGAAAGGAGTCCACTGTTGGCTGGCACATAATGATATAAGTCCCCATTTAAATGGTCTACAGCGATAGTCACATGCCACAATCCAGCCAAAATCCTAAATTCATATAACTATTCTATATGACCTGTTATTTTTACAGCGAAAAACATAACCCCGAGCCAAAAGTATTTTGTACTAAATAAATATTTTGAATAAAATGGTCAGCCACACGATTCATTGTATAGTATTTTATTAATATAAAAAAATCAGTTTTACAATGTATTTTTTCATCAATCTGCAGTACAGAAATATTGTTCACCGGTACATAATGAAACATGTTTTCTCTTAAGGAAGAATTTAAATCAAATTTGAAAATATTGATCTACCAGGAAGAGCATAAAATGAACATTATTGGGATTGATTTCCAAAGCCTGAAACAAGATTGCCTCTTTTTTTAAATTTTTGTCAAAAAGTTCAATAGTGCATCTTTCTGTGGGTGGAGATAATTATATCAGCTGCTCCACCCCTAGCAAGAGTAGCAGTCAAGCAGTGAATGACAGCACTTCTCATATCTATAGGGCTTGGGTTCCGCATTGCATTGTGGCACGTGGCGACCATGTTGATGGCTACGCGAACGTTAACATAACTCTGACAACGTTGAACGAAGAGACGTAGAAGTAGAGTTGAGAAAGAATAGATAAAAAAAAGATGTTTAAATCCTGAAAAGGATCTGGAATTTACCGGGACACATTAAATAGAGAAGCCAGGGACTGGAATTTTGACCTTGTTTGTGGTGTGAGCACCTATACTTCAGAACAGTTCCGTAGCTACAAGTCCTTGGAGTCTCATGTGCAGTTCACGAATGGATGGGTTCAGGAGCTGCAGATCATAAAGCCAGCAAACAGTGGGAACACAGTAACTCGTACAAAGGTAAGCTGTGCTCTGACAGGCTCTGGCACCTGCTAGTTTAGTAACTGCTAACCGTTAGTGCTAACAACCACTCACGCATGTAATGTACTTTTAACTGGCTGCTATGTGTTTCAAAGGTGTAGTTAGTAACGTTAACTGCCAACCCTCCCTAAACCCTCCGGGTTTCTCATATATTTGAGCCTTTTCCCGCTGCCGTTTTAGTATTTATGTGCATGTATGTGGTGTCGCGGTTGAAGGAAAGAAACAATGTAGGCTATAAAATAAAACCGTGCATCTTTAACTTACCAGAATGAAAATGCAGGGAACACACTCTCATTGACATTGGGATACTGTGGAAAGTTATGTTCGGTCGTCTTAAAGCCACGATCCAAGCGAGCTGACGACTCCGTGGTTGCGCCTCCAGGCAGGAAAGCGGTGGAAAGTTAACCCATTTTCTATGTTTTTCCCATGGCGATCATGTGTTGCGCTGTTACAGCCCACAATACAGCAAAGGGAGTACAGTACGCGGTAGTCATAGCCAGCAGTCTGAGTAGCGGTAAAGGAGGCAATCTACATGGCGGCCACGCAAAGTAATGCTATTTTTAGAATGTGACATCACGAGACGTCATATCACGTGGTAAGCGGTAGGGCAAGCTTGATGTGTCCTCTGCTGTTTCGCTGTAAAAGAGCTGTGCGTTACCCTTGGTTTTACTCGGTAAAACGACTGCTTTTTCCAAGTCTAAGACCATGGTTTTTAAACATTGTTGCTATGGAACGTGCAACAGCGACTCGAGGTACGCTGATCGGCCGCATATGAAGGATGTTTTCTCCATTAATTTCCCGAAATTCAAGACTGCCAAGGAGAAATGTGTGCGCTGGGTACACCGGTGCGGTCGGCCTACACAACAGTTCAACCCGGAAAAAGTTACCAAATTGACGTACATATGTAGCAAGCATTTTGTTGGAGGAAAGGGCCCAACCGAAGAACATCCTGACCCAATTCCAGCAACATCAAGTAGTGAACAGGTAAGAGTTTTTTGGTGTTTTATTGAAGCTTAAATCTTATCATACATCGAACAGCTCACGATGAAATGAGCCATCCTTTGTTACACTTTTGTCATGTCTGCGTGTCTATCCTGCCTCGCGATATTGGTTTAGGTCCCTAAATTGACCATGATTGTTTGTTTTGTCATCATTTCAGCTGGAGAGGTACAGCTGGAATTTCTTAAGGGAAAGATTCTGAGATGTAAACAGTTGTTTTGTAGCTACCTATTGGCAACATATACCGATTCCTGGACGGTGATTACAAACAGAAAAAAAACGGCAGACGACACCATGAACGCAGAGCAGGAAAAAAACAACAACGACTTACCGTTCGATCAACTCGGCCCGTTTTCCAGTCTTTTTAAGCCCTCGACACTCAAGCTATCGTTTGAGCTGAAGCTTGGTGTGTTCTTCGACAGTTCGACCAGTAAACCGTGCGCCTGGGACATCGTCTTGCGAAAGTTTAACGGCTGCAAAGTCGGTCATATCGCTGTTTCTGTAATGGTGTAATGGCTGGTGGCTACGGGCGCTCTCTACCTGTTTGTCCTACCAAAGCGGCAAGGGGCGTTGCTCTTGAGATGGTGAGGTCACATGCACGGTACGCCATTACGTCATGACGCCCACACCCTATTACAAAGAAATGCTAAAAGATTATGTGGGAGGAATGGGTGTTTAACCTTACCAGTTTGAACCTGAATCTACAGCTTGATCTCCAGAATGAAGCGGGGACTCTTCAGGTGGTCCAAAATAGAGCAAGCCCACAGCATCATAAAAGTACTCTTTGGCTTCCTAGCCACCAGAGCAAGCTTCTTGTAGATGTCTAGAAAATAGGCAATTTTAATTAAACTTGATTTTCATGGCAGGCAATGCTCAAAGTGTGCTAGATGTGTTGTTGAAGTCATGACCATATTATTATATTATCCTATCCTAATATTCTTTAAGGAGTAGCTGCCATGTTTTGATTTATGCCTTTATCAAGGCCTGTTGCTTGGTGCTCCAAAGTTTTTGGATGGCAGTTATCAAATAGCTGTGCTACAGAATAAAATATGTCTTCATCTTATAAATGGAGATATTTATATGCCAGAAAAGGTTCATGGCAGTTTTTGGGTAACACCCACTGAGCATGGTGGCAGCCGCGACCATCAAGTTGCCTCTGTGTTCTTACAGACACTTTTAACAGCCAACAGTACCCCTAACCTGCTTCATTGTCACTATGCTGGCTCCTAAACACAACACAAATTGCAAACAGGGTTCTCAAGCAACTTTCGGAAATGATAAACTTCTGTTGAGCTAATGAGCAAAGATTTGCCACATTTTCAAGGTCACTACAAAATAAGAATATAAGTTTAGATTTGCTTGTCAGTACTGCGATATAGACCAAACTGTTTAAAACTCCAAACAAAAGGTTTGGAAGAGGCTTAAGACTTGAGCTTTCAATGCATAGAGTCTAAAATCAAGTCAGTTTCTAAGCAATTCACACTCTGGTACAGGTGACCACAACCTCCGTCACAGTACTCCAGCTGAACAATAGCAACCTTTAGGTAGGGTACTTTAATCGGCATGTTAATGTTGATGTGCCGAAGGACCATTCCTGAATAGACCCCTTGCATCTGACGTCACAGTCACGTGATCGGGGGTGCGCGCCTCCATCTTGGTGGGCAGGCTAGCCTGACAGCCCGTCTACTACATGACAAAACGGGTGATTTAGAGTGTACTTTTAGTTAGTTTATTTTTGGAATCTAAGCAATGCCTATGACTTGTTGTGCTCCGGGTTGCACAGAGAGGCATTCCAAATCGTTAGATGTACGTTTCTGTCGTTTACCGAAGGATGAGGAAAGAAGAAAGTATTGGATATTTTCAATGAAAAGAGCGCAGGCAGACCCTCCCAATGGACTGGGGGAGCCAACATACTACGAGAGAATTTGCAGTCTACACTTCATCTCCGGTAAATACAACTTAATTCTGCTCATTGTTCTACTTAAATAGCAGCGGAGGGGAGGTGATGATCGCTACACGGGCCGGAGAAGCGGCCCGTGTAGCGATAGCTACCTCCCCTCCGCCGCTGTCTAAAGCAGCAACAGCGGCTTCTCCGGCCCGTGTAGCTGTTGCTGCTTCAGACAGCGGCGGCTCTCCGGCCCGTGTAGCTTCAGACAGCGGCGGCTGTCTGAAGCTACACGGGCCGGAGAGCCGCCCGTGTAGCTTCGGACAGCCGCCGCTGTCTGAAGCAGCAGACAGCGGCGGCTGTCCGGCGGCGGAGGCAGCAGCCGCGGCGGCATAGGCGGCTCTCCGGCCCGTGTAGCGATCGCTACACGGGCCGGAGAGCCGCCGCTGTCTGCTGCTTCAGACAGCGGCGGCTCTCGGGCCAGTGTAACGATCGCCACCTCCCCTCCGGCCGTTCACGGGCGCTAGTACTTCTATGTTTACGCTGCAATGTCGCCGACACCCCCACCCATTTTAACAAGACAAAAACACCAAAATAATCCGTAGTGAGTGATGTTTTTTTAACCTACCGGGCGGGTCTTCCTCTCTGCTTTCTGCTGTTACACAAACATGTCTGAACATCCATCCATCCATTTTCTGACCCGCTTAATCCCTCATGGCGTTGCGGGGGTTGCTGGAGCCTTTTTCCTGATATAAAATAATTGCAGCCGTCCAGTGGTTTCATGGCTTTCGTGCTCTCTTGTCCGTACTGGCCTGCCGTGTTTATAAAGCAGCTGTATCGCGGTACGTAACCCCTGGCCAGCATTTCACAGACTCGCTCCGTCTGTTCAGGCTTTTGCTGTGTGGATCTGGCAATCTGATACCATCAACCATCAACTTACTCTTAAAACGATCTTGTGATACGTTATCTAAAGAAGAAAAATACCTGGAGAACTCGTCATTTCGTCAAATGGCGTGCCAACCAATATGGCCGCCACGCAAGGGGTTCTGGGTAACGGAGTCACGTGGTTGCAAGGGGTCTATTAAAAGACAACTCTTTACGTCCAAACACAGGGGAAATGTGCTGGTGTTTTCATTCCAATCCATACATCCATCCCAAAGAAGAAACATTTACAAGACTAAAGCTTTTAGAAACCAATCCAGACAAGCAGATTCACTAACAGTTGGTAATAATGGGTTTGGAATTTCTGTTTTTCTAGGTTTTTTTTAGGATTTGAAATTTTAGAGATATTCGATTAAAAAATTTAAATGTTATGTACTACAAATATATTAGATATTAACTTATAACTCCTCATAATTGGAGCCCTCTGTTTCAGGTTCCCAGTCATGGTCATCCACATCACATTTCTAAAAACCAATCCTTGTCCAGGCAAGTTGTCAGGATTGTGGGTATATTTTCAGGGCAGAAGACGAATTTCTTCTTTTGAGGCTTGTGAAACAGTTGCGACAAAAGTCACAATTGAGAGTTTTTTCTCCTTTTGCAGCCATTTTAATCTTATTATGTATACATCTTGCCTTCCAATAGGTAGGCAAATTTACCTAGGTTACTTTTGAAACTTTTTATCTACATCTGTCAAACCACAACAAGGTAAGGTTCACATTTTAACTAACTTCTAATGAATGTTTTTATCATATATACATCGCTTTGTTATCTTTTACAAACTCTCCCTAGTTAACCACTTGCCATGTGATTGTTCCTAAATATTTTAGAGAAAAATGAGACATAAAAGGGTTTGTCCAGAAACAGAAGCTTTGCATTTCACTTCTTCTGGGAGGGATAAAGACACATTTTACAAAAGATTCATCAACAAGGAGAAAGGTATGTTTGTTAAATTAGTATATCAGACTCTCTGGAGTTTTCTGTGTTATACAGGTATAACATTTCAATTCAGCCCTTGTACACCAGCTTAGTATTACAGTATGTGATATATTGCCATGTAAGATTTTGCCCAAAATGTTCTAAAGACATAGTTTGTCATGGTAGTACAGGTCTGTATATATGTAGAAAGATAAAATCATCTGACATTTTGGATAACACTGTGGAAAAATGTAAGTTAATGCTTTATAGGATTTCCAGTATTTGTGTACCTTCATTTGTGAGTAAAATTACAAGGATTAGGTCCTCTGGATGGGTTCTTCTTTGTTGAAACTTTGTTGAAATCAAAGCCACTGCTTACAAGGCTGGGTTTATCAATAACCCCACAGACGTAAGAAGTGTCTTGGAAAAGAGATAAAACATTTCAATAAAGACAAATGCATCCAGAGGACCTATTTAATATTAGTTTTCACCTGAATTTTTTAGGAGTGTCAGGAAACATAATTTTGCAATTTGTTAATTATATACATTAGACCATAAAAGTTTTTTTTTCCATCCAGGGGTTTTTATCTCTAGTTTGTAAATTTTTGTTTTACAGAAACTTACAATTGTATACTTCCATTGTGCCAATACTTATTTTCTGTTTTGAGCTGAAAGCATGCTGGAATGGGAAGGGGGAGGGGTGAGGTGCAAACATGTTTGCAGGCCTGTTGTTCTGATGCAAATGTGATTAATGGCTGTGCTGCTACAGAACTGTGACCACCCCCTTCAACACAGAGATGTGGTATCAATGTTCTAAGTAGAAACCTGTAATGAACTAAAAAAAATATTTAAAATGCTAGATTTTAAAAATGTCTTTAAACACAGCATGTCAGGAATCCTGAATCAAGAAAACTTTGTTGTCACAATGTGTTACCATGGTGAAATTACTGTAAATAAAAAATAAACACATTTTAAAGTAACATCACATAATATATAGCAGACTTGATATTTACAGGGTATTTTTTCACAGAAAATACAACTGATAATTACACAAAGCAGTCAGGGGCCTAAATGGTATTTGGTAAATAGTATGTACTTTGATTTCTACCAATGTTTTTACAGGACCAACTCCATTCATCGCATAGCAGTCCACAACTACCAGAAAAGATCTCACAGACATCTCACAGAGTGTTATCTGTGTTTACCCAGAAATGACTGACACTCACCTGAGTCACATTCCAGAGGAATTATGCATTGGTGAAATGGTAAGGATGCATTCATGCATGGTTTTATATAAAATGTTTTGCTGTGCTTTTCTTGTTTGCTGCAATACTATGGATAATGTGTGTTTTTCATTCCAGATCCAGTCAGAGCAGAAAAATGTTCCAGGAGAACAAACAGAACAACACCATGAAGTAAAAAACCAAGGACAAGATACACATACAGTAAGTTTTTTCAAGTCCCAAGTAGTGGTGTGTACAATTACGTCTATTTACTGTATGACAATACTTATCATTGGCAGAGATTTGACTGTAATGTATAAATTGCTCATGTTTATTGAATATGACTCTTAGGGACCAAAGTTCACTCATATTTTGTGCTTTCTAAATTTAAATATGTAGTTGCAGTTTTTCCACATTGTGAACCAAACTATGTGAGAATTTTATCTTTATGTGTTTATAGATAGGAATTTGTGTCTGTATAAAGGATTTTTGTATAATCTTGTATAAAATCTGGGCTGCACAGTGGTGCTGAGATTAGCACTGTTGCCTTGCAGCAAGAAGGTTCTGGGTTCAAATCCAACCCTGGGTCTTTCTGCATGGAGTTTGCATGTTCTCCCTGTGCATGCGTGGGTTCTTTCCGGGTACTCTGGCTTCCTCCCACAGTCCAAAAACATGACAGTTAGGTTAATTGGCTCCTCTAAATTCTCCTTAGGTGTGAGTGTGTGCGAGAATGGTTGGTCCTGTTTGTCTCTGTGTTGCCCTGCGACAGACTGGCAGACTAGTCAGACTAGTATTCACAAAGTATTCAGGCTCCTTTTCCTATCTTCTTCCTTACTGACTGCACTATTTGAGCAGAACGTATCATGGTAACCACTGATGCACTTCTGTTTTGGCTAAAGTGTACCTACTCAATAAGGGCATTTGGATAGACACACAGCAGAATTTTAACTCATATATGTAATTAGAGAACACAAAAATTGTAAATTGTGTGAAAAAAATTGGAACTTATCAAATTGTTTGTAGCTTGTCAAATTACTTTTTAAATACAAATCTTTATGGATGCATAAAAATAAAATTATCAGATACTTTGGATTACCATGTGGAAAAATATATTTATAACTACACATTCTGATTTAAATGCATACAGTATATATATATATATATATATATATATATATATATATATATATATATATATATATATATATATATATATAAAAATAAATTATTAGGACCTATTTGCCACCTATTAATAACACTTATTTAACAGTCAGTCAGTGATACATGGAGAGAAATGTGAGAGATATTGCAAGAACCTGTTAAATACCAGCCTCCCTAATATTTATGAATTCTTCCAATGTTTTCACAGGACATACTCTGTTCATCACATACCAGTACACAAACAACAGATGAGATGGATAACTTAGAGAGTATACTCAGTATTCACCAAGAAATGACTGGCACTAACCTGAGGGATGAGTATTTATAAACATGTTGCAGCTCAAGAGGAGTATTGCGACTCAGATGCAGATGTCCAGTCTGTGCAGAGTACTACCACATGTCAAGAAGGCAAGATCTTAGGTTGCATGCAGTGTATAACACTAACAATGTAAATTACTTTATTCAACTATAAAAATTGCTGTCTGTGTTATTTCAGCGCGACCAAATTCTGAAGAAAATGCATCCAATTCAACAAAAAAAATTGTTGGCTAGAAATCATCACTGCCATCAGTTGACATGAGTATGAATGATATCACTCTAAAAATGTCATTGCATGTAGTGAGGAATGTTAGAAAATAAATCACTTTCAACCACAATATTTTTCCCCTCTGTTTTTTAAGGACACTTGGAGGAAGCACATTCTGAAGAAAACGCATCTACTTTAACAAAGAAAATTTGTGGCACAAAGAAACCCTCATTGCCATCAGTTCAAAACGGTATGTTATATGTCTAATATTTTCCACTGCATGTAATAATATATTCAAAAAAATTGTCAAGAGTTGATACTTTCATGATCCTTTATCAATAATCTTATTATGTAGAAATTTCCAAACATTAATGTTGCATAACTCCCTCAACCATGCCTCCCTCCGTTCCACCCTCTGCACGCTCACCCAGTACGTGACGTGTACAACAAGGGACAATAAAACCCTGGACCTTTTTTATACCAATGTTAAAAACACCTACACCTCCGCCCCCCTCTCCCCACTGGGACGCTCAGATCACAACCTCGTCTACCTGATGAGTTGAACACATTCTTCACCCGGTTTGACTCCCCCCACACTGGCCCCCTTCCTGCCATCAACTCCCCACACGTCTCCAACCACCAGCCCTCCAGAGATCTACCACACACCCCCACCGCCATTCTTATCAACGACCGACCCATCCACACCTTCGGCCCTGCCTGCCTCCCCCCTCACAATCGCGCCAATGCAGGTGAGAGGTCAGCTGACGAGGCTGAAACAGAGGAAAGCCTCTGGACCGGACGGCATCCCACCCCCCAGGCTGCTGAAGACCGGTCGGTAATCAGGGACTTTGTGGACTGGTGGGAGAAGAACCATCTGTGTCTAAACACCAGCAAAACCAAGGAGATGGTAATCAACTTCAGGAGAAGACCCCCACCTCACTAACCTGTGAACATTCAGGGGCAGGACATAGAAACTGTGGAGAGTTTCAAATACCTGGGTGTTCACGTCAACAATAAACTGGGCTGGACTCATAACAACGACGCTCTATACAAGAAGGGCCAGAGCCGCCTCTACCTCCTGAGGAGGCTGAGGTCCTTAGGTGTGAGCAGGCCCCTGCTAAAAACTTTCTATGACTCTGTGGTGGCCTCAGCTCTTCTCTACACTGTCGTCTGCTGGGCTCCTGGCAGCACAGAGCGGGACAGAATGAGGCTGAATAAGCTGGTGAGGAAGGCCACTTCTGTCCTGGGCTGCGCTCTGGACTCTGTGGAGGAAGTGGCTGAGAGGAGGGTGTTGTCCAACCTCACATCCATCATGGACAACACCTTCCACCCCCTGCACCAGACTGTAGAGGAGCTGAGCAGCTCCTTTAGTGACAAAAATAATTCTCCATTGTGAGATCAATAAAGCTTATCTTATCTTATCTTAACTGTTGGGTGATATAGGACCCCTTCTGCTTCTTTCACAGGCATTTTATACAATTTGGATTTTTATTTTATTCCAAATGGACTGTTTCTGCTGCATCATAACAAAAGAAAACCTATCCAGTTTTGTTTGGTGAGGATTAAAATTTGGCACCTTTCCCTGCTGTTGATGTACTTGAAGCACTCAATTTTTTGGAAAATAGAAAATCTAAGGGATGTCATTTAATAGAGTCTTTGTATTTAATGTCAGCTGACTTGGTAGCCGAGCCCCTAGAAATAATTTTTAGTGTGGATAAACAGGAAGTTTTTACTGTAATTTGGATGTCTGTGTTGGACTATGGAGATCTTTTGTATATCTCAAAGTCTTAGGATGCTAGAGTCCCTTTATCTCTCTTCTCTAAGGTTCAACACAAACTGAAAAATGACAATACCCCTTTGTGATTTATATTCAGTGTGAAGGTGGCCTGATTTGTCTGGTGGTAGTAATTCCCACTGGATAACATTCATTTACAAAGCATTTCTTGTACTTCTGCCATCCTATATCTGTACTCCAATTGCACTGAGAAATTCCGACTAGTATAATTTTCATTCACAGTTTGCTGCTTTTTTCTGTCCCTTGCCCAGACTGAGTTGGGCAAGAAGACTCTTGATCATTCAGCACACTCCTAATAGAACTTCCTTCATTAAAATTAACTGAACCTTTCTTAGTTCAAAGCAACAAGGTTTTGAGGCTAATTTAAATAAAATGTACCTGTTTTTATAGTTTGTTGTTTTCTTTCAACAATATAACTTTTTCTGTATATAATTATTGATGCCTCTTGGCCAGGACTATTGGAAAAATGTTGTCTCAATGGAACCATATCCTGGTTAAATAAAAATCAAACCACTTCAGTCAATTATAAATATTGCCATATTTGTTATTCCAGTACACTCAGAGGAAGAACCTCCTGAAGAAGGGGCAGCCATTTCTAAAAACAAAATGGGTGGCATTAATAAAATTAAAAAAGGTATGTTAAATCATTGACTAAAGAAAAATGTACATATGTAATCTCTTTACATTTGTTGACATAATATGTCACTTTCATTTATCCATACCTTTAGTAACTTTAATGATTTGTTTACAGGAAAATCCAGAAGGCCCTGGTCAAAGACTGAGGGAGACATTGTTGAAAGCCATTTCAAAGACTTCCTGAAAGAAATGAAGATGCCTGGAAAAGTGCACTGTCAGAGATGCATAGATGAAAATCAGATTCTAAGGGATAATGACAGAGACTGGAAAGCTGTAAAATACTGTATGTACAACAAAATAACAGCAAAGAGAAACAGGCTCCAAAAGTACTGAGAATTATACTGGACATTTTGAGCATCAATGCTAGGAACCCAAAAAACCTACATGTATACCAAAGTACACAAATACAATTAAAAAAAATATTGACATCAAGTCCTTGTGAAAACTTGTCATTTTAGTACTGTAGGACTAAACATGTTTAAAGCTGTAAAGACAGATGCCAAATACTTGTAATAATAAAAAGTAACAAAGTATCTTACTTAATTCTCATTTACTAAAACTCAGCCTTTATATTGTGTAAATAATGCCTTTTCGCAAATAAAGTATAGTGTTTTATAGGGGTAGGTTAGCTTCTTTTTATTTTCACACAATTGGTAGAGTCAGTATCACCCCATGCTATCTAAAAGGGAACTTGTGTCATTGTGTACCAGCAAACAGTGGACTTCTATTATTCCACACAGGACAAGGGTGATCTCTGTTTTTGGAATTGGAATCAATATCTAAAATGTGCATTTCTAAATGCAGGTTTAAAGCTGTGGCCAAAGTCAGATGTGCCATTATTCTTGAATAATTATTTAATACAAAAGGTATTCACTGAATATTTTATCTCTGATTCTATCCTCGTCGTGTTTCTATTTCTTGTTGTTGACATTTTTAGAATCAAAATCAATTTTACTTTTCTGATTTTGAATGCTTTATTTTAATACAAAGTTTAGCTAAAACACAAGAAAAGAAAAAAAAAGATCAAACTATGTTTCAAGAGACTTCCTTCTTAAGTAATTTGCATAATTGACCCTCTACAGTCTACAAGACTCCTTTGGGCCACAACCCATTCATATTATAATGGTGTGTGTGTGTAAACGACATGTGTGAATAAGTTGTTAAACTATGCCTTATCCAGCAGAGGCACTGCTGAGTATAGTCATTAACACTCACACACTTTCAGGTCCACTCTTTGCAAAAATTAAAAAAAATGTCCGAAAGGGATTTAGAGATGATTTGGACCTGATTTAAAGCATGTCAAACAGGGGACCTGAAAAATGTCCCCTGTTTGCTTTGTAGTCCCCTCTTTGTGACTGTGTAACCACGCCAAGGTCCACTGTTGTATAGGTGCGTAAGAACACACACACACACACACACACACACACACACACACACACACGAAGAAAGTGACATCCCACACACGGGGTGTGCAAATATTGTGAGAAAAATGACCAATAAAAACACTGTAAAAAGGAATTCTGGAGGATTTATCTTAGGTAAATCGGACATCATCACCCCAAACATCAATAGGCACTAAGCTAAGAAAAGCATCACTAGACACTGGTTGATCCCAGAACCTCCCACGTTCAGAGACTGGGTAGAAACAATGGGTCATATATTTCTAATGGAAAAGATCACATCCTTAACTTACAAATCGAAACGTTTACTAAAGTATGCTCGAAGTAGGTTGCCTTTGTGGAAAAGAGACACTGAAATAAACAATAATAACAATAATAACAATTATTATTGTTAGTTTAAATTGTCCTGTTTTATTTTGTTATTACTGTTTCTTGGGAGATCTGAGAAATATGGTAATGCCTTGCCATAACCTCTGACAATAATAAGATAATTACAAAAAAAAAGAGGAATTCTGGAGGGAATTCAGTCTTAGCCATTCAAATTATTTAAATATGAAACAAACATCTAAGTTAGTAAATGTAATGTTCAATAAGGCTTCATTTTGGAGCCGAATCCAACCTGACTATTTGGAATTTTGAAAATAACTTAAGATGTTGTTTCAGTCAGCCTTATCTTCATTCATAAAGTGTGTCTAGAATAAAAGACAGTGAGTCTACCATCTCTACATTGGTTTGTATTCCTCAGTGAGCGTATCAACTCAGCCACAGGGTAAAACAGAAAACTGTCAGTTAACTAAGTTTCAGTTTAACTTAAGTTTGTATCCTACTTTTACTAGTTGACCAATACTACAACGATACCTGCTTCAACAAACTAACTGTCATCTGGGCAAAGCGGGCAGCGCTGTGAGGATCCTGTTAATTAATTTATCCAGTGCATTTAACACAGTTCAGCCTGATTTGCTTTGTCAGAAACTCCAGAGGACTCAGGTGGAGGCCTCAACAGTCGCCTTGACCAGAGACTCCCTGACAAACAGACCACGGTTTGTGAGACTCAAAGGTCTTTTTATACTTTTTACACCTTAGACTTCCAGTATAAGACAGAGCCCTTTCAATTTCTGAAAAAACTTAGATGACTTCAGCTGTGGGATGCATCAGAGGCAGACAAGAAGCTCAGTACAGAGAGCTGGTGGACTGCTTGGGGGCATGGCGTGGTAACAATCGTCTCATTTCGAGAGTGAATAAAACAAAGCAGATGATTATAGGTGTCAGAAGAAATAGGAAAAGGTCAAACACTATTTTCATGATGGGAGAAGAAGTGGAGGTGTCGGAAGAGGAGATACCTCGATGTTCAACTGAACAACAAACTGAACCGGAGAACACTGCACTTATTGAGGAAGCCCAGGTTGTTCAGTGTTTGCAGCCAGATGCTGCATATCTTCTACAAGTCTATAAGGATTCTTCATAAAATGAAGACCATTACGGACGACTCTGCGAATCCTTTTCATCATACTATCATGCAACAAGAGAATATCTTCAGTCAGAGGCTTTTTCAGATCCGCCAAAAGATCGTTACAGAAGCAGTAGCATATACAACAATTAAATACAGAAGTCAGACATGCTAGAAAAGCTGCTGCAGTCAGTAATTGTTTAGATATACAGTAGGTTAGCTGAATTATGAATCAATGCATCATTAATACATTCATTCAAGAATTACCCATGGCAGAAGTCCCTCCCAGCACAGCTTTAAGGAACCTGTGCGTGTAAATGGGGAGACTTGAGGAATGCCAAATCACTCAACCCACTGCAGCAACGTTTCCTTCCAGATGTTGTCTAATATATGACACTAATAGACTTTGGCTATAAACACCAAATGGACCATTAAAGATTCAACGTTAATAACTCCATCTCAAGCAAAACGCCCTCCATGGGTGAACAAGGCCTAATGAATTTGTGGTCACATTAGAAACGAGAAGAGATAAAAAAAAAAAAAAAAAACGATTCAGTCAGTCAGATCGGTGAAAGGTCTTTTTAGACAACCGGGGTTTTGAGAAATCAGAATCAAATTTTGTACGATGCTGTGATGTGTTCAAAATTGACTGTGGGCAGGAATGTGGGAAAGGTTAAAATCATGAACACTTGTATGTAATAAGATTACCCCTTTTTTCATGTAAGCATGACAAAGGGTAATCACAGCCAGGTTGAGGTTTTTAACCACAATACAAGTTTCCATGTAGGCAAACCTTTGTTTTTTTTTGTTTTTTGTTTTGTTTTACAACTGAAGACTTCCGATCATGGCAAAGGAAGAACATTAAAAAGAGCAAAAACAGAGTCTGCCATTCATTCATGGGGGATGTTTGTGTAGCCTGTCTCACCAGGGACATCTTTCTTCTCTTCCTGTTTGATGGTCTGAGCCTCCACGACTTTTACAACTTGGCCAGAACAACATGCTGCGCACACACAGACAGGCAGAAAGAGATAGAGAGAGAGAGAGAGAAATGGCGTAAAACTCAAAAGCCTTTGACTTAAAACAAATTCGTGCAAATCCCTTTTTTGCGCTTAACTCACCTTGCCCACCCGGCTTGGCCTTCAGGATGTAAAACATGATGATGAGAACAATGGCGATGGCCATGATGAAAATGGTTGACATGGCAATGATGAGTGCTGTGGCTAGATGACCCTGTCCGGGTAATTCTAAATTGGCAGGCAATAAAATAATAGACACATGGGTGCCAAAAAAAAAGAAGAAGAAAAACAAAAAACTGAATGATCAGAAACCACTCAAAGACACATATCTTCAAAGTAAGTTTGCTCATACCTTTATGTCGATGAGGGAAGACTGTAGTGCTCCCAGGATCAATCGGTGGTTTTACTTTGGGTTTGCTGGTTTGCATGCCTGTAAAAAAAAAACATAAGCACATGTTACATGTCCCGGTATTTGACTGTTTATGCATTAATTGAAATGTTTTTGGAGTCCCTTGGCTGCCGGGAAGACTGGCAATATGCCTTTTATAATAGCAAACCTTTGGGGTGGTTGCAATTTGTAAGAACTGGGATAGAAGAGTGTTTCTTTTTTTTTTTTTTTTTTTTTTTTTTTTTTTTTTTTTTTTTTTTTTTTTTTTTTTTTTAGCTTTATTATGATTCCTGCAAGGAGAATTTCAAATTATATGGACATGACAATGGGAGAGTAAAGGAAGAACAAAAAGTGAAAGAAAAGAAAAAAAAAAAAAGAGTAGAGGTGAAAGAAAGAGGAGATAAAAGGAAGAGAATGATAAAACGTCCTCTGTCTGCTCCATCACCTGGAAAGAGACACAAAAAGAACAGCACAACCAACAGACATAAAGCAACAGATACACTCGAATAACACCTAGATGCCATTGCTAAATCATATATATTATTATGTAAGCTGACATGTGTAATGTGATATTTGAAAAAAGAAAGTGACACAACATAAATAAATAAATAAATTATAAGATTACTGTATATAAGTGAACACTTAATACCTGGGACCCAGCACCTGTGGGAGATGTGAAAGTGCACTAGTTTAGGTGAAGATTATCCAGAAATAGCTTGATAGTGATTGTGGAGAACCAAAGAGCCACCTTCCCCGAGCACAGAGGCAGGCGTCAGGGGACCCGTAGCCCCGGACTCCCAAAGGGGTCCCTAAAGCAGGTCGCCCAGGAGGGGCCGACACAGGATATCTGCAACCCCCCCCCCCAAGGAAGGAGCAGAGACGACCCCGAGGAAATCCCCCAGCCACCGCAATGCCGACGCCCTCAAGAGCCGCGGAGACGAGCCCGTGGGCTCCGCCGGCAGCCAGCCCCGCTGAAGTGGTCCCGGCCATGGGCCCTGAGGGCCAGAGGCCCCAGGGGCGCCCCGCCCCCGCGACGAGGGCCCCGGCCGCCCCCCGGGGGGCCAGGCCCCGCGAAGAGGCCGCCAGGAGCGGGCCGGCGCACGCCCGGGAACCCGCCCCAAACCCGAAGCCAACTAATGCGCCAGGGGGCCGAGGCGCCCGCCAACGAAGTGGAGGAGGGCAGGACGTGGGGGGATGGGCTCCGCACCTATCGGAGACTTGAGATGTTCTTGGGAGAGGGAGCGGACCACACCCATACCTGGAAAAAAAAACTCATTCACCCCATCCCTCCCTTGTGCCCCACTCGCCACACACACAAAAAGAAAAAAAAAAAAAAAAAGACGCTGTACACACATTCCCACATAACACTCACATCCAACACTGACCAAAGGGGGGGGGGTCACCCCAAATCGACTATACGACTGCTTGTGCCCGACCCCCGGCCCCGGCCCCCGACCAGACGCCCCCCGGACCGGGCCCCCCCAAGAGGGCGGGCCAACACGACCCGCACGAGCCACCCGGCCAGAGCCCCCCCCTCCCCCTAAATACCTAATAAACCCACTCCCTCCCCCCACCTTGCCCTTGCCATCCCTGCCCCCCGTCCCCTGGGGGGAGCGGAGGCATCAGCCCCAGACCTGGCAGGTCGCTGACTGCACACCGCAGCCCCCCGCCAAGACCCCGGACACAGTGGCCCGCACCTCCTCCAGGCCCCAGACTCCTTGCCTCCATCGGAGAACGGGGGTGTGCAGAAGACCCCGACCCTCCCTACGCCTGCTCAAATGTTGTGTTGTTGCATGTTGTTCTCAAGTGCGTTTAAAAACTGGGAGCGCCGAAGGGGATGCACGGCACAGCCCACCCCCCTTTCGGAAGGAAGCTGTTGCCAGCGCACCCCCTCCGTGTGACTGCCCAGAACCCTCAATGTCTAAGTGGGAGAGGAGAAGAGTGTTTCTAAGGGTCAAGTAATGGCAGGTTGGAGCCTCTCTAATGAATGGGTGTACGTGCTGGAGTACCAATATGGTAAGATAAAGACAATGGATGGATGGATGGATGGATGGATGGATGGATGGATGGATGGATGGATGGATGGATGGATGGATTTGCTTGGTGGCAATTTAGTATGAGATAAACAACACAACTTTATCCATACTTTAGTTTCTTTCTTTAAGGATGTTGTTTCTGTCAGGTTGTGGGCCCTATTGGTACAGTCTGAAAGCATATTAATTTTAAGAGAGAGAATAAAGGGGATAGTTAATGCTAAATGGTACATTTAAAAAAAAACAGTAAAAGTTACACATAAAGTGAAACGGTGTAGTTAGAGTAGTAAAGTAGGAATGCACCTCCTTAAAATATAACTATAGTGAATGTTATGTGCCTCAAGCAAAGGAACGCTGTTTACATCAGAAATCCAGCATCTCCAGACTTTTGTGGCATTAAGTTAAACCCAAGGCAGACCTCTCCACCTCAGATAAGCTTCCCATTTTCAAATATCCACATGTATATAGTTTAATTGTACAGGCTTTCATTGCAACATCTGCAATTAAAATCATCTATATTACAATAATCCACTAACAGTGTCCTTTTGTGTTTTAATCAAAGTATTTAGGACTGTAAGATTTTTTTCCAAGAAAGTAGTTTTTTACTCCTAAAAGTTCTAACAACCCCCCACAGTCAAACCCTGGGCCAATGCTCTACTGGTTCTTCTTTGACCTCAATCCCCCTCTGTGCACTATTCACTTCAGGAGATTGTGTATAATTTTATTTACAACCAGACAAATGGCGTAGCGGGAGAGATGTCTTCATGGCCAGATCAGAGATCGTGAAATATGCGAACCGAGAGACGGATGTGGGAAGGGGGCCTCGGGCCTCTTGGTGGCCAGAAATCATGGGTCAGAGCACACCCACCATCCAAGTTCTGCCTTCCATTTGCAGCTGTGTTTATGAAAGGACAACCCACTGTTTGCAACTGCATTCAGACACAATATGCAATGTCTTATTACTAAAACAGCTGGTATTCATAAAAACCAGTTTGCAATGACATTAACAAAGCCTGTTTGTGATGGTGTATATAAACTGCAGTTAGAAATGGAAATGAAATTTACAAACACTGATCTCATCTGCTACACTTTATAAATCATACATAAAGGAGGTTTAGATGAACAATTATCTTGTTGACTTTAGTCTGCTTCATTATCATTTGATTTCCCAAGCTGATTAGACTGCATACTGCAGCAGAACCCTTCTATTTTTATATAATTTACAATAGCAAGATTAAGCTCAGAGGTATTTTTTAGGCATTAGTTACTTCTCTGTGTGTGTGTGGCATGTTAAAAACATTCTTGAAGTTTTTAATAGTTGGCTATAGTTACTTTAGCCAATTGATACAGTCACCAAGGTATTTATAAATGCTATAATAATCTCAACATTTCAAAATCCTGCGGTTCTGTTTACCAGAATATGTTCAAGCTGTGTTTATAAGCAGCATTTGAAACCATATCTATAAAAGCTACAAAATCTAATCACATGGCATGTATAAAGCTTACTTTGTACTTTTACTCTCCTTTTCAAGGGGTTCCACTAATCGCAGGCACCCTATAAGCACCTGTCAGGATCGCATATGGGTTTACAAACATTGACTGACGTTTAAGGTGGATAACGGAAGGACGCATGGAAGCTGAGATAAGTCTCGACCTTATTTTTAGATTCATATTCAAACTTATATGACTCACATGATAAGCTTTTTAAAAGTTTCAAAAAGGGTCGCTGCCTTTACAGACACACGCAGCAGATTTGACAGTGACATTGATATAAGTGAGATATTTAGCCCACTATGGTAAATTCCCGATTGCATTCACGTACCAGCATACCCCAGTGATGGTATGTTAGCTTTGGCATCGTATTTAATTGACATTTCTTCCCCTAAATACCGCTGTCTGACATCGTTTCACAACCAATAACATTTCACAGAAGCAGATTATTGGCACTGGCAGATGTTAAAGTTGATGTTTCACTATGATACGGTCTCCCATTGCAGCACACAAACTCTTTTATTGGGCAGTGTGGACAAAATGCGGATCTCACAACTCCATCTGTCAATATATTGCTCCCAGTCCTCCCTTTTTGGTTTGGCCTTCTGGAGTTTTCATCAGGTCTCCTTCCTCTTTCCTAATGGAGCTGTAAACTCCCAGCAGCTCATAAATCACGCCTTTTAATCAGTCTTTCATTTCACCAGGCTGATATACTGTTGGCCTCTTTGACATGTGCCTCGCCACTTCCCGTGGTCTCCGGGCCTCGTGTCACCACATAAGCACATACAAACTCATGCGCCAGTGCCTGTGGCTGGAGGCATCAACTTGGGGTATGTTTTTATACCACTCTGAATAAGGACATGAGTCTGGACTGAAATTCTCTTTAGTGTCTTGTGGTTTGAGCTCCTAATCATGTTCTTTCTGGGTGAAAACACACTGCAAATAGTGGCAGTTTGCGTGTTTTGAACCAGGGACTTATACCCGAAAGAAACTCAGTTGGACGGAACAGACAAATATCTTTTTGGAGCCAGAAAAACAAGAAATCTTAAAAATACTAAACTTAGATTAATCAGAATCTTCAAAGCCAGGCACCTTCATGTGTATATTTAGGATGTTGTAGCATGTGTAACAGCAGCGACTTGGACAGACCAATGAGACAACCGTAGGGGTTGATCGTGAGTATAAAGTGTGTCTTTCACCGTTATTTTTACTGTGATTAGCCAAAGTGATTAGCTTTAACGGCATTATATAATTTTATTAGCTAAATGATAGAGAAAACATGTTACTGCAGCTGTAAACTTTCTTTCTATCTGCCACATGTGTAGTATTGGTTTAAAGTGACTATTTAGGGTCAAACAACTTGCTATTATGGGGATTTATAGTGTTTGAGTGGTGCAAAAGGCAACGTCCTACATGATGTAATGTTTTCACAGCTACCTTGATGTTGTGCAGTTTTATCCTCTCAACTAAAACATACACACATTATGAGACTCAATTTACACAAGCACTGCACAACCCCCTAATCTGAAGCATTCTGGTGACACAGTTGTCTGAAGAACGTTGAGGTGAGATGTCAGTGGTCAGAGTAATAGCACCTGCACAAGACAGGCGCACAATTTGCAACATCTACCTGAATGTTTTTAGTATTCTAGTATTTTAAGTTTACACCTCCTCTGTGACACTCCTCTGTTTGTTTGTTTGTTTGTTTGTTTGTTTGTTTATTTGTTTGTTTATGTACAGCACTTTGAATAGTTTTATTATTGAAAAGTGCTTTATAAATAAGTTTGCCTTGTCTTCTGTCAGTCTGCCCCAGGGCAGCTGTGACTGCAATGTGCCTCACCACTGTCAGGGTGTGAATGGGTGACTGACTGCGCTATACAAGTATTTACTATTTACAGTTTTTGTCACATTTGGTCATTGTCTACTGGTGACTTACATATAGGCTTGGCTGTAACAGAGCACTTTTACGGGGGAGTGTTGGCCTCATGAGCAAGAGCAGTGCACTTGCATTCTAAGAATGCTGCAAGTCCCTGGTTCAAAACGCGCAAACTGCCACTATGGGACCCGAAGCAAGACCCCTTAGCCCCAGAATACTCCCAGGGTGCTGCAAAAAGAAAAGCTGCCCACTGCTTCCTAAGGGATGGATTAAATGCAGAAGACATTTTGTTGGAATGTATAATTACAATTACCAATAAAAATGTATCTATCTCTTTCTTTTATATCTCCCCCATAGGGTGCTGGTTTGTTGTGTGCCCAAGCTACTGCTCTCAAATAATATTTATCCTGCCTACCAAGTGGCCACCAGATAAAAACCCAATAAAATGTGATTTTATAAACTTAAACCTGAGCTTTAGTCTTTGCTATTACTTTTTTTGTCTTAGGTTGACACTGTATTACACATTGAAGCCTGAAATTAGTATTCAAAACTTAATGTCCTCAATCTACTGGTACTTTCCACTGCATTATGGACCGCTTTGTGCTCACACCCTTTCTTTTATGCTTTTATTACATAGTTCTTGTCTTCAGGCATGAACATTTTTAACTACTGTGAGCCATGAACGTAATTCAAAGAGAAAAGTTATAAAAAATGATGCCTGCCCTTTGAGTTAAAGCTAAAGGCTTTGTTATTTTTAGCTAGTAGAAAGCAGGAGTTAACTTTGTAGAATGACATGTTCCGTTTTGAAGGTGACATGACACCTAATGTATTCAGCTACAGATTTGGATGTTGGAGGCTATATAAATTAGGAGGAGAAAGTGGAAAATGAGCAGTGCCTACAGCTTTAGACCACAAGCTGCCAAAGAGTAGCATCAAGGCAAGCACAAACATGCTAATCATCCACCGTTCTCATACCCACCAAAATTTTAATTAGCACACAAGCAGAACTAGGCAGGAGCCGGGGTAATTTACAGATTACATAGCAAGTGTCAGCCCGCCATCACCCAAAGCAAATAAAACTCGGATCTCAGACAATTTGGTATCTTCCCTTTAGGGAAATTGATTTTGACTTTCCTGGTAAAAGGAATTCAGTTTGGAAGAAAACAGGTAGTTTTCTGAGCGAGCAGTGTTTGCTTTAACAAGCAATGTTTAAGGCCTTACTAATAACATTTAATGAAATACACAAGTAATAACTCAGTTTTATCTGCCTCGTAAACTTGACACTAAGCCATGGAGCTGGTGTGATTAAAATGTATTTAAAGACATTATTTGTGCTATTGTGTTGTTGCTTTTGCTTCCCACCCGCCTTCTCTGCAGGGCCAGGCCGCTTTTTGGGGTTTTCATCTTTCAAAACACACTCATTAAATATGACACAATAGCAATAACATTCATTTCCGGATTCTTTAACTGCACTGTGGGGGGACGTTGAGCAATTACAGGTCCATAAATATCGTTGTTCAAACAATCAGAAAAAAAGTGAGGTTCAGCAAATCTCGGGTTCATACACATGCTCAATTTGGCAGTGGTATTTATGCAAGAACAAGGACAACAACCAGAGAACAGAGAGGTTTAATGCAACTACTGTTTCTTGGGACAAAGATCTAATCCCTCTAATTTTTTTCAGTCGATTGGTAATTTTATAACCAAAAACGTAAGTGCATTTTGCGAGGATGTTATTTAAAAAATAATCATTACAAGATACACATAATTATGTACTGGTAGTAGTCCTCAAAGAAATTGCTTTAGAGCCAGCAAAAGTGGAGGTTCGCTTTCAGGCAAGACAATGTCTCTAAACAAAAAGCCAGAAGCGAACGGTGCAGATCAAGCATATTTATGTATAAAAATGACCTAGTCAAAGTCTATAGTTAAATCCCATCCAAAGTGAGAGGTAAGGCTTGAAAAATTAAGTTATTAGACCCTCTCCATCAAATCTGAGTAAAGTGATTTCCACAGAAAAAGGGGCAAAAATTTAAAACCCCATTCCTGCCATGTCAGTATTTTGTACAACTTGTTGACCTACTATAAAATATCCCAATACAATATAGTAAGATTTGTACTTGTAACATACGTAAATGCAAAAGTGTTGAGAAAGTTTTATCTAAAACCCAACATTAAAAGCAATCACAGTTTTAAAAAGTTTACATACACAACACACCCAACAGGATACACTGGTGACTTTACAGAAAACTTATCTGAGTAAAAGAAAAATGTCAAACTGCTACTGGAATTATGAAACGTGTCCACAAATTCAAGAAAAGCAATCACATTTTAGAAGGTTTCTGCAAGTGTGTGCAATGCTTTAAAAACCTGCAACAACATTTGAGCTGGATTTGCACTCATGCGCATACACACTGATCCATGTGCAGATAGTGTGGAGGTATGCAGGAGGATTAGTCAGACAGTGATGTTATCGATGAGCTGTCAAACACCCATGAGGAGCTAGAAACACAGCAGGACCAGCAGGGAAGGTGATGTGTAAACTCTTGTTTTTGTAAGTGAAACTTGCCCACAAGGTCGAATAGTTACTACAGGGTCCAGGAAAGCTCATCAAAACCTGCGACCTCCAGCTGTTTCTGATTCTCCAAACTTAGCCCTGAGTTTCAACATCTGCTTCCGCATAACCTGTCCTGCTTATTTCCTTTCCATGTGTGCACAAACACCTCATATTCAGTAGCCTCTAATGTAGAGGAAGCCAAATGTGTTGCTTGTAAGAGCAGTTAGCCTGTTGCATTTGATGCATTAGAATGGAAGACAGACCGTGGTAGAAAAATTAGTTTGCAAGGAAACAGAAGTAATCTAAATATATATGCCAAGAACAGTAGGTCTTACATTCTTTAGTGTTGCTCGGTGCGTTCTGGCAGGAGTGACAAACCATCCCATAGGCGTTCCTGGGCCTGTTGTCCAACATGTAATACCTTGAAAAGATAAAAATGTAACCACATCAAATGATAAAGCCTGAATGATTATTTGTGTTTCACAACCAATCTTTTATTTTACCACTAAACAATATGCAGAACTGCAAAAACTGATGTTAAAACTACAAATAACAGTCAGCTGATGGGACCTCTCCACATTCTGCACTTACTCGGTGCATGAGTATGGAGAAGGAACTCAGGTGAAAAGTTTGACTATGTGGAAAAGTGCGCATAATTGACGCCCTGCAGGCACTAAAAATGGCTTGGTACAGATAATGCCATCAGTCATGAAAAGGTCACGCTGTACAGGAGGAAAAAAAGAGGGAAGAGAGGTAAGAAAGATGCCAAGGTACAGAATAGATGAACATTATTAGATCTTTTTACACTTGAGGGCACGAGGTCCGCATTTCATACAGCAGGCATACAACCTGCAGGTAAGCTGGAGTTGGCTGCAGGTGCGCCATATAGCGTGTGAGCACATCTCAGCTCAAAGTAAGTTGAATAAATCAAAACTGATCACCCAGCATTAAAAAGTATTTAAAGGAGCTATAAGTAATACTGACACCTTGCGGCTCAAATTGGTACACCAGTTTGCCAATCACAACAATCTAATATGCCGTTTTTTAAATGGTCTGTTGCTGTTGTGAATTTTTACTTACATAGGATGTGTCTCTGATGTTGTGTTGTGTTCTATTTCTGGCCCGCTTCTCTTACTGGCTTCCATGTTAGCAGGCTGCTGCTCTTTTGCCAACATAAAATACCAAATGCTGTGCTCTGTGTTGGGAACCCTGTGAACTATCACATGATTGGCTGAGGAACCAGGAAGTAAACACCGCCTACACTCTGAACCAAAGTCATTCCGGACCGTACCACTAGGTTTGAAAGGAGAAAGACATTGTTGATGGAGGGGACCAATTGTTTATGAGGAATGTTACTTCCATCCCAGGTGACAAATGAGAACAATTTAGGTGGATTTTATAGTAAATGCTTACTTACAGCTCCTTCAACATTTGGATCAGCCTAGCATGAGAACACAATTCAGCTGGAGTCCTTCGCAAAAGTATTCATAACCCTACTTTTTTCCATATTTTTGTTACATTATTTAACCCACAACCTTCCTTGTTGGGAGTTTCTGTCATAGGCCAACATAAAGTAGTGCATTATCATCAAAATGTTTAGATTTTATATATTAATATTTTCAAACGAAAATCTGAAACATTCAGCACTCCTTTATTCTGATAACCCCAGGTAAAAGTCAGTGCAATGAACTGCTTCCAGAAGTTACCTATTTAGTTGATCAAATCCAACAGTGTAAAATTTTATCTTGTATACATTCCGCTGTGCTATAAAGGTTTCAGATGTTTGCTAGAGAATGCTAGTGAAGAAATTACTTCATGACCAGGGCTATCAACTCTCACGCAATGACCGTGTGACACACGCATTTCCCTGACTGTTCATGGCATTCTTCACGCAAAAAAATAACAAAGCCCATCTGGGCTGTGGATGATCCATTCACAGCACTGTCCACTCAGAGCTCGGTTTAAACCCCACCTTCTAAGGAGCTGTTTCAGCTTCTTTCACAGTTTGCCTTGTGGCCATCAGTAATTCCTGTGCAGTTTCTGTTAACAGAGCAGCAGGAAGGTACATTTGGGATCTGTTTCATTTCATCCATTCATGTGGGCCTATCTAGAAACAAAATATGTTTTCCAAGAATAAAGCAGACAGAAATCTGGAAACGACCACAGAGTTGTTTACTTATTGAGAAGGTGCAGCAATGAATGGAGTTTAAACAGACATGATTCTCCTCGTTTATGTTGAAACAATAACGGAAGAACAGTTGTGTGTTTTTTTCTGTTTTAACTGAACAATAAAGTGTTGATACTCCTCTTTCACTTTTTAACACAAGTAAAACATCTCTACTTCCATAAATGTTCACGCTGAACTTTCTATAGAAGTGGAACACATCAGACAGGTCAGGAATAAAGTCGCAAAGAATTTTAAGCAGAGCTTGATTAAAAAGTAAACTAAACTTTGGAAATCTCACAGGGCACTGTTCAGTCCATCCTCTGAAAGTGGAAGTACTTAACTATTAACCACCCCAGACAAGGCCATATAACTAATCTGAAAAACCAGTAAAATAACACATTAATCACAGAAACAACCAATAAGGTCATTGATACTCTGTAGGAGGTCTACAGCTCATGTTGGAGGATATGTGAATAGAACAACTATTAGTCAATCACTATACAAATCTGTCCTTCATGGCACCTTAGTTTAGTTTTAAAGGCACTGGAGGCTAATGTGGCTAATAATAAACACTTATAAATGGTTGAGATAGGCTAAAGCTGAAAACTAGAGCAGACAAAGGTAGAAACCTAGCCTGCCATTATAGTTGATTACTAAAGAATATTGTGCAAAATTAGTTGTACAGGAATGATGCTGAATAAATGCATATTTGTTCACACTGTAAAAAAAGAGTTTTGCATGCACCAGATCCAGGTTTGTTGGTTTTAAAAATGCAATATTTTTGAGTGTAGGATTATCTCTTATTTGTCCTTCAGTTTACATCAGCAGTGACATTATAGGCTAGTGACCTCATTGGCATTGAGAATTATGCTGTGTTAGTTGAACTCCTCATTCCTTATTCCTATTTAGAGATTTTAGGAAGTCATTTTGACCCTGGGGCATTTTTTCTCAGTCAAACCTCAGAAAACATTTCTGAGCTACCATGTATTCTTGGCTGAATTCAGAAAATACAAGATCTGGACCCTGTGTAATCAGAATAGATGGATGTGAAAGAATGTGCTTTCATCAACCATCCATACATGTGGCCTCCAATGTTATGTCTAATCTTGAAGTATTGAGATCAAGAGTAAGCTGCAGTGTTTTTCTTGTTCTTCATCCATTAAGCTCAAATTTTTCATCCACTGTGACAAAGAATTTAATTTGATGATACAGATTCAAAATCCAAGCCATTCACCAGTGGATTATTGACAATAAGAATATGTAAACATTTGACAGACCACCATATCGTTTCAGAAGGCGAGCGCCTCCACTTTTATTTGTGTTACTGGGGCTCACGTCCTTTAAATGGAGTTGCAAGTTTGTTTTGAGCACCATTTTTTGTAGAGCAACTTTGAAGTCCAATAATTTAATCTTTCTGTTACTCTGGGAATAATTTTCCACATGAAAAAAAGGATGAAGCCATGCAGATGGACACCGTCCATGTAAGTCATCCAGAAGGTTTAAGCACTGAAAATATTTCAATGCTGATTTTCAACAAAACCTCCATGCATACAAAAAAAATCCATATGGTTTCAGTGTGTCAGATTTACAAAGTCATGTTTATGCATGACCCTCTTTTTAAATCCCCCTTGCTTGCTTCACAAAGAGGGTTAACCTTACTCAAAGCAAGAGACTCTAAGTCAAGGAAAAATGCTGCAAATAAAACTGAAAGGGTTCTTACAATAAAACCAGGCCACCATCAGGGGATCCTGGTTTTATACATGGCTTTTAACAGCTCCATAATTAACAAGGACCTCATGGGCTACTCTGATTAAAGCTTTAAACACATATGCACACATACCACACTTTTTAGACTTATTTACAAAAACATTTGAAAACGATGTACTAATTTCTTTACACTTCATAATCATGGACTAATTTGGGTCAGTTTATCACAAAAAAATCCCAATGAACTTTTAATCTTATGGTTTTGACCTGAAAAAATGTAAGGCTAGCCTATGTTGGCACTTCTCGTGCAATCTGCTATTTATTTCTAAGGTGTCCTCTCACATGGTAAATTTAGTCCTGAGGCGAGACTTCCACAAGATTCTGCATCAGTGCCCTAACTCATCCTGATTTAGTTGGTGGTGGTGAGCAAGTCAGGACATATCCTGTTAACTTTAAAGCTTGTATTCAAGACAAGTGAAATAACAGAATAATGTTTGGGTGCTTTTAAAGTTTAAACTCTTTTGATGACCATCACTGCTAAGGAGTAATTTTATTTAGGTGTGGCTGATTTAATTAACATGATTGTGCTGATCTGAAGGGCTCCATGCTCTCTGGCTCCCAATTCCACAGTAGAACCTTCTCGTTATTTTAATCACACAAATTATATGATGTATTAGACTTGGGGCACATGTTTTGTGGAATCTAAAACCGTGTTCAAGGCTAAAACTGTAAATTTTGTAATTTACAGTTTATTTGTTCGTGTATACCCATATCCTAAATTCCCAAAGTAATTGGCTACTCTAAAAATAAAATATAGTCCCGTCAAAGCAAGCAGAAGCTTTACTAAACATTTGTCAGGAGGCTATTTCCTTCAATCTTCTAGTACATATGGGAAATAACAGCTGGAAGGACCGGTAGAGAACATAAACAACTTTGAGAGACAGTTGGCTTTAGTTTTTGGAAAGCAATGTTTTACAGATGTTGGAATGGTATAATACCTGTCAACTGTGGAAAAAAAAAACATTTGGACAAACATGATCTACATGAAAGAGTCTATTCCAATACACCTTTACCTGAAGAAAGGTTTGTTTAGGAGGCAAAACAGATTTAAAGTCTGATGAAAAGTGTGCTTCTTTCATTGTAAAGCAGAGATGGAGGGATCTTGCATAGGGATTATAGTGCAGCAAGTTGCACAGGAAGAAAGTAGCAAAACATTTACAGTGAAATATTTATAGAAAAAGCCTAACTTGAAAAACATCAAGAGCATGCTACACAGTTAACAATTCCTAATCCTGAGTGGAAAAAAAATTACGACAAAAACAAATGTGTAGTTGGATTACAATTTCTTTTTTAAGAGTGGATGACCCATGCTGCTAGGTAAATTCTTTGTTCTTTTTTTGGCTTTTTTTATTTGACAGAGGGAAAACTGTGCAAGAAAAGTAGGTCAGAGATGTTAAGGCTGAGTTATACTGGCGCGTTAGGTTGTCACGCAGGTCTGTGTGGACTGTGCGCGAGCCGACAGAAGTGCTATAGACTATATACTTGACATGGACGTAGGCGCAGTATTCTCCAAAAACACAGGGGGGCAGTACTCAGCATAAGTAGTGGAAATGCAATAAACAAGAGAAGATACACACACCGTATAGCATTGCCGAGTGCAATATTGTAAACAATATTTAAAAAATAGTTGCTGAGTTTATCGTAGCTAAACCGAAATAAATGAAGGGTTAGAGATGTAAGAATATGGTATGTACTTGGGAGTAGCATGATGAATTATGCAAGTGATTTATTATAAATATAACAGCTAACCTAAAAGTATGGGCAGGTTGAAAACAAGGACCAGGAAGTGAACAACGAGCATACCAGAACAGGGGAGCATAACGGAGGACCTGACGGCGAGTGTGCGTGAGTTGGCGGAATAAATAGCAGAGTAGACAGAGGGAAAGGCAGGTGAAGCAACTAGCGCAGGTGAAGGAGATGAAGGTAATTAGTCTGAGGGGGAGAGAGAGCAAAGGCATGACTGGGACAGGAGGGAACATAACCTAACAAAACATGGTGAACGAACAGATATGACAAAATAAACTCACTAACTGAGCTGAAGACAGGCCGGCAGGAAAACAATTATCTAACTGGAACAAGACTAACAAACTAAAAGCATAACCAGAACTGCATGATTGGTGATTGGCAGATCAGATGATGAAAAATATTTTTTTTTCCTGTTCATTAAATGCATAGAAGTTACAATGTGAGTACTTCAACCAACAGCGGATACTTTAATGCACCTTTCAGTTCAATAAAAGACAGGTAAAAGGAAGGGACATTTGCTTTGATGCATTTCATATTATGTTGAAATCAAAACTACTACCTTTATGAAAGAATCTGAGGCACTTTTTTGTCTTTAAGGTGTTATGGTCCGTAAAATCAAAATGTACGCTGGCAGATTGGACCGTAAAGCAAACTGGAAATTAGTATTGAGGAGAAAGAGCCTGATAAGTGAATCTCAGTCTCCATTTGAGGTAAAACCCAGAGTTTTCTCTAGGGGCCAAGTGAGCGAGTAGGGATGAGGAAGCTCAGAGAGGTACAGCGTGGAAAGGTCATTCAGACACTTAAAAACGGAAATAAGAATTTTAAAATGAACTCTAAAATGCACTGGTGACCAATGGAGTGAGGCCAGAATAGGGGTAATATGCTCCGTCTTTAGAATACCTGTTAACAGACGCGCAGCTGCGTTTTGAACCAGCTGTAGACGAGAAAACAACAAAGACTGATTCACTCCAACATAGAGTCCATTACAGCAATCCAGGCGGGATGATATAAAAGCATGGATCACTGTTTCAAGGAGCTGTCTTGACAGAAAGAATTTAAATTTTGCCAGCTGCCTTAAGTGATAAAAAACATGATCTAACAACTGCTCCGCTCTGACCATCTGATTTAAAATCACTGTCTAACTTAAAACCCAAATCAGTGACACTGGGTTTAAAATATGCAGTCAGGGGTCCCAAATCAACAGTACCGGGGTCACTGGAGCGACTTGGATATTGAAGTTGCCGCCAATGGTTTAGTCATCAGTGTGCCTTACCCTGGTAAACACGGTCCACACTCAGCGTCACTTTCAGCAGTCCCTGCCACACGGACAGTGGCTTTGTAGAGGGCATCGCAGTCCTTGTGGCGCCTGCAGATCTCATACTTTCCTTTGGAGTATTTCCCCTGCGGGCACGGCACGCATGCAAAGTCCTCGTCCTTTACACCGTAACCACAGGTCTGCAAAACATGTATGCGTTTTAAATACCCGCAGACATCCGAAACTGTTTGATAAAAAAAAAAATGAATTCTAACGTCATTCAAAATGTGCTTTTCCCATCAGTGGAATTATTCATTACTATGATGTGGACAGACAAATTCAAATGTGCACTGTAAACACTTAAAAACACCCATCTGTTTCCAGATCAGTCTTTAGCACAAATCTGGCTTTACTCTTCTAAGATGACAGGGGAGAAATCTGATTGGTCACAGAGGTCTACTGTGTGTGTGTGTGTGTGTGTGTGTGTGTGTGCACAGTTTTCCATGCATGGTAGTGTTTAAGATGACCAACTCCTCGTATTGTTTTCTAGCATCCATCTTCTTCAAATGACGCTTCCTCTCTGAGGGGAGGCCGGATGGGCCACACACAAAATCACACATGCTTGAATTTACAAAAACATACTCTTTCTCCCTTCTTTGCCCCCCTCTTTCATCTTTAATTTCCCTCTTACTTTCATCTGTCTATTAAACAGGCCTGTGCCTCCTAGCTGTAGGCTAGAGTAGGGTGGCTGTAAAAGAAATTCAATATTCTCGCCCTTTCAGCGTAATTGTGCACTGGGCTATCAGCAGGATTGTGTCAGTTTGCGTTAAAGCTGAACTTGGATCTTTTGTCTGCAGGCTCACTGTGTCTCTGCTTCTGTTCATTGCCTTAAAGCAGTTCCAGAGTGATTGAAAGCCTCCGTCTTTTCAAAGCAAATTTGTGGGCATTTTGAATGTTCCTTTGAGCTCTGGAGATGGACAAAACCCAACAAGCAGACGCCTTTGTGAGATTCTTACATGGGTTTTTTTCAAAGTTGGCAGGGAAGGGATGTAACATAAAATCAACATGAATGGCAAATGACTGATAAGGCCTCAGGTAGAATCAAAGAAAAGTCGCGGTGCAGCTTAAACTGCCAGGGCACACGGGAGTATACAAAATAATAATCCACCTGGAACTCTTTAAAATATTGCCATGTTACAACCACAAACTTTAATGTATCTTATTGGGATTTTATGGACCAATCGGAGGCATATATTTGTCCTTTACTGTGATCTCTCCTATGTGAAACGCAATGTGAAAAGCTATCTGTGGCAGAAAACTAGCATACCACCTAAAGAATGAAACATGGTGGCAGAGGTATCACGCAGTTGGGAGGCTTTTTTCAGGCGGGACGGTTTATCGACTGACAGAGTTGAGACTGAGATAAAAGGTTTATATTCCAGCGGAACAACAATAGAAGGCTTTAAATCAAAGCATGTTGTTGCTTTCAAATTGTTTAGTCAAAGCCCACATCTAAATCTAATTAACAATCTATGGCCAAACTTTTTTGTGTGAATATGTGATTAGCTTATTGGATTTTTTTCTGTATTGTAACCTTTTTATTTAAAACTATTAAACTGTATTGTACCGTTTTTATTTGAACACTAGTTTGCTGATTTGCAATGACCCGGAAGAAGTCCACAAGCCAAAACACTTTGGTCTGTGAATAAAATAGGTTCCAAGTATTTTAAGTGTTGCTTAAGTTTTCATCTCCCCAGATATTTGACCCGCTTCATGAACTTTGGAAGTTGGTGAAATTGTGCCAGAGATGTTAGGATTTCTAACTGTAGACGTGCAAAAACCCCAGAAGGCTTCCGGCAGTAACTGCAGCGGAATATACTTCAACAAAGTATATACTATACTTTGTTGGAGGAGGGCTGATTCCAACTTTTCATATTTTTTGGTAAATAAATGTGAAAACCATATATCTTGTTCTTCCACTACACAATTATGCACCCAATAAAAGACACTGAGGTTTGTGGTTAAAATGTGACAAAAAAACAACAACAAAAAATAAAAACATTTAAGAGGTTGGGAATAATTTGGCAAGGCGCTCCAGTTCTGATGCTAAGTGGCTTTAACACAACATGTAAGCTGAAATGCATCACTCACTAAATCAACAGAAGAGGACATGTTAGCTTGATTTAAATGTGTTTACGTTCATCTTAAAAAAAAACATCAAAATTTGAACGCAACCCCTTTAAAGGGAGCCTGCGATGCCTTTGTAACGGTGTGGCTTTTATCTGCCTAAGTGTGTGTGGGCATGTTCTCTGTGAAGTTTCTGCTGCGAGGATGGTTGTCCCTTGATTAAAAGCATGTCAAGACACACTCTCACCCACATGCAAGAAAACCTCAGGGAAATGAAAGAACATGTGAATTAAAGTTTGTGGCACACTGAGGATCAGAGCAGCTGGAGAAAGTGCAATAGGGGGAGGGGGGGGGGGGGCTTCATTATTCTGCTTTTTTAGGGAAAATGTTGTTTACTAGTGGCTACAGTACTCCTTACCAATGGGCTTGCTGCAGACTTCTCTCACTGACCCGTTCTCCAAAGAGAGAAGTGGATCATTTTGTTGGAACTCATCACATTGTCGAGGGAAGTACTTATGTATGATGCATGTACGGTTGTATGATTGAAGGAAAAGGGAAATTGAGGTTCAAAAAGCAGCAGTTTTTTTTTCTATCAGTCTAAAGCAAGCACAAAAATGACAATGAGGTCTGCTTTTTGGGTATTGGAAACGGAGTGTGAAAAGAATCAGTTCATGAGTTCAGTTGCAAAACATTAGTTTTTCACAGAAAAGCGATGGTGTTTATATCTGCGCCAGCACTTGATTTATCAAGATGAGTCAATGTGAGCATATAAGGACCTAAAAGAGTAAGAGTGGAAAACAGAAATAACTACATGTGGAAAATTAAGGTTTATTTAGATGATGATTCTTGTTCAATAACCTTGTGTTACATTTATGTTTTTCATTTAAATTCTTTGGAGAGAGAAATTGTCTGGCCTGTCCAGAAACTTGTCAAACACAGTTGAGAACGTTTCTAAATACTTTTTTTTTTTATGTCAGAAACTGGGCCCGATCTGTTATATCTGATGTCTCTTTGAAGATAAATAAATCATTTGTTTAAAAAAAAAAGTTATTTGCGTGCGCCACAGCAATAAATCCTGTATAGGCTGGTTACCAACACAACAAGTTTAGAAAAAAAACCATTTCTAACCTCTAAGATTTTCCATCATTATGTTCCAACTATTGAATGTATTTTTAATGAAATGCCAGAGACAGTAGCAAAGTAACTCAAGTTTTTTGTAAAATTAGAGGGTTTTCATTCCATTATTGCTTGTTTGTGTTTCCAAAAATATAAGTGACAGGAAGTAAATATTATAAACAACTCTTTTGTTTATAAATTAATATATTTTCATATGATATTTAATTAGCAGTGGGAATAATTGTTCAGTTTTTAATTTTAAAGGACAGAAATGAGATCATGTTTAAGTAGTATGTTCTATTTTATCTCATAGGTTCCCACTTTAAAAGCTTATGTTGCATTCAATTTCTACGAGGAAGTCGGAAATGTATTGTTGCAAGTGCAAAAAAAAAACAAAAAACAGAAGTCAACTCGGAATGTCAGAGGTCCCTGGTAAACCCAGATTTCGGATTTAATATAATGGCCGCTGTGTATAGAAAACCATGTAACAATTGCGAAAATAATCTGCTTATTTCCACTTTTTGTACCTCATTAAAACAGGGACACACAAAGTATTATAGTTATGAGCCATTTCTTTTAGTTTTGGAGAACACAGAATTTTTTTTTTTTTATTCCCGCTTTTATTGCAAATAGTACAAAGAATCTAAACTATGTGCAAATCCCACTTTGCGCATAGCTGCTGTCCTACTTGCAACTAGAAAAAGCTCAACTTTGGTGTGACATCATTCCAACAACCGAGTTCTGACTTCTGGGCTCTGCTCTGATTCGTTAAACTTACATAAAATGGGTATAATGTAAAGCTCAAACTCAAACTAAACTCAAAGTCCAACATATCATGACAGAATAGCTTAGGTTTTGTCACCTCTGACCCAAAAATATTTCTCTTGCTTAATTATATAATTCCATGAATGATCATAGGTAAATAGTGTTTGAGCTACCAAAGAAAGTACTTAATGATATTTTTTTCATCTCCGGGATTAAACCAGACTGGATTTTTTTTTCTTATTTAAACATTATTATGCTGCTTAATTTTTTTTTTTTTCACTGTTTTACTGTTCCCTGTTTCATGTCTTATCATTGTGCAGCACTTTAACCAAAACGGGATTCTACATGTGCTCATAAACACAACTGCTATGATTTGATGCCTTTAGCCGCTACTTATTTTATTTGATGAATAGGGAAAAAAATGCAGAATTGTATCTGGGTTGTCATGGATTTATCCATTAAAATGTGCATATTCATGGGGGCGGTGGTGACGCAGGGGCAGGGAAATGCAACCTTCTCTCTCCACCCATTTCCCGTCCAGGAACTGTCAAATATAAGCCACTAAAGTCAAAAAAATAAATAAAACAATATCTGCACATTCAGGTGTCATAAAAGGACACAACTACATCTTAAATCAAAGAAATACTCCTGCAGTCCCCAAATAATTATACTACGTCTCCATGTTCACTCTTGACTGTCTCTTTGAGGAGGGTGTGGCACCCCGGGGTGCCCACTCAAGCATTTATCTGCTCTGTGTTTACTTTGGCTGTCTGCAGACTGACTGACGAGCCCTAAATCACTGTGGGACTACTGCAAATCATTCAGCGTAATGCATGCCTTCACACCGGAGTAAATGAGGGCAATAAACCATAAAGGAATTGTGCATTTGAATTAAGGTACCCTTCACTGTACAGCTATGAGCGCGTGCGTACGTGTCTGTGTCTATTGTGGGTGGTCTGAGCAAAACTGACACATGCTAGGGTCATAATTTCCATTTTTTTTTTCTGGTATTTAGAAGTTTAAATGTTGGTCATCCTTCAAGCTTCCTGTCCCCAGCTTCCTGGAAGACTTTAAACGGGAGAGTCTAAGCCCATGAAAAAAAAAAAAAAAAAAAAAAACACGGTAAAAGCTGCGCAATTATGATCCCCTCAATCATCTTTGCATGTTTGTGAGTGCTCCCACCATATGCGGCTCTTGTCCCGGCTGGCACTGTGGACAGGCCTGGCAGCTGTTGCTGGTCTGGTTGAAGAACTCGTACTCTCCGCAGCTGGAGTACTCGGCGCTAACAAACAGACGAGACACCTGGGGGAACGCAGAGACAGGCAGGTGGAGAACATGCTAAGTGGAGACAAATGTAAAAAGCTGCAAAACAGAGCTTGTGCAAACACAAATGAGACACTCCTATTAACGCAAAGCACACTCTGGCAGAATCAAAAGACTGACAAGCACCACCTGAGGCTGGACTCGGAGGTGATCAGAGCTGCATTAGTGGCCCTACTGCAACCAAAGAGAGAAATACTCGAAATTAGGAAGACAGCGTTTTGTAGTATTTGATCAGATAATTTTGAATGTACTAAATGTGTCGTATGCATGTTAAGGAAAGAGATAATGGTTCGCCTAATGGCATGATCGTATCAACTGATTTTGAATTTTTGTATCATGATTTCGATCCAACGGACCCATTCTAATCCTGCCTGTTGTATATAATTTGATGGCAATGGTATGAATCTGATTGATTGGATTATGTAATTTTGAATAACTGGAAATGGACAGGACCTGATTTTTAACTTGTTAAAGAAAGAAAATATTTTTGGAAAATCAGCAGCACCAGAATTATGGCAAATAATTAATAAATAACATTCTTTATTTTGTAAACTTAGCTTAGGCAATTTTAAATGTGTTTTGTAACGTTTTGAAGTTGTTCAGAATGTCTTTTAATTAATCAAGCAATTTCTGTTTCCCAGGGGTCTTATGATGAAGTGACACAGGCCAATTTCTCTCAGCCACTCTTCAACCTGGGAAAGTAATGTAAATGTGCGCTGATCTTCTTAAGTCGGCAAATGGCAACATGAAAACAGCTTCTTGCTTAAACTTGCGCAAACAAGGCTGGACAAGGGCCCAAGTTTACCACCCACAGTGAAGAGCACGGTAGGAAACACTGTGAGAGAACTGCAGCAATGCAGCAAGCATCGCCTTTCCTGAACAGACATGGGTCAGCTCATTAGTCTTACAATCTTTTGAAGACGTTTCAGGGCAGTGCCCTCTCTGGTGGGGCATAAGGGTGCACGTCACTTTTTAAAGTTGCACACAAAGTTTTCCAATTTCTGCCTTCCTGCACCTTGCGTTCACCAAGACTCCGATAACACTGGAGGCGGTTGGAGTCCTAATTTAGGCATTTTTGAATAATAACTGTAGAAGTCAATGTGTGTAAAGTCTATACAAGATTGGAAACGATGTCCTTCGCCGGAAAAGGCAAATCGGTTGTGACCACTGCTGTCGCCATGCAGCAGGCCGTTTTTGTATTATCTTTTGTTTATATGATAGCTAAAGTAAGAATAAATCAGCTAACTGCAGCGTCTGTACATTTCCTATTTACCATTTCCTATTTACCCCTCCATAAGATACCAGTTTAAAAACACTCCAGTGGCTTTAAGCGGCGGCTTAGCCCCTTTTATAGCTTTTATAAGATACGCCTAATCAAGAAGCTGTTTGGTTCAGCTAAATTCAGCATGAATCAATTTGGCCATAGCCATAATCTAAAACACAAGATATATCTATATATATAAATATCTCGTGTTTTGCTTTTCAAATTGGGATTTGTTTTCTGTATATAAAATGAAAAAACAAACCATGAAGGGACTATCTTTTTTGTTGTTGTTGTTGTTATTTTTTTGTGCAGATGGTTATGAATAAAAAATTGTATCGAGGTTTTAGTTTGTATGAGTCAAACATCCCAGAGTGACCTGTGGCCTGTGAAATCAACTAACAGCACTGGGCAATGCATTTAATATTCAACAGAACTGGGACCCCGAGCAATCGGCAAACTGAATTTAAATGACAAAAAAATACAATAGCACAGAAAATAAACAACAATAAAATCATATCCCGATGTGAGATTTTTTATTTTTTTTTTAAATCGCTGTCTGCTTTGTGAGCTCTATATGAGAAGGTTGCACAACAGCAGCATTCGGTTGTGTGAACAGAGCCGGTGGGGTGGTTTTACTCCCGTCGTGCAGATGCAGATGTGTTCACGCTGTTATATGGTGGGAATGTACCTCATGTTTGGATTCCAAAAGTCCACGAAAACAATAATCTTTAAATTTTCTTGTGAAGGTTGGATAAAAAAAAAAAAAAAAGGTTGGGGTTTTTGGCGTTAAGGTTGTGTTAACAATAGGTTTCTGCGAGTTGTGGTTTTGGTTAGAGTCGGGCTACATTTTCAGAAGATTTAAGTTAATGAAATGTCCCCTGCAGTAGTGGAAACGTGACTGTGTGTATGTGTGTGCGCTGTGCGGTACTGTGTCATTGTGGCTCAACGTAATAAGTAGCAGCTGGTATTTATAGCCTTTCCAGCATACTTTGTCCATTTCCAAACAAACTAACTGACTTTTAACAATCATCTGCAGTCCAGAGATGATAGAGGGAAAATAAATGAGCGCATGACTAAGCCTCTCTGTCTTTTCTCTGTTGTTTTAATAACATCTCCCTCGTTCTCCACTGTCCCTCGCAACCATATCCTGTCAGTGAGCTGAAGACCTGTTTGAACAAGTGCTCATTTATGTGTATGAGTCTATTCTTCTCCGGCCAGATAACCTGATAATAATATAAACCAAATCCAAAACAGACTGACTGGAGGTTTACATGCCTGGAGAGTGCACTTGGTGTGAATGAAGCCTCAGGAGCAACAAAAGGAGAGGTGCGGAGAGATTTGGCGGCATCTAGTGTTAGGGCTGCAGAATGCGGCTGGATAAAAGCATTTTTTATTTTGGTTAAAGAAATAGTTTTTTAATGGTGGGTCTTAATCTGCTGGATAAATGTACTCAAATTTCAAGTTGGATATGTGCATATGTTTCAACGTTTGAATATGCTACTGCAACAAAGGATGGATTTATGTTCTTACTGTGTAGGGTTTTGTAATGCTTTATTGCAAATGTCTATGTTTAATTTAATATTAAAGACAGGAAACATTTCTCCGTTTTGGCTTTTCAACCCACAGTAGGGTCGCTTTAGAACTAAGTGAGATGCTACTGGTAAACCTCTGCTTCCTATAACTTTGCATGGCAGTTTAACCTTCTTTCTTCAAACTTTTTCAGCGTTGGGAATAGCCGTCTTCCTCTTACCATCTCTACACACACACAGCTCTGTCACAGATTTTTCTGAAACATTCATTTAGACAACCGAAAGTCTGCACTAAAAACAAAACAAACAAAGCAACAAAAAAAAAAAAACATCCTGTGGTTCAGACTTGATGAGTTTATTCTGCAAGAAGAGAGAGCATAACGGAGGAGGCAGGGTGAATCGAAGGGGGCCTGTCAGGAGCCGTGCCAGTGGGTTTCAACATCGAAACAAGCAGAGCATCACGGATTTTAAAGATAGCTGCTTTCTGCAAAACTCTAAGATTAACTAATTGCTACAAGAGGCTAAGAGTTACGCATGCTGTTGGGACATAACGCCACAAAGTCTGGATGATGCAGTGCCAAATGTAGGATCAACTTTGGGTGCGATTAGACACGAGTTTCCTGAGAACCAAAGCCTGACTGGGCAAGAGGAAAATGTAACATGGGAGTGAACATCGGAGCACAGGAGCAGGAGAAAGTTGATTACATGCGAGGCCAAGAGCTGCGCAAACAACTTACCAATATTAAGGACAGGAAGATGAACTTCTTCTGATCTCTGCTCTGTGACATTTTGTGTCTTCTCCCTGAAAGGCAAGAAAATAAAGAGAAAAGAAAAACGCATGAAATGACAGCAAATGCACATTCTTCTCACTGAGTTCTTATGAACCTTCCCTGCCTGCAGCCTCTTGTGCTTAAACTATTATTATCAATCAGTGAATCCCTGAAGTGAAACATTCCTGCCAACAGTAGTGCTGTCAGTGGGAATGTTGTGCATGTGTGTGGCCAAAAGCACTGAGCTGTTCTCTAGCATCACGTCAATGCCAATAAACAAGTAATCGCAGTAGAGCTGCCCATGGCATTTTTCTGAGTCATAACTATGAGCAAATATCACCGCTGGCCAAAAAGGGCTCATATGGATGCCAGTGATATCATTTGACAGAGGTTTAAAAATACCTGACTAGTCACTGTTATGTTATCTGGGTGATTTTGGTGAGAAATTATTTATTTTTAGACATTTATATTGTTTTAGAAAAAAAAAAAAAGATTGTTGGATTAAATGTTAAATTTCAGTCTGGCTTGTACATGTTGTGACAGATCTGTTTCTATACCAAAGGAGCAATAATTAGAATTATTTTCTCATAATCTACATGTTTGAAACAAAAAAAAAAAAGGTGGAAATGTAAATCTCATAGGCTGTAGTTTTAAAAACCACTCTTTTATACAAATATATGCATTCATAGAAATAGTATTTATGAGCACAATCTATGGTTTCAGTATTCAGAGACTGAATTTTGCCCTCGCCATCTTGAGAACATTTAAGAAAACTAAACCATTCCGGAGGCAAAAAAAATAAAAATAAATAAAGAATAAGCACAAGCAAAATAGTTGCTGACAATCTGTGAATACTAAACTAATTTAGCTAAACAAAGGTTAACTTTCATCCATAAAATTTAGTTCAAAAGACAGGAATGAGAAGGGGCAACAGGTGTAAAACACGTACATATGACATACCAGTGATGCAAGACACAGATTTTACTTCACTAAAAATAACTCTGTTGTAGAAAAACTAATGGCAAGCGAACAGTTATTATATGTCATCTGGAACTGGTAATGGTTTCTTCAAGCTCATATAAAAGCAGTTTCTTCTCCACAAGCAGCCACTCTACCCTGAATTTCATTAAATAAATACTTAGGTTTGGGTCACACAATATTAGGTAACCAGATTGCGATAATATTGCTTCCAAAATGTGCAGGGGCCTCTGCCATCAAGCACATGTCATTTGTGCCAGGAGTGAGCATTTACTGCAGCAAGACGCCGCCCAATCAGTTCAATATCTTATTGTATGCTTAAAACAGCTAACAAATGTTGGATTACAGATAGCAACAATATTAATTTGCACACTGGTATTTGGATGAAGATCTATCCTGAAACTCTTACTTAGAATCTGAAGTTTTGCTAAAATCTTATATTATATCAGTCTCTCTTTTAGTATGAGCCAGCCCACGCTGATTCTAATTAACTAACTCTTTGTTAGCCGTTTTGGTTCTGTTATCATGTATGAAGGGCGTAGGGGGAGCATGGATTACTTTTGTGCTCTTTTAACCAGGAGGATACTGCATTTGGAACTGTTTTTACTGTTTTCCATCAACCCATTTTAACCAATTGTTTTTAGTGAAATGTTTTTAGTGTATGCTGTTTTTTTGTTAATGGATTACTGCTATTTTTCTAAGGAATAATTGTATTTCTTTATCTATGAATAGTAATGGTTGAATGCAATTTGCATTAAAACCCTCTTTCCAAAGCAAATTTCTCCCAAAGAAAAATATTTTGACATTGACAATGCTACAGGAGTTAGTTAATGCAAGTAAGACTTTGGCTAGTTATAATCTCTTAACAATATCCACTTCAAAATAATCTGAACTATGAAAAGCAAGTTTATGCAAGCATAAAGTATATAATCTGCATGTTGTTACTGTGGATAAATCATTATTGTTCTAATACAGATATTTGTTGCTTCATCACTTTATATTACTCCAGAAATTATGGCTTGAAAACATATATCAATTAAATATATATATACAGTTGTGTTCGAAATAATAGCAGTGCCTTTAGAAAAATGAGTAAATGTCAAAATTCTTCAAAGAAATTGTACTTTAATGAACACAGATACATTGGGGACACAGTACATTCTATTCCAAAGCAAAACAATTGCGCAAAGTCATCAAAACTTAAATAATAATAATAATATTTCAAATAAAGTAAGAAATGGCATGTTCAAAAGAATAGCAGTGTTGCCATCTTTCCTTGGAAACTCAAAAATGTACTGTACAAACAAAGAAATTCTTGATAAGTGAACCTAGCTGAGTATCCTAAACTAATATTTTGTTGCAAAACCACGGTTTCTGATGACTGCTTCACATCTGTGGTGCATGGAGTCAACCAACTTCTGGCATCGTTCCACAGGTATTGCAGCCCAGGATAATTGCACTGTATTCCACAATTCCTCAGCGTTTCTTGGTTTTGCCTCATGCACTGCACTTTTTATGTCAGCCCACAAGTTTTCAATGGGATTAAGGTCCGGGGATTGTGCTGGCCACTCCATCAGTTGAATCTTGTTCATCTGGAACCATGCTTTTGCTCGCTTGCTGGTGTGTTTGGGGTCATTATCCTGTTGAAAGGTCCACCTCAAAGGCATTTCCTCCTCAGCATATGGCAGCATGACCTCTTCCAGGATCCTGATGTACTGGAACTGATCCATGATCCCTTGTATGCGGTGAATCGGACCAACACCATAGTATGAAAAACATCCCCATATCATGATGCTTGCACCACCATGCTTAATGGTCTTCAGTGAGTACTGTGGCTTGAATTCTGTGTTTGCAGGGCGTCTGACATACTGCCTGTGACCCTTAGACCCAAAAAGAACAATCTTGCTTTCATCTGTCCACAAGATATTATGCCATTTCTTTTCAGGCCAGTCAATGTGCTCTTTGGCAAATTGTAAACGCTTCTGCACATGTCTTTTTCTCAGCAGTGGGACTTTGCGGGGGCTTCTTGCTGGAAGGTTAACCTCAGTAAGACGTCTTCTGATTGTCACAGTACTCACTGTCAACTGAAGGTCTTGCTTGATCCTCTTGGATCCCATCATTGGCTGAGTCTTCGCCAGTTTGGCTATTCTTCTGTCCATTCGAGGGGTTGTCTTTCTTTTTCTTCCTCGTTTTTCAGTTTGTTGCTCCCATTTCAGGGCATTTGAGATAATTTTGGCTGAACAGCCAATGATTTTCTGCACCTCTTTGTATGTTTTCCCTTCTTTAATCAATTTTTTTATTAGGAAACGCTCATCTTCAGAACAGTGTTTTGAACGACCCATTTTCCTTGTTTTTTCAGGACAAATGCACAGCCAGCATGCCAGTTGTCTTGATCCTTAAATACGGATCACCTGTTAACACCCTTTTTTCCCAGAATACCGTCCCTAATTGATGCCCTCTCTAATTGAACTCACCACTGCTATTTTTTTGAACACACCCTTTTCAGTTAATCATTCAATTTCACAGAATCCACAGTATGCATGGCTGTCCTGTTGGGTTTGTTGGTTTTCTATACCTTTATTTTACCCCCCAGAAACTTATCTGGGGTATAGAGTTTGAAATGTTAATAACACCAGTGATTTTCTTGCTGCTGTTGAGGCACTGCTATTATTTCGAACACAACTGTATATATATATATATATATATATATATATATATATATATATATATGATCATATACCACTTGAAAATAATAGAAAATAGTTTGGGTATGTAAAGATATAATGAGACATTGAATTATGTGGGTTGTAGCAAATAAAACAATACTGAGCAACACATGTCGCCCCCTGGTGGCCATGACGTTCAGTACAACACAGGTTTAAAAGCCCAGTCGGGTTAGCCTAATTTTTACTTCAAAAAGTGATTTCCAGCTGTTTGTAAATTATCCTATTCCAGTTTTACCAATGCAGATTACAACTAAACGATGAAACACTGATTGTGCCAATCGAGGAATAGGAAACTACTACTTTTAATTTTTAAAAAGGTTCCAGCAAACTTTTTTTAGACATCAACTGAAGACTGTGGCATCTCATGTTTCACGACAGCCTTTTAAGTGTGAAATAATCTAGCCGGGGTCTTTTGCAGATTGTATGCACTCATCAAGCATCTACAAACACCAGCACCGGTTGATATTAATCAATCCAATCTCTTCCCGACCATCACAGAGAAGGTTCTTTATTGAGTTTAAAAATGCTGATACAATGGTTTAAAAGTGTTAATTGTTTTGTGGATCCTTAGCTCACATTAGTTCACATCAAAAGTTGGTCTCTAAATCCACCTGAAGTTGCATCAAACATGTCTATGTGTTTCTGGGTGTGTGCGTGTTTGAGAAACAGAAGAGAGGAAGTTGCAATTATTTCCAATCTAAGGTCAAAATCTGTCTGTCTGGCTCCAAACCTCGGATTTCACTCTTCCATGGCGGAAACTTCAGATCTTAACTGATGGCTAATGCTCCAACTCTAGTGGTTTGATCTGGCTTAATTGCAGCATCGTCAAGCACACACACACATATACACACAGACATGCTCGCACACACACACACTCATGCATGCACACATCGATGGACTGACTGTAAATGCAAACAATGTTCACTTCTGAGGGCAAAATAGGCTTAATTGCGCAAAACCCTGTGGTAAGACCACAACCGGTATGTACTGTGTGAGTGCGTGCCTGTGTATGTATTTTTGTGTCACTGAGGAGATAAAAGGCTTGATGATGCCTTTTTTTTCCCAAATCAGGAAATGAAGAGCTGCCAAATGGCTATGGACCCCCTCAAGGCTACTCATTATGGGGTTAAAGTGATGAACACACAAACCCGTGCACACACACACACACACACACACATAACACTTAACTGTGTTTGAAGACTCTGTATCTTCTGACAGTCTGCTTACCTCTTTCAACCCTGTCTCTCTAACCTCAGCTCTCTCTGTTGGGGCAGGTCTGAGATGAAAGTCAGCCTGAGCCTTTTTAGCCTCCCCAGGGGTATTAATCTTCTAACGATTGTATAATCTCCAATAAATAACCTTTCTGTTTTTAGCCGTGCCCTTAACAAGTGTGTGTGTGTGTGTGTGTGTGTCATCTGAGCGAGCGCGCTGCACAGTTCTCAGCATAGTAGTTTGTTTATTTTAGGATGCTGTTTTTACTTTACAACAAATGCTGAATCGAATCAGAGCCGTCTCTGGGACCTCGCTCTCTTCATTAGCTGTGGCCTCGTGTCTGCTTTTCATTTACTCGGGTTTAATTACAGCAGACTAAATCCAGAATGAAATGGTGCATAGCAAAGGGGTGACAATGTATTCTTTTAATCACAAAAATACAAAAGAAAAACTTGGCGACCACAAAAGTTTAAACAACAACAAAAAAGGCTAAGAAAGACCTAAAATCATCTTTGCTTACTGTATCAGTAATTCCTTAATGTGTTTCATTACATGAGTCTAGTTTTAGAGGTATTTTTAACCAACTGAAAATAAGATTTGCTGGGACAGTAAATATCCCAGAGCAGCAACCAAGCAGCAGAGGTTGGTATTACAAACAATAAGAAAGGCTAATTTGAATGCATAGATATGAATGCATGCAAAAGCTGAAATTCAGAGATTGAAAAGTGAAAATACTCTAGATTCCCCACATTATCATTCTTCGTTGCTCACTGCAAATCAGAAGCTCTAATTGCCTGACAAGATTTTTACGAGACTATCTTAAATATGTAAAGACTGAGCAATATTTGTTTCTGGTCTCATAACAACTGGTCCAAAAAAAGAGCACAAATTAGAATTTCAAATTTACATATCACTAATTTATTCCATGAAATATGGATGATTCTATATTATCTCCATTCCATCAAGATATTTTAGCTCACTACCACTACCAGTTCCTGTAATTTCTTCCAAAAATACCCCCATTTCGCTGTATTTACACAAAGATTGCAAACAGAAGGGTAAATCATAAACATATTTAGATTATCATTTCATTCTGTGATCTACACATGATCTCTATGCCTTGTTGGCAACTGCAAAATCCCACCGCAGAATAGAGGGCTGAAAGAACCCACCAAAATTATGGCCAGGATTCATCTCAGGAAGTAGTCAGAGACAACTATGAACTATAAGGGGTAATGTCAGATTTTGGAACAAATGTGACGTAATTTTATGACACCAAAGACAGATTCAGTAACTGGGAGTCTGTGAGATATTTCGAGGAGGATGTGCAACAACTGTGCTTGTATTTAAGTCACTCAATGCATTTAGACAACATGTCTGACATATCCTGCTCAGGTGAATACTGCGAGTCGTAAACTACATCCATGTAATACCAGCTGTATGCTGGTATTACAGAACCGGCATACGGCTGGTGTTACCTAACCCTAAGCCTAAACTCAAGACTCATTGAGCCAGGCAGTTTTTCTCTAATCTGTCACAGTCCAATAATGGTGGGCCATGCTTATTGGAGCCTCAGTTAATCTGATTGGACGTCAGTATCAACAAGTGCCTGTTTACTAGTATAAGACTAATATTAATCCCAATACATAAATGATATGTAAAATTAGTAATCTAGAAACCCTGATCAAGAATCCATCACTTACTTAACACTTTCCATTCAAACATCAACAACTATCTTTTTGCAGACATTTTTTTTCACTTTTTACTCTTCAGACACATTTTTTACAAATAATTATTATAGGTGTTGTTTGTTTGTTTGTTTCAGACAAGCAAGGTAGCTTTTCCGTGCGTTTCTCTCAGGCTTCCCACTTTAATTCACTTCATCAGTTCTTGTGGGAAATATATCCTCCGCGTCCCACTACCTATATATCATTAAGCATCGTTACAGATGAATTGTTTGGGTAATGGCTTTTCCTCATCATCACATAATTTTATAAAAGGGTATTTATAACAGAGTCCAATAATGATGGCTCAACTAGGCATTATCCCAATTAGTGGCCAGGGAAGGCATCTAAGAACTAAAACAGAGTGGATGATGAAAAATGTAGTTAGACAATGTATTGTGGTCTCATGAAAGCTACCTCAATTTCTGATGACAATCCTATTAGCAGAATACACAGTCGGATATCTGCATTTGGATTCTGGCACATCTGGAGCGCGAGCTCTGCTTTTCATCAACAATGTTTTATTGCTTTTCGTCTTATTTTTCCTTTCCAATTAGCTCAATTCTTGCTATCGCATATGACAATTAACATGGCCCCTAAATTTACCCAAACCTTTAACACTGAAAATACACATGACAAGGCTGGGCTAAAATGTCATAGAGCATGAAATTGAAAAAAGCTGTAAATACACAGAAGATTTTCTATTTAAATGAGGTTTTTAATTGCATTTAGTCACTGTATCCAGCTTACCCAACAAGGATGGCACTTTCAATTTGATCACTGGCCTTCTTGCCCCACCGGATCAACTCAAGTCTGCCGTAAACACAATCTTGCACACATACAAACATAATCCATTCCAGCCGTACGCTGGTCTTGAAGATAATCAGTGCACTGGTAAGGAGCTCAAACCCTAAAAAGGCAATTACTCTATCCCTTTACAGACCAGGGCTCAACCTGCCAAACCTGCACAAGATCTCAAACACATGTTATGCAGTTTGACAACGTTTAAGCCCTGCTTTTTTTTCTCCATGCATGCACAACACCAGCAAAAAGCAATACGTTTGAGCCAGTGACAAAAGATGAGATGTAACTATCACCACTCAACACGTCTAAGAAAACATATTCATATTATTCACAATTCAGTGTATGTTTATTTAACCAAATCCCACTTCATTCAAGTTAAACCTTGCACAATGTTGTAAGGGCATAAAGTATAAACTAGTCATGAAACATCATGGAGGTTAATTATCAGAATTTTCACCTGCAGGAGAATTTCAGTGAAGTGGGTTTGGGCATGAAAAGGAGAGAAGCCACAAACTTTATGGATTTCCCCTTTATCAGATAATCATAGTCTATCATCTAAACCGGCACCAGTTCCATGAAACAACACACCAGGAAAGGTAGAAAAAACATTTTGATTTGCGGAGGGGCTGGTGCCTGTCTCCAGCGATCATTTGGCGAGAGGTGGGGTACACCCTGGACAGGTCGTCCATAACAGTGCAACACGAAGACAAGCAGGAGAACCAGCCATTCACACACACGTTCTCACACTTAAAGCACATTTAGAGAGACAGATTAAACAGTCATGTTTTTGGATTGTGGGGGGGGACCAACCCTGACTTTTTAATCCAATATAACTCCTGCCTAATTAGCGGAAGTAGAAAAAAAAAGTTTTTTGCACTTCTGACGATTTGTATCTCAACCCATACTTTATAACCTCATTCAGTGAATATGTTGCAATAGCAATTTAAAGTAGAAGATCCAGAGAAATACATTGTTAGCTTATATTTATGTCCTGACTGGTTTTCGAACTTGGAACTGAAAACTGAAGCACAGCATTAGTTCTTTAGAGTAAGGGTTCTTTATATTTTCTTTCCTTGAGTACTTCCTGACAGACTGTCTGTACTCCATCAGACTTTATGGACTGGTGCCAGCGAAACCATCTCCTAATCAACACAGGAAAAACCAAAGCTCTGGAGGTGGATTTCCACCAAAGCAGACCCATCACACCGACATCAATGATCATTCAGATAACTCAAATTGAAGTAGTGGATACTAGGGCTGTGTGGTATATGCGATAGACTGTAGAAACGATATGAAGTTGGCCAAAGGTAGATAATTGCGCTCTACTGTCCTATTGTCTGTTACATCATCGCACCTGTCTAAACATGGTTGTAAGCACTGAGACAGCTGAGCTGGAGGAGTTGGTATAAAAAATGGTGCTACGTCAGCAGTTTGGACTTGGTTCAGGTTTAAAAGATCAGAGGTTGAAGAGAAAACAGTACTTTGCAAGATATGTCAAGTGACTGTGACAGCAAACAAAGGCAATAAAAGCAATTTGCTTTACCATTTGAAGACGAAGCACATACTTGAATATGCGGAGAGACACCTGCGTGGTTAAGCAACGTGGGAGGAACCAAAACATTTTCCCTTTTACCCAACAGCAGACCTCAACCTTTAATCTATACCATAATACATACCGTTACTGTGAAGGTATTTGATTTATACCGTGAAATGAATTTTAGGTCCTACTGAACATACTTACTGAACAGTAAACTGGACTGGATTCTACCTGCTAGGGAGACTGAGTTCTTTTAGAGTGATCCTAACAATGTTTTCTGACTCTATGGTGGCATCAGCCATCTTCTATAATATATTTGGTTGGAGCAGCAGCTTATCTACAGCTGAGAGGAAGTAGCTGGATAAGTTTGTCAGGAAGGACAACTCTGTTCTAGAATGCCCCCTGGATCCAGTGCAGGTTGTGTGAGACATAAGAACCCTGGCAAAACTAATGTCACCGTTAGACAGTGTCTCCCACCCCATGCATGGAGCTCCTTCAGTGACAGACTGCTGCATCCTAGATGCGCAAAGGAGCGTTATCACAGATCCTTCCTCCCAGCAGCTGTTAGACTTTAGAACATCACTGCTTCCAAAAAATTCAATAAATTATTTAGATTCCTGCTGCTGTTAGCAGCTGTTTACATTCTTTTAAATACTCTTTTAAGACGTTCCTAATGGACCAATTATCAACTGTTGGTGTCTAATAGCTCTGCATTGCAGTTTTTTTTTATTCTTTTAACAAATAAAATGCTTAATACAATTATTTCTTCTTTAAATCACTAAAGGCTACCATCGATGGTATTTGTACGATTTGACAGTCAAAAAGTTTCACTACCCTTTCCAGTTTAATACCATGTCATTACCTCCATAATGGTGATAATCTTCTCACCCTCCTCCTAAATACTAATTATGTTCCAAACATTATCCACTAAGGGTAAGAATTTAGCCAGTCCGATCTCATTCCAACTGCCCTAGCTGTCTTATTTCAACGTGAGCGCTATAAAGGAGGAATGTGCTGCAGGCTCTTTGTCTCTCTACTATGATTTGGAGGTAGTTAGATTGTAAATGCAGGGGTTGTGGGGTTGCAGGCCTGTCAGTTAAATTAAACCACTCGCTTTCACCTTTAGCTGATTCAAACTACAAGCATGCCTAGAAACGTATTTTAATAGAACTGGTTAATTGGGGGAAAAAAAAGATCTAAAGAGAGACGGGGCTGTATATCTTTCTGCAAAGTCCTTCTCTGTGTTTGAAAGGCCCACAGGAAGCCGAAACTCGCTGAAAAAGAGACCCACCATGGCTCACTTATGAAGAGCTTAATGAGCTGTAAATAAATATATTTGACTTGCTACAGAAAGTTTAATGTATAAATAAACCCACAGTTAATGTGATTGCCAACACTAGAGACAGACCCAAACCCCAGACAACAGCTGGCCCTCGTCTCCCTGCTAAATATCAATTTACTCCACAGCCTCCCGGCTACATCACAAAGGTTTATCAGAGCAAGCTGAACTCCGACTGGAATCAAACCATGCATTGATGAATCTTTAATTTGCACCAACAAATCAGGAACATTGATTCGAAAGTCCTTTTTTTTTTTTTTTTTTAAGTACCACTTCAGTTGATACTAAAACTTCCCAGTAACACCATAATGAAAAAATATGGGAGTACACACTTTTGCTGCGAGCGGTTTAGACATTAATGGCGGTGTGATATGTTGTATACCAAGTGTCATATCTTCAGTTTTGTCCTAATAAAAAGATATAATAAAATATTTACCAACTTTTGTGAAATACTATATAAAGTAGAGGTTTTCTACATTGCACTGCTTTATTAGCTCCGTATCACAGCTTTGCTTTCACATCTAATGGGTAAGTTCTAGGGAGTCTCTAAAGACAGTCCAAGTAATAATATTATTTATCATCTCACCATTTGGTTACATTGGCCCAGAACACAACAATGACGACTGAGAGATCAGATGCACACTTAGTTCTTTCACATCAATGTAGATATTTCTTTTCTTTTCTTTTATACTAAAGCAAAATACCACCTATAATAATTTCTGTGCCCTAAATGAAATATGTTTTTGCGTGAGCCTGTGTGTGATGTTTTTTCGTCTCCTTTCATCTTTTAATTGCTTTAATTACAGACTTACCGTCAGCTTTTCACTCAGTGTTCGGGGAAAAAAACAAACTCTTAAAGAGCATGAAAAGAGACAGCAAGTGCCTACGCAGACTGCCTCCCTTTCCGTCTCATATCACACACCTATGGCAGTTCCAGTCAGTCAGCGGGCCCTTTGATTCTCTGCCTGCCGGTGATCAGTCTTTCATCGTCTCTTCTCCTTGATCCCTTGTTCCCCTCTTTAGCTCAGCTGGGGCAGAACGTCTCTCTCCCCGTCTCTTCGTCTGTCTCTATTTGTTTTGCATTGACTGTAGGTGGGAAGCCTAATCTGCAACCTGGAATTCATCTGGATTCAGGATTCCCTCTCTATGGCTGACGCCTACCGAACCGCAACTGGAGAAATAATGCAGATCGTTCAGCCATACAAATTATGTTTGGGATAATATATCCTTTATGATGTTTCCTTAAACACACAAAGAATGTAACTTTCTTTAAGAAGGGTGTGCAAATTTAATCTGCTAGTGATTTGTATTGTTTGCTTGTTTGCTTGCACCGGCCAGATTCATTATTATACGCCACAGGTGTGCATTTTCACACCACCTGTGGCACACCTGAAGGTTTTCCTATTGCTTGTCATTGGGGGGTATAATTTAAGTTATTTAAGTGGTCATGATGGATGGATGTACATGCAAAGGAAGGAGGATCTTCAAAGCTGGGCTCTAAGATAACCCTTTAAAAAGGAAAGACTTAAGAGTTTAAGTTGAAAACCATTAGAAGCAGCTATTGCTTCTAATAGTGGCAACCTTCCACGAGGTGCTTGGCTGCAAAGATATGAAACTCAATATTCTGAAACCAAAGTCTACATCTGTCCACATCCCTCATCTGGGAGCAACAGTAACTGGATCCCTCAATTGGTTCCAACCCACTAACCATCTCATAACATAACTCATTTAACATTGTCTTAGGCACTGGACTTGTGTATCACTCCATTGTTGCAACCTCAGTCAGTTTTTTTTGTTTAAGCAGAAGCTGGAAGGAATGTTTTCACTATTATTTTAAAGCAAAGACATATCAATTACAGTGTTAACGTTTTAATATGTCTTTAGCATCTTATACCACGGATTAGCCAGATTTGTGTTGTTACTTTTACAGTGAACATCAGTCAAAAAACAACTACGATATTCTCAAAAAAGGTAGCCAACATTTCCAAATCTAACATGTTGCATCAGAAGCAGAGGTACATTTACTGCAATATTTTTTCAACAGATAGATCTTGTCCTCCATTTTTATTTAAAAAAAATCCATGTATACATGCTGGATTCAAACTGTCAAAACTGTCTCCAACGGTCCCTGCCTGCTTCAGTGCGACTTTCTTATATAGGTCTTGGAAAGTAAGGCATGGAGTGCAATGTAGTGCTTGTGCTTGTATATACAAGACCGTATAGACAGCAGTCAAAACACGGCGAAGAGTGACAAACACGGGACATTTCAATTTAGCTCATGTTACGGGATGTCCAAACCCAAATAAGCTAATTCACATTCAAAAACAAGTCCAAAAATCGCAATCGTTGCTCGAAACTTGCAAACCCTAAGTTGCTTGTAATAAGCGTACGGTGGCAACACTGCTCCTCCTTTTGAGTTACGCAATGCTGCACCTTGTAATGCTTTGTGTAGTTTTAAAGGCACTGGAAGCAAATGTGGCAAGAAAAAAAAAGAAGGAACCCATATCAACCTACCCTGCTGCAACCATGCAAAAAAAATGTAATAAATGAAATCTGAATGGGGATAAACATTGTAAATGTGATCCACATTACATTGCTTGTTTTTAAATTCACAGATTACTTAAAGGTATGGTGGACGATGGCTTCAAGTTCCGGGGGAATTATCTTATCTATTGGGTGTCCCACATGCCAATCAATGTGACACGCTCACACAGTGCCAATGTGCGCGCTCGTTCCTGGCAAGTTTCCTCTTGATGCGCAAGCACACTTTTAGCTTTTATGCATCCAATGAGCTTCGGTTTCAGCCGTTCATTGTAGCACGACTGCTCTCGCAGTACACTTTGAAAATAGCAGAATGTCACAAGAAGCAAACTGTCTAACAAATATATGAGAAGAAGAGGAAGGTCTCAGGAGAAGAAAATAAGACCAGAGCATATTTGGGAGATTATTTCATGCTATCCCCCTCAGGAGCGGAAGAGCAGGTAAAGTGACTTGGGCATTTCTTATCTACATTTCCGGAAAAATTGTCCACTATACCTTTAGTTAAGATTGAAGTTAAGTGCAAACAGCTAATTTTTATTTGATTTTGTTTTATTTGTTAACACAATATTTCAAGAGTGAGCCTTTTAGTAAGACTCTATAACTGGTGTTTAAATACACAGTATTCAACAATTGAATAGTCATAATTTCAAGTTCCCTGAAGACATTTAAAATTTTTCAACAAAAACCCAATGGCCCACCATAGCATCACCTGGCTTAACCAGTTTTCTGGGGAAACACTGTTCCTCATGACAATTTGAAAAAGAAAATAAAAAAAACTTCCTCATGGTGGGCTTTCATGGAAATCCCTTGGCAGATGCCATAAACTTTAAATATAAGATGGAGTCCAGTTTCCTTTTCAATACCTTTTGTATTTCCTCTGACTTTACACCCTGCTCATTCTGAAAATGGTTACCTGAGTCTTCTTCCCGCACTAAAAACTTCTCCACAGAAGGATGCGGAGGATATTGTCAACCCTATCTTGCTGTGCTTGGTGCTTTTACTGATCAGAAAATAACTGCTTTTTTGAGTTTCAACCCTGTGATGGCTTGTCAACACACACGTTATCTGTAAATCTTCAATAATCCAAATGACTCCTATGGCTATCATCTTTGTCATGCTCTAAGTGTGATGCATCCAATAATGGAAAGTAAAAAAACCTAAAAAAAAACAAATCCTGGGCTACAGTATCCATGTTTGGCACATATTATGGATGACATAATACATAAATATTCTCAACGTTTTGAATTGGACAGAAAATATCTAAAAAGAAAATACCCCAGGTTGTAATGTCAATCAAGCTCTACATCTACAGATTTACAAATCAGCCACCATGTGTAACTGTAGGCTCCCACTGATAGCTGCAGATCATCCATGTTATCGCAACAGAAATCAGTGAACGTCAAGAGGTTTTCAAGACAATGCACAGTGGCCATCAGCAGTAATTCAGTTTAGGAAGCGTGTGATTGGGCTTCACTTCTGATACCGGATTAGTCTGCACAGCTCTAATCCTTGCAGTCTCTGTTTATAGTTGAGAAATCTACATCGTGCTTTGATGAAATCATAAATAATAAATCAGAAAATAATGAAATACAGCTATCCCTCATGTTTCCCTAAGACTTTCCGGAACCCCCTGAGGGAAACCGACGAAGAATCCCTGCTCCGTCTGAGGCCGTCACTGACTGGAGACTGGGAACAATGAGCGTTTAGTCACGCAGCCAAGGCAACAACTTCCATCCGAGTGGATTATTGCCAGCTTCAGCAACAAATTACATTTATTTAAAATGTCATTTGATTTAAACAGTAAATGTTTATTTCCTTTTCTGTCACCGAAACAAAAGCATTTACAAATCAAATGGTGTCGATATGAGAGACAGTGTGAAGTAACTAATTGCGTAATGCCAAACCTGTGTGCTGCTAACCAAGTAGTTTTCATCGCACAACCAGGTTTCTAGTTGAGTGATGAAACCTGAGAAAGAAATTGACGATAAAACCAAATTAATGATGAAAAAAACGTGGTGTCAAGGCAAAACAAATAAGTCTCTCACTCTCTCTATGTAAAATCAAGTCTTACACAGCAACCCAGGTCAAAATTCTCACAATGTTGAATCATACCTGCGCGACCTGGCAAGCAGACTATCAGACATTTCTGACAATGATCAGAAAACAGAAACCTTTTATTTTCTTTTGAAACGTTCCGAATATCAGCCTACTTAAATGTGCCGCTCAAGCAAAATCAAAGTTTTATCCTCATAAAGTTGTCTGCTTCACATAATTCCCACCCTGGTCCTGCAGGTTATTGTCAGAGGCTCAGATTCAGAAAGCCAACGTTTCACGCACAACACACCGATCCCACCGCTGCACAGGACGAGGCTCGTCAGAACTTGCAATCGGATACAAATTATCGGCAACAACACATATATTAACAGCTTAAATGTAAAGAATAGAGAGTGGGTAAGTGCAGACAGATGAGACGTTAGGACAAAGAGGGACCTAATTTCCACACTGATGACTGTTTAGGCTGAAATGAAAGGGGCAACATTTTTGCAAAATGATATTGTTAAAATCTTTAAATTGCCAATTATCTGTTCTAATTACTGATTCTGATCTTCTAAGCGCATTACCAGTTGCATAAATTGAAAGCAATTCATTTTGAGGAAAAAACGTGTTTGTGTACATTCGCCAAAAGTAGTTAATATACCGTACCTCTATATTGTGAAAAGTGTTTGCTCTTCTGCCTCAACTCGCATATGAAATTAAGTGACATCCCGTTCTTAATGCACAGGGTTCAAAGTAACGTTGGTCCACCTGTTACAGCTATAAAAGCTTCAACTCTTCAGGGAAGGCTGTCCAGAAGGTTCTGTGGCGTGTTTATGGAGGTTTTTGACGATTCTTCCAGAAGTGCACCTGTAAAGTTTATTACTGATGTTGGATGAGAAGGTCTGGCTCTCAGTCTCCACTCTAATTCATCCCAGAAGTTTTCTATTGGGCTGTGGTTGGCTAGTCAATGTCATCCACACAAAATTCAGTCACCCATGTCTTTTGGAAGAGGAAGGGACCGTCTCCAAACTGTTCCCACAGAGTTGAGAGCATGGAATCGTCCAAAATCTCTTGGTATGACGAAACATTCAGAGTTCTTTTCACTGGAACTAAGGGGCCAAGCCCTGCTCCTCAAAAAAAAAAAACGCTACACCAGTTTCTGAGCTAATCTGAACGACGCAGGAAGTTTGGAGGTCTGTAGCAATTGAGTCTGCAGAAAGTTGATGATGTCTGCGCACTATGTGCCTCAGCATCTGCTGCCCCGGCACCCTCGCTTTATGTGTGGCTAAGTTCCTCTCATTTCCAAACGCTTCCGATTTGTGATAACACCACTGACAGTCGACTCTGGAATGTTTTGGGGCTAGAAAGTATGAGATAGATGACCTGCGGATTCGGACCGAGAACATTGTGGTAATGTGCCCTTTAAGAATTGCTTAATGCCAAAGAGAGTCCCAACAGATTTTACTTTCACATGTGGAGCGTTATGTGGGTACTGCTTTGGTCTGTTGTGCAGAAGAAAGACCTAAGCCAAAGAGCAAAGCTCTCAATTTACCAGTCCATCCATGTTCCAATCTATGGTCATGAGGTATGGATCATGATTAAAAGAACAAGATCCCAGATCCAAGTGGCTGAAATGAGATTCTTCAAACTAGAGCTGCTTCTTCTCCGCATTGAAATGAGTCAATTGAGGTGGTTTTAGCATCTGATCAAGACGCCCGAGGAATAACTCAGAACTTGATGGATCAACTATATATCCTGTCTGGCCTGGGAGTGCCTTTAGAACCTGTAGAATGAGCTGGAGGATGTCGCTGAGGAGAGGATGCCTGGGTTTCCCTCCTGAACCTTTTGCCCTCGTGACCCAATCCCGTATAAGCAGAAAGTTATGCATGTATGTATGTATGTATGTATAAATGTATGTATGTATGTATGGATAGATAATAATTTTGAATATTTGGATGGGTGAACAAATACTTTTGGCAATATATGTCTGTGCAAGTTCTCAGTTATCCAGGTCATTGTAAGGGCAAACTAAATTAAATTGGAGGTATCCAGACTTTCACTCAGTTCTTTCTGAAAACGTTTTGACACCTATCTAGGAGTCTTTGTCAATTCTGGTGGCTTGCACTTGAGCTGTATGAGCTTCAGCTATATTTGGCAACATAGTGTGTGTCAACTCAGAAGAAGGCCGCAGACTTTTACTTTTTCCTTTGTAATTTAACAATAAATCTCCAAAAAAAATAAATAAAGCAAATTGTTTATGTAAACGTAGTGATCCTTTTTCACTTTGCAAACAAAAACTTCAAAAGTATTTTATCAGGATTTAATGTCATAAACTAAGTGCATCATTGTATACTAGAACAAATGATACGTGATTTTCAAGTTTATTTTTCAGACAATATCTGTAAATAGAGTACTGTGCATTTGTGGTCAACACTTCTTACTGTTATAGGCCTAAATAAATAAATAAATTCCACCAACTGTTGTCAGCAGTCACTTAAAAAAGTAAATAGAATGCATCAGTCACTATGAATGCATCTGTCCTATGACGGCTTTAGAGGTTTCTTGGCGCACAGTAATGAACAACTGGCATCACGAAGACCAAGGAAAAAACAACAGACAGGTCAAGAATAACATTGAGAAGAAGTTTAAAACAGTGTTGGGTGATAAAGCATTATCTCAAGAATCAGTGACCATCAGTACAAGAAAATAGCCATACCTGAAACTAAAGCTAAATAGTTTAATATATATGCCACGTGAAAGAATGTTGTCAGGTAACAACAGAGTGATGTGCAGAGTTAATTATTCTCTAAACATGTTTTTTTTTTTTTGTAAGTTGGCAAAAAATTTGTAAATTAGTTATCTGTCATGTTATTAAGATGCTTCTCATTACCAGGACAAAGAAGGTGGTCCGAGTTGATGGTAAAAAGGGAGCTAAATACATGGCAACATCTTCAGTGGCGCCACTAAGTGGCAGCCAGGGAGGCAATGGCAACAACACTGCCTTCCTCCTTTATTTATTCAAAGATTGTTATTATTAACAACATCATTAAACAGTGGTGGAGGCTTTAAGTTTGAGATTGTAATGCAATAAAACAACGGGACAGTTTAAAATGTATACTTTTACAAGCCACTGTAACTAATCCTAAGCGTTAATAATAACATATCAGAATCAAAGTAAGCGCCACCAGACGATCCCCTGCAGGCACCAGCTCCAACCAAAACATGTAAGAGGAAATATATTCTCCCACCTAGCTAAATAACCTCCATCAGTAAACTTTGTGCGTAAAGCTGAAACTTCCTTAAGATGTGTCAAGCTTTATAAAATATTTAACCCCAGCAGGCCTCCAGAGCACCATTGTGGGTTTTATTTTTTATTTTATTTTTTGCTTTTTTTCCGTTGGGTAAATGGACAAGCTGAGTTGGATTAAAATCAGCTGTGATCCAACATAAATCTCAACATCCACTTTCACAAGAAAATAAAACACACAAGAGCCCCCGCCCCCCCCCCCCTCTCTCTCTCTCTTCTTCCTATGAAATCACTCCAAAACAAATAGAGCCATTGTGTGAATTCCAACACCGAGCAGCGTTTAGTGACAGAGGGGCGAGTAAGTAAACACATTATCAGTTTACTTCAGCCTAGTATTGGATGATCCTAACTACAGCCACCGGCTTTGTCAGCTGTCCTGCCTTCATCCCTTTAATCCCCAGAAACCATATTAACGTCTTTTGAAGATGAATTGTACTCCCTCCTGTTTTTTCTTTTTCTTTCCCTCCTCTGTCTTCTTTTGACTTTCTACTTGTGTACTTGAAAGATCACTGTGGCAGAAGTGAAGAGGTGCACTGGTGGTGGTGGTGGGGGGGGGTGGCTGCAGGGGAGTCAGTGAGACAGTGAGGATAGAGACGGATTGATTTCCTCCACCAGGAGCTCCAGTTCAAAGCCGAGCAAGCGAGCAGACTTCAGAAGTGCAGCAGGACCTGACATGTCCCCCAGCCGGCTTGAGCTGCCTGTCTGCGGGCAGGACTTCCCCCGGGGGGCCCGGGACAGTCAGGCGGCACCAAGAAAACAATTATGCAGACAGAGCAGAAAGCTGTACAACACTCACAAATGCACAACTTTTTAAAAAAGGACTCACTCATACAAAAATGTGTATATAAATATAATTAAAATCACGTTCTAACGAACCAAAAAACAAAGCTCCACACGTCCGGATCTTAAATCACAACCCTGCCACAAAGTCAATGATGCCTGTAAACTATAGAACTGGGGATGTGAACGTCGTTCTACCTCCTTGGGCTAAAACTTTTGTACCAACACGCACTCTTCACATATTTTAGAAGGCTTTAGGATGCTTGCTTCACACTCCTGGAATATTCTTTAGAGATGGCATGCAAAATAAAAGCAGGGAAACGAATCCTCGCATTGACTTTATAAAGGAAGGCCCTGCAATTCTATTTCACATTTCTAAACACAGAACCTGGCCTTTAAGTTTTTTTTTTTAGGTAGTTGCTGTTTTGATGACTTTTTTTCTTAACTTGTAGTATCAACGAGTATCTGAACGAGTCCTATCCCTGTGCCATTTGGTTTCTATGAGGTCACGTTACAGTGTTACAGTAAAAGCACATGCTTATTTGGCATAAAAAAAAGTGTGTCTCAGGAATTTCCCCCCGAAGTCTTGCAGCAATCTGTCCGTGCATTCCCAAAAACGAGGAGCTCTTACCTGGAGCTTCGTGGCTTTTCGGGGGACGCACCGGCGTGGTTTCTCCTGCCGCTCCGCGCAATCAGCGAACTTTGGTGATCGGCGTTCAATCTCCTGCGTGGCTTTGGGTGAGCATCGCCCACGGACTGGCTGTGTTCAGGAGAGTTAAACTCCGTGGCGCTATAATGCCGCCCCAACCTCCACTTTGGTGCATGACGGCGTGTCTTCAGGCTCCTCCTTGGTGAGAGAGAAAAAAAAAAACAGAGTTTGTGATTTGTTTTCTCCGCCCTGAAAGAGAAACCGATTAACGTGTGCCAGGTAGACTGTCAATTAACACGCTGCAGGTTACGACTCGACTCTGCCATCTAGCGTTTGCATGAAGGAACTAGTTTTTTTTTTTTTCTAGTGGAATGAAATCCAAGGAAATGCGCATTGTACTGCAAATGTGACTGTTCTTTACTGTATATGCTTCTCCATCAGTAAATCGTAAACATTTAAGGTGTTTTTTTTTTTATATTTTTAAAGATGTATATTTTTTTTCATACATTCACAAGGAACCAACACAGAATAATGTCTTCAAACAGGCACTGCAGGTGCGTCTCAGTAAATTAGATTTATTTTAATAAATAAATGAATTGGATTTATTTCAGTAATCCAAACATTGCATCTTATAATATTTTATGACAAATATAGTGATATATTTCAAGCAGTTACTTCTGTTAATTTGAATAATATAGCTTTTAACCAATGAAAACCAAAAAATATTTTTCTCAGAAAGTTTAAATGTTACATAACACCAATGAAATAGAATTTGAATACAGAAATGTCAGGCTGCTAAAAAAAATATGTCCTATACTCCTTTGTACTATATGTTGCTAAATTAACTGGTCTGGACTTCTTTTGCAAACCTTATTGCATTAATGTGTTGTGGCATGAAAATGCTCAGCTTGTGGAACTGCTGAGGCGTTAAGGAAACTCAGGTTGCCCAAAACTTCATAGTTTCTGGTTGTGGGTCAGGTCAGGTGATTTTGTTGGCCAATCACAAACTCACACGCAGTGGAAACACGGCCATTTAATCAGGTATTTGTACTTTTGGCAGTGTGGACAAGTCCTGCTACAAAATGAGTCCATCATCCCCATAAAGCTTGACAGCTGATGGAAGCATGAAGTGCTTTCAAATTTCCTGGAAGACAGCAGCATTAACGCTAAAGTTGGTACAGACCTCAAGAAATTGGTATTCCTATACAGCACTGTGTGAACGGCCAGCTTCTTTAGAAATTAAACTTTGTAGTTTCATGCGGTCTTTTCCATCATGGTTTAAGCCAGAGAACTTAACATTTCTGTCTTAAAAAAATCCTTTGTTTTTTTGTTTTGTTTTAGAATGTTTATGAATATATGTTACAGCTAAGAAAACTGAAGAACAAAGACATCACATAACACCAATAAAAAAAAAAACTTGATATGTCCCACTCTGTCGTCATGATTGTACATTAATTCATCTTTCTGAAATGAATCACTGACATAAATTAACTTGTTTTGTGTGGCTTACCCAGTATAATTAAATCAAGCCAAAGTAAAGACATGGGGGAGCAGACCATATTGTTTCAATTCAGTGATTTTCTGTCCATTCTTAAAGCTGTAATGAAAATACATTTTGTTACACAGACTCTCATCAATGACATCTCATGGGCAAATTATACTCATCGCCACATATTTAGCATGTACAAATTTTACCAGACCTGTTTTCTTCAAGAGAGACCGAGAATCATCAACAACTGATCTAACCACAAGAAAAAAAATATGACTTTAGGTAAAATTTTGTTTAAAAAAAGTATAAAATAATGGAACTATGTTAAAACAGAAACATGGACCATGACAGAATTTGTTTTACTAGTTGTAATCCAACAGCCATTGCTAATGCAGTTTAGTCCCAGCTCCTTTATGTCAGCCCAACGGTAACTTTAGATCCTGAGTTTATTACTGTTTATACGCAGCAGACCATGGCAGGAGCCAAACAGCGCCCCAGCTGTTTGTCAGAGGATAAACAATAATCACAACATTTCTCATGCATTATCGCCATTTAAAGTGCTTTGCGTGAATGGCCTTCCCATACACTTAAAGGCTCACCTTCAGAGGATGAACGTCTTTGAAACAGAAGGCATCAATTAGTTTGAGTGAGGTTTTGATGCTGCCGACCGGTGCCTGATGTCTGAATCGGACTAAAGCTTGGACTTTAGTCTCACTCCTCCTCCTCCTCTCCCTTCACACCACTTCCCCTTTTCTCATCCACAGGAAGAATTAGATAAAAGAGGGGCTTTGAAAACACGGGGAGTCCTGTAATTACCTTTCTTCTCAGTGCCCCTGTCTCCGTCGTTCCTTTTGCTCCAACTTTTTGTTGTTATTTTTTTCCGGTCCTCAAACGCTTCTGTTTTTTTTTCTTTTTCATGTCAATCTCTCTGTCTCATTTTCAGTCAGGTCCTTCTTCCCCTGCCCTCCCCTCTTTTCTGTCTTCTCTCCGTCTCACCCTCTCCCCCCCTCCTCCTGAGGAGCCCCATTGAAGTCAATCCAGGACTTCCTGATTAAAACGGGAGGATGAGAGGAGACAGTACAAGACGAAGAGAGGGGATGAGCCGGAAGATGAGTTCCTCTCAGGGAATGAGTGTCAGAAGGCTAGAGGAAAACACACATTAACCCCAAAAACTTTAATAACTGTGATGGATGGTTTAACGACAACACCTCTATTAGGCTTTGCAAGAGAAGGAAAAACAAGAAGTTTGTACGAAGACACCGTTATAAGCGATTCACAAAAAACAACGAGACAGATATAATTAAAGAGTTTGAGAGTAAAGTAAATAAATAAGGACACAGGGTTTTAAACTGGATAGACAAATAATCTGAAAGGTGTGGCAGAAATGTGTACTCAGCCCCTTGATCCAATACTTTACACTTTTCGCTTAAAATATGGCAGCAAGCCTTCTGGATCCACGTCCTTTTTGCTAATTTTTCCTTGCCAAATAGGCTTGCTGCACATTCTCAACTGAAATTAAGTCTAGAAATGTCTGGAATATTCTAACACATGAATAAACTTTGATCTTAAACAAATTTTTTATTTTTTTTAATTTGTGAGATAATTAAAGCTAAGGATGTTGTTTAATAACCCAACTTGGGTTTCTTAGGTCTTCATTTTGCTGTTTGTTCACTAGTGCTCTAAGACAAACCTCTGAGGCGTTCACAGAACAGCAGAATTTTAATGAAAATTAATTAAATACAGGGGAATATTATTTAAAAATTGAGGGCAACTGGTCGGAGTGGATCGGTGTCAAGGGATGAAATTACCAAACCATGTCAAACGTTTCTCAGTCATTTATAGAGAATTTTTGAAGACCATGTATCATGTTCCTTCCACCTCACATCTATTGGCCACTTTGTGTTGGCCAATCACATAAAATCTCATTAATTACATTGAAATTTGTGGTTGTAATGTCACCAAATGTGAAAAAGTTTAAGCTGTACAAATACCTCTGTGAAGACTGTACGCATTTCAGGTTATTTTTCCAAAGCAAGCCACTGTTGTTTGCAAGGATTGTGTTTTTTTTATCAAACCCATGACCCAGGCATTTAGCTAATATAGGAGGGGGGTCATATAGAACAGAAGAGTTTTAAACCTATAGCGAAGCATAGCACCTGTCTCAGAATGGATGGAGCAGCTCAACATAAACCAAAGTCTCCTGTGTTGCATGATGCCATGATGCCAAAAAGATAACAAGAATTAGATTTTCATCAAAATGCTCAAAACATCCACATGTTTTCTGCTTAAAAAAGTCGGGTGTTAACTTTGCATGCCAAATGTCTGTGTTGTGAGCGCTGTAACAGAAGTCAGATTCCTTGATTGTGCACGTCATCATGGCCAAATAAAGATGATTCTGACGTGGATGCAGTAAACGTGGCCCAACCAATAAACACAACCCTGATAAATATGCAAACAGGCGGTGTGACATGTCTTATCATCACAACCACTGGGCAATCTATGTAAAGTCTGAAAGGGTTTCCAAACGGATATAATTACAGTATGAATATCCTTCCATATTATTTACGTTGTTTGCATCCTCATGGGTAGTAATTCAAACAGAAATAGCTGATATGGAGCAGATATTTATGATTGTTATCCTTGCCTGACACCATGAGATATGTTTTTGTTATGAAAAACATCCCCGCACCAGCCCTCCACAGACTGTGTGACCTTGTTATTACCCCCTTTAAGTCTGGGCCTCACAGAGACGGTCTGTGTGAACACACACACACACACACGCACGCACACACACGCACGCACACACACACACAGCCTTTAACTACCCTTCAACGTGGAAGCAAAAAAGTGGTTGCCATGGAAACTGTCGTGTCAGCTAACCTATTTTTGCACGAACGGGAGACATTGGCGGATGAAAGAGAGGAGGCGTGCGGTGTCGGCACCTGAAGTGGGGAACCCCTCCCATCCCAGCCCTTTCTTATTTATCGCACACATTCTATAAATTCATTACATGTCTTTTGCTGATGGGGATGAGAATGATATAGGAGTTATAAAACCCTGGGGTGCATGAAGGGTAAAATAGCCCGAGGACGTAAAAAGTATATTTTCAGACTGAGGCAACTTCTGCCTCTTTCCTTTTTATGTGTTGCCTACATTTTACTTTTATTCTCTCAAAATAGTTCTTGTCTTTTAATATGTATTTTGTCTTGGAGTAACCTTTTCGATAAATGGTTCTCTACAAATTAAGCTGCCTGCTTTGCCTCAGAGAACTGACATGTTGGATGACTCTTTTTAATTTTCATTGCTCTTTAACAAGGATTCCCCCAAAGGAAAGCATGCATCTGGCGAATAAAGAACGGAGGTGCGAACAATGCTACCACTGCGGAACATTATGGAGAACACTTTGCAACAGAAGTCTTAAAGCTCATGGGATTTTAACTTTATTTTCTTGCCAGCACTGGAGCAATATGTGCGCCTTCACTAATCACCCAATAAGGGCAAAGAGGACGAAATACAAAAATCTAACTGGAAATATTTTGTAGCTTCAGGCAGCAAAATTAATGCTCGCACATTTTGTGTGTTGGTTTATTTGTTTCAAACCTGCAAGTAAAATAATCCGTATTCACATTTGTAATCCAAAGAAAAAAGACACACGATTTGAGAAGGGGATGAAAAAGAAACAATGCTTATGAGGTTCCAACCCCCAGCCCTACACTACACTGTAAGTAATTTTCCTGTAAAATAACAGTAAAGAGCTGGCAGCAGAGACGCCAGCAATATACCGTTATTTTTACGGTATTCATCCGTAAATTGATTTTACAGTACTAGACCGTAAACCAGAAATACGGTATTTTTCGGTATTTATATGAGTTACGGTAAAAAGCTGGCAGCTAGGACACCAGCAATATACTGTAATTTTAGGGTTTTTATACTGTAAATTGACTTTACAGTAGTAGTCTGTTTTTTCACTGTTCAATGATTTCACAGTCTAATACAGTAAAAAATAAATGCATCATATTTCTATTATTTGGAAATTACAATAATATTCTGTTTAAGTTTACTGTACAATAATTCAGTTTAGCAGTTTCCTAAAATATCAACCTTGAATACATGCAATCAATATAAGAACTTAATTGTTTTACGGACAGTTGCTCAAGCATTATTATGAATGTTGTGCAAAATAAGCAATAAAATCAAAGAGAATCAAAATAATTTATTTCAAAAGGCAATATAATACTGAATACTGCTACTTTCAAAAAATTTAGAAAAAAAAAACAGAAAATAAACCCTGTTGGGTGATGCTGACAAGATATTTCGAGTAGTAAACAGAGACAGCTGACTAGCTGACTTTGAGCCAATGTCAATATTATTTAACATTGTCTTTAACACACATAAGTTTGAACACTTGTTCAATAACACAATAGGTCTAAGAAAAAGACCAACACAACAAATACAGAGGAAATAAAAGTTTAAACATTATTAAGACTACTTCAAAGTAGGAACATTAAGAGCTTTTTGGTAAAAACGTTCAGCAAAACAGCATGTGTTTTTCCTCTTAAAATAGTCCTGTGAGATAGATTAAAATTTCCTCTAAACTCCACTTAAAATATGTATATTGTGTAATCTGCAATGTATTTTCAGATGTCTGTGAAAATGCAGAATACTGTATGCAGAATTGACAACATTTGGAAAACAAACGTAAGAACATTTTGAAAAAGTGCATCAAGGCCTTTTCAAAACTATTACAGTACAGTTAGAACATGTGGATTTATACATCATTACAGTAATATGGATAAACAAGAACATTTAGGGAAGAAACTGTACTTTACTTCTTAAAGTAGTGCTGTGAGGTAGTAGTAGTAGTAGTAGTCCCGGGAATCTGGGTGGGTGTGAACCACCCTGACTCAAATCTTGTGGATCCAGGAGAGATGTTCAGGTCGTTAGGCGCTGTTCCTCTGCAGCATTATTCCAGTGGAGCCACTGTCAAACAACAACAAACAAATATTATACAACCAGGAATGTACAATATACTCTCCAAGCTAATGCTTATTAAACTGATAAACTCTTGTGGCTTAATGTGGCAATGCCAGATTGTCAAAACAACACATGGACAGACAGCAAGATTAAGGAGAACTCACTGATCTATATGAAGTCCCATTCAAAGTCAAGGAGTTTCTTCAGGAACATGGAGACGTGTGTGTTGACTGTGGAAGACTTCTTTTGGACGATCACACCTTTCTTCTTGGAGACAACCTTCCCCCTTTTGGCCATTGTCCCTCTCTCTGGATTTATACTAATGAAGCGCCTAAAATTGTCAAAATAGTCTAAGATTAGAGTGGAGTAAAGTGACATCAAATGGAATTCTAATAAGGTCTTAGTCCAATACCGTGTGTGTGTGTGTGTGTGTGTGTGTGTGTGTGTGTGTGTGTGTGTGTGTGTGTGTGTGTGTGTGTGCGCGTGTGTGTGTGTGTGTGTGTGTGTGTGTGCATGTGTGCGTGCGTGCGTGTTGTGGTTTCAAAATACTTTTATTGATGACAAGGAATAAAGGAGTTTTTACCTCTGAATAAATTCCAAAATACAGGGTGCCTCATCTTAATACTGAAGGTTGAATATGTAATAGATTGCAAAGACAGCAATCTGCTAAACGCACTTAAGTAGGCCTAACTACACGTTTGTTATGTCTGTAAGTGTGAGACTTAAATGTTGAAAATTTTTGGAAAGTCCGACTGCAATCTGCTAAAACGCACTTAAAAGTTAAATTAGGTGTATTTTTATGAATCCTCGTGTGCCTTAGGATGCCACTATTGTGGCACAGTTATGACAACAGATCTGACAAGTCTTGATTACAGTAAAATATGTCAAGCAGGAAGAAAATTTCTGGCTGCTTTTTGGTGCCACCGTATCAGTCTTAACACTTACAATGTTAAGATTATGAAAGAAAAGCCACAGCTGGGGCAAAACAGTTTGACAAATCACAGAGTTGGGATAACTAACGTTAGAATATGTGAAGCACACATTGACAGAGAAATAAACAAAATGTATAAAGTTAAATGTCTAGAAAGTCAAGATTTTCACAACAAATTTTAAATGGAAAATCAACCCTACAAGCCAAGAGGATTCAAGTGTCTTTTTTAACTGAACTAGCTTAATACCATTAACTCATTGTTAAACAAACTTCATTAAGAGGTGAAACAAACAAAATAAAATTCACCAAAACTATAGCCTACCTCTAGGTGATGCTGACTTGGTTGAAATAAATCCTTAACCGCGGGACAACATATAATTATTCGAGTAACTTAATTTAATGCTACTTTACTGCTTGCTCCACTTGTCAATGTTGACCTCTCGTTAACAAGTGCTGCTCCTTGGATGCAGACGCTGCGGTAATGTGAGCTGTCGTCCGGCTACTGTATATTATAGTTAACCAAGATTTAACAACAACAACAACAACAACAAAATAGTAGAGTAATAGAGTAGAATATAGTAGAATATTCAAATCTAAGCATCACTGATAGCTTACATATAGCCTAGCTAGACAAACTCCTGAGCGTTAGCCTATATCAAACATTCTTGGCAATATAAACAAAATAGCAAACCCAGAGGCAAAGAAAAAAAGATTTTGATTTACGTACCGTTACATCTTTTAGATGAAAGACCATAATCGTTGTGATGAAGACAGATGGTGGCACGTTGTGTGCTCTGCAGTCGTCTTCTGGAAATTTTCCGGAAAATACTGTAGTATCCCGTTATTTAAAACAGCCGCATACCGTTTACGGCCTCTGTCCTGTTGCTCCAAGTTAAAAAGCCCACAATGCATTGCTTACTACAGTACTGAACTGTTAAACATGAAAACAGTATTTTAGTGTTGAAAAATGGCTGTAGATTTACAGCAATTGCTTACAGTGTAGTCACCACCAAGGTAAAACACACTATTCACACTGACAATCACCACAAACAAAGGCAGGCCCAAACACACTCCGATCCTACATCTCTCCCCCTCCAGAACACAGAGCCAAGTAAACTAACAATACCTAAAGGGAGTAGGTAAAAACAAGCTTTGCAGCTACTGTAGTTTAAATTGCTGCGATAGACTGGTGACCTGTCCAGGGTGCACCCTACCTCTCACCCATTGACAGCTGGAGATAGGCGCCAGCACCCCTTGCGACCCCAATAGGGATAAACGTGTTAGATAATGGATGGATGGATGGATGGATGGATAGTTTAAATTGAGTAAGGTTTTTAGAAGTGTTTATCTCTTCTGAAAGGCTGTTCCGTAACAGAACTCCCTTCACCGACAGACACATCGATTTTAATTGTCGTCCTTACTTTTTGCTGACATAATTTATAAGTTCCTCTCAGATTTCTTCAAAATGCTGACAACCCAGAGTCCAGACCAGGAAGCAGAGCTGTAGTTTAACACACCTCTGCAGCTTCTCTACTGTTACCCACTCATTACCCCATTGAGAAGGTGTCTTTCCCACAGCCAAAACTGAACAGATTAAAAATTAATCTAAAAGGAGCAAATCCTAAAAATCTCATAAAAATCAATATGACTGAACAATTAAATGGGGTTTATTAAATATAAGGTCTCTCCCTCCAAACGCTTTGTTAGTTAATTTATTTACTTCTGATAATCAGATTGATTTATTTTGTCTCACAGAAACTTAGCTGCAAGAGGACTATGTTAGCAAAAATCAGTCAACTCCCTCCAATTATTTAAATTTCCACATTCACACTTTTATGGGAAGACGAGGAGAGTAGCAACCATCTTTCAGTCTGATATATTAATTAGTCCCAGGCCAATTAATAACTGAAATTCTTTTGAACATTTTACCCTTAGTTTCCCTCATCCAAACTGCAACGCAATAAAACCTCTTATTTGTGTTTTTGTATCATCCACCAGGCCCTTACGCTCAGTTTTTAGATCAGTTCTCATACTTCTTATTTGATTTAGTGTTAAACACTTGCAAGGTTATTATAGTGAGGGATTTTAACATTCATGTTAACACTGAATCTAATAACCTTAACATAGCCTTTAAAACTATCCTAGATTCAATTGGGTTTGCTGAAAATGCGCATAAACCGATGCATTCCTGCCTTCATACTTTGGACCTTGTGCTGACATATGGCATTGATTGTGAGGAATAAATAGCATTTCCTCACAACCCTGTCCTATCTGACCATTATTTAATAACCTTTGAGTTCAATTTAACTGAGTTCTCCACTCCTAGTTTCATTATAGTAGTTCTTTATCAGATAATGCTGTATCAAACTTTAAAGAGTATATCCCCCTTTTAATATCCTCAGTATCAGAGAATGTTAGGAAATTGGAGAGAAATGGCGCTCTACACATCAAGAGGAATCCTACCTAATCTGGAAAAACAGTCTATTGTTGATCTCTTGATAAATATGACTTAATACATTACAGATCTATATCTAATCCTCTTTTCTTATCTAAAATTCTTGAGAAAGTAGTTGCTAATCAACTATGTGAACACTTACAAAATAATGACCTATCTGAAGAGTTTCAGTCAGGCTTCAGAGCTCATCATAGCACTGAAAACAGCTCTGGTGAAGGTCACCAATGATGTAAGGCAGCGCCTAGGGACCCCGTGTAAAGCGGGGTCTGGGGCAGTTTGGGGAACACACCTCACGGCTTGCGCTCATGTAGCAGCGGCCGACTGGGTGTGTTCCTGGCAACGCAAGGCCTCAGTCAATCGTTCCCCCATGTGATGGACGGTTGTACTGGAACTGAAATTTCGATTGTAATGCAAATTGCAGTTGACTAATAAAATTGATTGATTGATTGATTGATTGATTGATTTGATGTTCTCATGGCCTCAGATAATGGACTTGTGTCTTTATTTGTCCTGTTAGATCTCAGTGCTGCATTCGATTCAAATGATCACAATATTCTCACAGAAAGACTTGAACATACTGCAGGGTTTAAGGGGAAAGCATTAGCCTGGTTCAAATCTTATCTGTCTGACAGATTCCAGTTTGTTCATGTTAATAATAAATATTTTTCAAACTCTAGTGTCACCTGTGGAGTACCACAGGGTTCAGTCCTTGGACCAATTCTCTTTACTATATAAATTCCTCCGATTGGCAAAATTATCAGGCAGCATGAGATTCATTTCCACTGTTATGCTGATGACACTCAGCTATATTTATCCATAAATCCTGATGAATCCAATCAATTACTTCGTCTGCAGTCATGTCTTGATGACATCAAAAGCTGGATGACTTTAAATTTACTGCTTTTAAATTCTGACAAGACAGACATCTTCTGACATCTTTGGACCAGAGTCCTCAAAAAATAAACTTCTTTACCATCACTTAATCTGGGTGGCATTGACTTAGCCTCTGGTAATAAAGTAAAAAACCTTGGTGTAGTTTTTACCAAGACATGTCATTTAAATCCCATATTAAACAGGTTTCCAGGGTTTCCTTTTTTCACCTCAGGAATATCGTCAAAAGTAGAAATATTCTGTCCAGGGGTGATGCTGAAAAACTAGTCCATGCATTTGTTACTTCAAGGCTGGACTATTGTATTTCTTTACAATCAGGAAGTCCACAAAAAAGCAGTTTGAAGTCTTCAGCTGATCCAAAATGCTGCAGCAAGAGTTCTGATGAAAATCAACAAGAGGGATCATATTTCTCCAATTTTTGCTTCCCTTCATTGGCTTCTTGTTAAAGCAAGAATATAATTTAAAATTCTCCTTCTAACGTATGAAGCCCTTAATAATCAAGCTCCATCATGTATCAGAGCTCTGATAACCTAACAGAGCACTTCGCTCTCAGACTGCAGGTCTGCTGGTGGTTCCTAGAGTCTCTAAAATTAGAATGGGAGGCAGATCCTTTAGTTATCAGGCTCCTCTCCTGTGGAACCAACTCCCAGTTTTGGTCCGTGAGGCAGACACCCTGTCTACTTTTAAGACTAGGCTTAAAACTTTCCTTTTTGACAAAGCTTATAGTTAGAGTGGCTTAGGTTATCCTGAGCTATCTGTATAGTTATGCTGCTATAGGCTTTGGCTACTGGAGAACATCAAGGTCTATTTTTCTCACTCTGCTCAGTTCTCGTACTGTTCTCCAATTTGCATTGCTTGTTGTTATTTCAGCTTTTAACTTTTTGTTCTTTGTCATTTTTTTTCATAGTAGGTACACCTGGTCTGGCGTTCTGTTAGCTGGGACATCATCCAGAGAAGACAGAGCATCCACTATTACCATATAACGCAAAAAGCTTCCTGGATCAATGTGTGCTTCTGTGCTTTTTTGTCTCTCTTATTGTGTCTCTGCTAAAGCAATTAACCCTGCAGTACCATGCTACCACTACCATGCTTGACCATGAGCATGCTGTGTTCAGGGCAATGTCCAATGTTGGTTTTCTATAAAACTTAACATTTTACATATAGGCTGAAAACTGTTGTAGGGGGCACAACAAGTCTGTGTAGCAAGGTGTTCTGGTTAGAGCACTCCAAAAGCATAGTTTCTTGTTAATTTCCTTGAAAAATACCTTTGTTCTTAACACTGTTCCACAAAGGCCAGATCTGAGGGGTGTTCAATTAATAATTGTCAGGTCACCAGATTCTCCCACCTGAGCTGTAAATCCCTGGAGCTCCTCCAGAGTTATAATGGGTCTCTGAAGATAATCTTGCTTGGCCTGTCAGTTTCAGTAATGGCTCCTTTAACCTTCTAAACAACATTGTCCTGTTCTGGTGGACTCATATGCCCCCATGAATCGAATCATTAATGTTCTCTCACAAACCTCTGAGGAATTCCCAGAAGTGCTGCAGCTTCTACTGAGATCAAGTTAAACATTGGTGTACTCTATTACTTATGTGGATTCTGATGGCCACATAATTGGCCTGAATTTTATTTATATTTAACAGAAAAATGGGGGCTGAATCAGACCCAGCTGCAGTAACAAATTAGAAGGGACATATGTGACCACTACTAGGGTCCTCCTAAGGGGAAAAAAATATTATCTCAATAAATTATTAAATAAAGTGTTTTTTTCCAGGGTTGCCAGATTGGGCAGATTTCCACCCAACTGGGCTTCTTTTGAACCTGTCGGGCTGGAAAATGTAATTTCCTTGCACTTGTTTTATTAGTTAATTTATTTTGAAATCGGTCGACCCTGCATCAATTATTATAGCCACTGGTTAATCAAGTGTTATTATGAAATGGTCAATGTCAGTTGTAAATGTCCCAGATAGGGTTGAGTTCCACTGATCAGCTTAAAAAATGTTTCATGGCTGTGTGTGAAATAGAAATGTTTGATTAATATTAGCTCTGTACTGTGAGGAATACATTTTATATTAAGTTGGATTTACAGCTCATGTTGGAAGGCGATTGGTAAAATATTTTGCGGTTGCCGGTTGACAGCGTGATTGGGATCGTGATCTTGTAGGTAAGTTGTTTGGTTGCCTGATTGGGCATTTTGCGGGGAGGTTGTATGTTTGACGTTTTCTCTCTAGTTGATTGCAGTTGTGTGCATTCGTGCGAAGAAAGATAACTACAGGAGCCAGGGAGAACAAGGATCAAAACAAAGCAGTGTTCCCTTCTGCCTGCAAGTAACCCAAGTGTCATTTGGCTCAGTTTCACTGTTTGGTTCTGCTCCCTATTTGCCTTAGCTAACTCTCCTAGCATGATGATTACTCCAGCATTGACTTCAGTGCTTACGTTTTAAACGGAAATTAATGGCTAGTTCCTGCTAGTTTGTTTGCTCTGTTGTCCCTTATATTTGTTTGGAAATAAGTCTGAATATCCATACAGCAGCAGCCACACTGGTGACCTCACCACAGCTACGTATGACTGTGACCCCCCCCCCCATCTGTACTTGGCTAGCATGTTGCCTTCACTCCTTGGTTTTATTGATTTAATTGTATGATTAACAACAGAAAGTTGGTCACACTGATGTAAACAAACAAACAAACAAAAAAAATTAATAGCTCCTAGTGAAGGGTAAGCACGGCCCCACCAAAGCCTGAATACATTTACGTGCCCACATTTTCATGTTTCTATTTGTAAACCTCTTTTGAAAAACAATTTCCCTCATCTTCACAATTGTGCTCCAATATGTTTTGGCCTATCACAAAAAAAAAAAAAAAAATCCAAATACAGTACAAAATCTTGACATTTCTTGCTTTAACATGATAAAATGTTAAAAGGTTTAAGGGTGTGAACAGATGTTAAGGCACAGTGTATATTTCACACTCAAAATAAATCAAGCCTTTAGTTATAGAACGTCGTGTTCTGTGCATCTGTATCATTAAAGTATGATGTGTACATTAATAACGCATGTTGGTCCAATCTCAACACGGATTCTGGTTAAACAGCATCCATCATTTTTTTTAATATTGATGAGACTGCATCCCACAGGAATCCTTGTGCCTACCCTTTCCGAAAGGGACAGGGGAATTTTCATCCAATATTTTTTTTTTTTTTTTGTTCACCTCTCATCATAGTTGCACTCTAACTCTGAATCACCGGCTGTGGAGAATTGCATTAGGCAGATGAAACATGCTGGGCGCAAAGACATGAGTGGGAATGATAAAGAGAGTGAAGAGAGGAGAGCGATGCACACCATGAGTGTGGGCCTGCTGCCAGCGCTCGTGGGCCGCCGCCGCCGCGGCAGCGAGCATTCAGCAGCGAGCATTCAGCAGCGAGGTCTGACAACAACAAAAACTCACAGGCTTTTAAAGGTTGATTTGCTGTCACGTTGCTATGTTCTGCAGCTCAAAATAAAAATAAGCCCAAAAAGGAATGACAAGCTTCTGCGGATGAAAAGCTGAGATTGGAAAAGTGCAAGAAGAATTGAAGTCACCCACCAATGGGTCTAGCACTTCACACTGGCTTCTCTAGGCTTCCTGTTTTACTGTCTCTGTGTTTTTATTTAATACATTAGGAAATGCTTTATTCTTTGGTCTGATCACTGTGTGGCTGTTGTATTATTATGCCTCAACATTGCTGAGAACTGAAATAGGAGTATTTGTGTTTGAGGTCATGCATTACCATCTCACTTAAACGTATCAGACTTTAAGTAGGCCACTCTAAAACCGTATAAAGCCATTCAGAGGTGGTCTATGGTGCTTTGCTGCATAACCCGAGTTTGGTCGACCTTTACGCTAATATAGCTTTCTCCGGTCTGTTATTTATACCATTTAGCACTTTAGGCAGCTTTACTTTTTCAAACAGGTTTGATTCAATTCATTTGATTCCACGAGCCAGGCACTAATTAAGCCTGGATGTGGCCAGCAAACATAACCATAAAGAACAGATAATTGATAACTGTGTTTCTGCATTACATTAACGCACAGTCTACTGTGTGTATATAGCTTCTGTATATATATATATATATATATATATATATATATATATATATATATATATATATATATATATATATATATATATATTCAGTGTGCGCATCCACGCACACTGAAGCCCTATATATATATATATATATATATATATATATATAGAGAGAGAGAGAGAGAGAGAGAGAGAGAGATAGATATAGATATAGATATAGATATTCTATTTTATTTTGTTTTGTCCATCAATACCAAGCCAAATTCCTTGTAAGTACAAACCTACTTGGCAATAAACTCGATTCTGATTCTCATTCTGACTTGAAAGTCGAGAATTACAGTATTTTTTCAAACATTATCACGTTTGGGTTGATTTTTTTCCCCGCCTTAATAAATTAAATATTAATTTGGTTATTATTCAGGTTATTTTTGTATGATATTAAAGTAAGTTGATGACATATAACATTTAAGTGAGACGACTGAGAAAAGAAAAGAAATCTGCTGTGGGTTAATACTTTTTGACAGCCGTTTCATTGTAGAAAGTGTCATTAGAGCATAAATAAACAAAACTTTAAAAGCACACTTGATTTTAGTGAAGACAGTCGCCTCCTCTGTGTACAGAGGCTCCAGCGACTAATCAACAGACAAGCTCACACGCTCCCTTCTCACTGTATTCCCAAAGAAGTCCACCCTTGGATTCTCATCGTGGGTGGTAAATAGCGGGGCCACCCCTCAACCAGGAAGGCGTCTCTATAAGTCTCGTTCTCTCTATCTCTCTCATACACACACACACACACACACACACACACACACACACACACACACACACACACACACACACAAAGTCCTAATCAGTCCCTACCCCACCCCTCCTAAATGTGGGAGCATTGCAAGTCTGAACAGGTGGAGATGGGATATAGTCATGACTGTAAACCAACACACACACACACACACACACACACACACACACACACACACACACACACACACACACACACACACACACAGTCTTCTACCCAACACATCAGAGCGAATTACATGGACTTTATATCACTCTCATCACTTGCCAACAATCATTTCTCAATTCTAACAGCAACACAACTATATTGTGAAATGAAGCGCTTGTCTTATTCACCCTTATGAAGTGGTAGGGGTTATTTTTATTTTTTTATTTTATTTTTCTGCTTTCAGCAGTATGTCTACTTTTTATTGCAATCGTCTTCTTCTTGAATTCTTTAACAGTCACCGTTACCTAATTTGGGTTTGACATGCTTGTCATCTTTAATTGTGTTTAGTGAAGGATGGACTTTTTAGTTTTCTCTTTTTTTCTCTTTCTTTTTTTTTGTTTCATTGGGCCCACAACAGCATCACATTTACACAAAAGCCTTAAAAGTACATCTTATAAAAAATAAATAAATAAACACACTGAAGAACAAATGAGACGAAATTAGAGAAAAATATGGTTAATAGATGAGAAAACCCATATAAATCTGTGACTGGCACAGTCAGTCTCTGAACCTTTGCTTACAGAATCAATGACCCTGTTGTGCAGAAGTAACTGTAACTAATTATTAATGCCATAATTAATGGCAGCCCTGGTAACAATGTGTGGAAAAACCTTAAAATGGTTTGTTGTGATAGACAATTGGTGACCCCAAATATACGAGTCTTTGGTGCTGCTCGATTATTTTTAACCTTTCTTGCCGTCTTCCCTACTGCCATTGGTAGCTGTGGCAGTTAGGAGACTTCTTCATCCAGTCTTGTCTGTCACAGTCTCAGTTAATTCATTATTTTGTTTATAAGCCTTGCTGTAGATATGCAAAGGTTTAGGAGAATTGGGTTATGGTTAGCTATGGTCAGTTAGGTTAATTTTTATAGGAATTGTTAGGGATATCAAAACATGTAACAACTGAAGTTTTGTGAAAAGAAATTATAGTAAAAAAAAAAATTAAAACTTGAAACTGACCCATTGTCTATGTTACTTTGATAAAAGATTCTTTTATTTAACACTTTCAACATGTCTTTACCAGCAGTAGCAATGTTATAGACATTCCTATCCATCTTTTTGGTCTGGTTACACCATTAAATGACTGTTATTCAGAAACTTGAAGTCTGTGGACTACTTTAATTGAGATTCAGTTCACAAACGCATGTCCTGGTGACCTTTATTTTTATCTAGTTACATGCGGTGTTCGATCTGAAATGGCAAATCATTCAAACTAGAAGACTGTTGCTGTCGTGGAAGAACAGAGCTACTGTGAGACCGCTTTGCTTGAATTGTTTGCACATCTTGGACTGATTTTCCAAGCTGATCGGTTGAATGTGGTTCAATTACCTGTCTACAAAAACTTTTCCCCCCCTGACTTAAAAAGACATCCAATCTGTGGTTTTCTACAAGCACGGCCCTCACTCTGCTAAAATAAAACTGATTTCAGCTTTATATGAACTAAAGATCAGAATCACACATTTATCAGCATCCTGAGATGCAGCAGTACATGCATAATAAGTAGGTATTCTTATTTTGTTTGTACAATTTTCATTACAAAAACTGGGAAGATTTCCTGCTATGATCATTGTTGATTCTTTATATATAGATATTTGTGGATATTGTGTGCATCTGGTTTGCAAACTTTCAACAACACATTTCCTATTTGTACTAATATACAAACAGCATGTCTGAATGTCAACACCACGGCATAGTGTTTGGCACGTTATAAACGAATGCTTGTTTTTTAATGCTTCTTTTACATAAAAGTACACTTTACGCTGCTTTATGTTATGGTGTTGAATCGCTTAGGGAAATAATTAATCTATGGAGAAACATTTCTATGTTTAGACTGTGTTTCCCATCACATGGTCTAAATGTTAGACACGTTCATCCATACACTGTTCCCCCCCTGTGTCTGGTTTTTGTAACCAAGAAAAAAATATTTAGGTTTTGATCAGTGTAAAATAGTCTATAAATCATGCATTCACATTGTAGTTTTGTAATTCCACTTTAAAACTGGAATAAAAGGACAGAAAAGTCTGGAAGCAAGAGTTTGGAAAAGGAAAAAGTTTGAGTGGAAAAAACGAACAGGAGCCTTCAGGTATGCCCGCCAGGTGGCGCCACAAACCACTTTTTATTTATTCTTTTGCCCACGCCGTCAGCTGGTTGTGGTTATTAAGGTGATCAATAGGATGTCAGCTTCTGTCACACACCAAAGAGAGAAAGACGGCTTAGGCAGAAATTGAAACTAAATCCGTTTATGTTATTTATCTTAATGCGCTTATTTGTGCACCTAGCTCGGTGCGGTTGAATGGAAACAAAACCAAACTGAGCAAAAAACTGCACGTTCACCTTCCGTTCTGCAATGCATTTGGACATATCAAAGGAATGCAGGTGTTATGGTCAGATTGCGACTGGGAGCAGGTGAGAATGGTGCAACAGCAGACTCGTCTCTTTATTTATGTTTTGCTCAGTTTGTGCAGAGAAAAGAAACAAAAACATCAAATGGCGTTAATAGCTGCTGGGCAGGGGAGCTGCCCCCCTCTGGAAGCATGCATGTGGTGGTTTTAGGGCTTTCTGCCTCGGGCGCATGAGCGCGCACGCCGCAATTGTTGATGGGCGCGCGGAAAATGATGATGAGAGCGTGACCTCACCGCTTTCTGCACAGCTGCTGGAGAGAGGAGGAGGAGGAGGAGGAGGAGGCAGTGAGAAACAGAAACACGCTGAGGGAGACAGACGGAGACCCAGAACAGCGGACAACACTCAAAACACACAAGGAGCTCCGTATTGGCGAGAGAGAAAAAAAGGGGGGTGGACACCATCGAGGTGCGTCCGTGGGCACCTTTCCCAACCACCGGGCTTCACCTCCAAGAATGTTCTGTTTTCCTCAGCAAAAGTCCCCGCGGCGCATCCACGCACACTGAAGCCCAGATGCTCGCCCTCTCCGCCGACATGGACGACTCTTCGTCGCTGCTGGATCTGCTGGAGTGCTCGGTGTGCCTGGAGCGCCTGGACACCACGGCCAAGGTGCTGCCGTGCCAGCACACCTTCTGCCGCCGCTGCCTGGAGAACATCGTCAGCTCCAGGAACGAGCTCCGCTGCCCGGAGTGCCGCATCCTGGTGGACTGCGGGGTGGACGACCTGCCGGCCAACATCCTCCTAGTTCGCCTCCTGGACGGCATCAAGCAGCGGCCCCAGCGAGGGAGCGCAGGAGGCGGAGGCGGCGGACGGCAGTCTCTAGTCGGTGGTTCGCTGCATGGGTACGCAGCCGGGATATCCGCCTCCCCTCCGGGAACCGCAGTCAGAGAGCTGCCCGTGGCCACCAGGAGCTCCCCTGTCAAGGTTTGTCCCTTTCCCGTTCATATGCACGGCAAGCGCTGGTTTTGCCAACGCAGAGCATTAGTACTTTTCTTATCCTTTGAACATGCAGTACAACGCACAACTTTATGGAGTTCATGCTGTAGAAACAGAAACAAAGTTCTTCAACAGGCAGATTCTGATAGTAACCGCAGCACCGAGTTCCCCCCCCTACAGTTGGATGTTCAACTCGCAAAAGCTAGAGCATGAGTGTGATGTGATCAGGAAATCACAGCGCCGTGCAAGACAAACCGTGTTTTCACATTTTAGCTACATTACCACCACAATCTGATGTGTGTCCCTGGGACTTGACGTGACAGAGCAAGTGCTTGACTGGAAAGTGGAAGGAAGGGATGCATAGTTTTTGACCCTATACGTAAAAAAATACTGTACAGTAAGGTGGCGGCAGCATCATGCTGTGGGCTTCTTTTCTTCAACAGAGAAAAGGCAGCCTGTCAAAGTCCAGAGGACGATGGGTGATTCAGGGCAACGGCGGAAGAAAACCAGTTAGAGGGTGGAACATGTTAGAAATTGGGGTGGAAGTTCATTTTCCAGCTGGGAAACAAAAAAAAAAAGATACAGAAAAAGCATAATGGTTCAGGTCAGGGCTGTCAAACTCCAGTCTTTGAGGGTCCTAAAACCTTTAGATGTGTCCCTGGTCCAACACAACTAAACCAAATGGCTGATTTTTTAAAAATAAAAAAAAAAATATATATATATTCAATTCAGTGGTATTTAAGCAGGGACACATTTAATAATACGTAATCAAAACATATTGCACCTTTCAGGACAATTATCAGGAAGTGCTGTACGGAAGAAAACTAAAAACAAAAACAAAAAACACAACCGTCAACACACTGAAATGGTTCATTAAAAGCAATTGTAAAAAGATGAGTTTTTTTGTTGTTGTTTTTTTAATGATCACTTTTCACTATTTGAGCTTAAGCTATTTTGCGATGAACGGTGCTGTATCAAAATAGCTTGTAAAGACATCCCCCAAAAGACTTGCAGCTGTAATTGGATAAAAGCGTTGACTCAGTGGCTGACTGGAAATGCGAGATACAATTAATGGGATCTTTATTTATAAATATAAAAAAAGAAAGGCATTATCATCTTCCCTCCACTTTTTAATTGTAACACTGTTTTGTGTGGATTAAATACATTAAAAGGTGGAATTTGTAACATCAGAAAATGTGAACTACTGTATAAGACTTTTCCTTGACATTGTATGATGATGGTCTCTTTCCTGCCTTTGAGTTGAGATCTATGAAAATGGACTAATCTGAGAGAGAAGAATAAGGCTTCTCTGTAAGGATGGACCATAAAGGTCAGTGTCAGTATGAGGTTTCATTTCCCACACTCAGACAGAGTGGAGTGGGAGTCATGTTTACTTCCTGTGCAGTGCATCCAGTGCATTGTCTTGTGGCTTCGGCGTGTTGAAGAATGTGGCTGCAAATGTGGCGGTGAGACGGCACAATGTGATATGAGCTGCATTGAGCTGCAAAAATGTTTATTGCTCCCCCCCCCCCCCCCCTTTAACAACAAGTCATGTTCTTGTGATGAGTTAGAAATATTCAAGGCCATTGATTGTATATGTCAGTGAAAATAATACATGCATGGCTTTGTCAGTTGTAATTAGCGATGCATCTATTAGTCGGCCGTAGATCGTCCATTTTTTTTCTTCGATGAGCTTTGATGATTGCTAAGTCACGGTGAAAACTCTGATCTTTTTCGCTATCCAAGAAATGCTTACATATACTAAGAAGTCTTTCTTCAAAACTAAGAGGTTCCACCATTTTCAGGCTATAAATGCATGAACCAATAGCATGTCATTTGCTTTACTTTCATTTGAGGTAGATGAAAATCAAAAGCTACAAGCTACATGGCGTATGGTTTGAGGCATAAGGGAGGTTAATCTTGTAGTTCCTTCATTATCTGTTGCAGTCATTATCTGTTGGATGCCGCTATCAAAGAACCTAGAGAACATTGATCTCTTTATGTGCTATAATGAAAACAAAGTAGTCAAAACTTGAATCCGCAGCTAAGAGCATTAAAAAAACAAAACAGTTTTGGCTGATCTGTGCATCTTTTTTTAAATCTTGAACAACAACAACAAATTGTAGTGCTAAAAGCATACTAAGTTTTCGTTGTGACCCAGTGAGGGGGCTGCGATGGATTCTTGGCGATGTAAAGGCATTGTATTTAGCTCTCTTACCCCCCAACTCTTGCTCTGTAGCTGACTTGTCAGGCATGCCAGCAATTGATTGAAGCAGTGTAGCGTTCTGCTGTGATGAGGTGCGGCAGCAGCAGCAGCAGCAGCAACACCAAGAGTCATTTATTCATCACAGTGAACATGAATCCAAACAGGACTTTAGTTTCACTTACAAAAGGAAAATTAAAGGGTAAACATAAGATGAATCCAAACAGGACTTTAGTTTCACTTACAAAAGGAAAATTAAAAGCGAAAACATAAGGTTTGACCAGGTTGTAGTTGCTGATACATAAGTATAGTCTTCTGTGTGTTTCAAGACCATTTAAATTTACAGATAAATGTTATAAAAAAAAAACTTCCACTACTTTCATTTTTTATGAAGCTGCTTTAGGATTAAAGGGATATATCCTATTTTCTGAAGTGTTTAAACTTTAAAGTTTGTGGTTCACGTGGACACTCTTGAAGGGACCTTAAACATTGCGGTGTTTATTGTGCAGAATTTGATGATTGTTTTCACCTAAAATGCAGTTAAGAGGTAGTGCAGCTCCTCTGATCTCCCTGTATGAAACATACACTGACAATGGAACATATAAAGTTTTCCTTGTCTCAGTAACTGTCTGGTATAAATATAAGGCTGGGGGAAAAGCAAAAGAAAATTGCATATGTATAATTAACACCATTGTATTGGGTGTTACACCATGTTTCTCTTCTGTTGGGTAGATAGTAGAGGCGCACCAATATATTCAACTCACAACACAAAATTATAGTTTGGGTTATCAAGAAACGATCATGATCAAATGAGTCATTAAAAACAAAAACACCAAAAGAAAGTTCAGAAATACAGGCTAGCTTTAGCATTGATAGTGGCTAACAGCTAGCCCGTTGCACTATTCTCTCATTTGCAAAATGCCGGTGCAAATTCTCAGTTATTCACAAAATGTTTTTATCTTGAATGTCCAAATTTCTTTGTTTTACCCAAGCAGGCAACTATGACCTCACAGCTGCAACTCCTGAACTACTTCCCTTCTTATGTTAAAATGAGTCTCAAACAAACATACAAAGTGACAAGCTCTACCCTCTATCATAATTCTTGGTTACACTTACTTCAGCAGACAAAGTTACATGATGTAAGCAACTAGATAGGGGTTTCAGGAGACAGAGTTTTTCTTTAGCAAGAAAATTTGTGGCAAGTTAATTTTGGAAGATATCTTGTCATAAGATCTCTTTACACCCATATTAGTCACATGGCCTTACTTTTTTTCAATTCCAACCACCCATTCACAATCCCTGTGTCTTTAATTGTGCTCTGCAACCTGACAAAAGTCAAAAAGGCTCTTGATTTAGTGCCTGTATCACCGTTAGGATGTTTTTTGAGATTGGAGCCGATGTAAGAAGTCCAGTTAGCTGTTAGATCCGGCCACTGGGACCATCAAATTTGGATTCATATTAAGTAGATACCATGCGAGTTACCGACTACATAAGATCTCTTTACACCCATATTAGTCACATGGCCTTACTTTTTTTCAATTCCAACCACCCATTCACAATCCCTGTGTCTTTAATTGTGCTCTGCAACCTGACAAAAGTCAAAAAGGCTCTTGATTTAGTGCCTGTATCACCGTTAGGATGTTTTTTGAGATTGGAGCCGATGTAAGAAGTCCAGTTAGCTGTTAGATCCGGCCACTGGGACCATCAAATTTGGATTCATATTAAGTAGATACCATGCGAGTTACCGACTACATGTAAGATATTTGCCACTTGTACTGTTTTAACAGAACCCCACTTCAAAATTTGAAACTCTTTATCACACATGTAAATGATAAAATATAGAAAACACAGACTAATGTCTTCGTTGTGGCTGTTCTGTTATTTGGGAAGCACTCAAGTGTGGACTTAGCTTTTATTGCCTCACACACAAGTGTACACACATGCCTATAACTCAGTAACCCCTCTGCAATGGCCCGCAGTCCCTTTGCCCAAGAAGTCTCCTCTAGGCACTCTGGGGACTGAGGCTTCGTGATAAAAGCGCAAATTAATCTCCTCTAAGATGTGGGGATGTGAGCATGCCCATGCGTCGTGGTTTGTAGATCCCTAGGCGTATTTTTAAATCAGTCAACTCCGTCTTTGTGTGAAACACTTATTGAAAATGACCATGCATACAGACACAGTTCACGAAGGAGTCAGACAGGTGAAAAACAAAGCAATCTGAATCAAGTGTGAAGGTTTGGAGATGAGAATGGATGTGTTGCCATGGAAAGGAAAGCAGAGGAAAGGCATGCTGAGTCAGCAGCGTGAGCAGCTATTCCTCCAGCTGTGCTCCTTTACCCTCTTCTGCAGACGCTATGCTTTGACCAGCGAAAGTCTATCAAAGCAGCAATGACGAAAATACAGATCTTACATAGATGATGCATAACTTAATGTGGTCTTTTTAAGGTCCGCTATCATTCTCATTTAATTATTTCTAAGTTATTTGTGCTTTTCTAAGTGAACCTTTCAATCTTACTTCAATTCAGTTCATTTATATTGCACCAATTAACAACAAATGTCATATCAAGGCACTTTACAAAGTCAGTTATACATATTGGTTGAAAAATATAGATATTTAAGGAAACCTGGCAGATTGCAACGAGTCATTGACTTGTAGCATGTACACCTTTTGGATGAGGATGTAGCAACAGCGGACAGTTGTCTGCATTGTCGTCACTTTGCAGCAACCCCTCATACCGAGTATGCATGTAGCGACAGTGGAGAGGAAAACTCACCTTTAACAGGCAGGAACTTCCAGCAGAACCAAAACCAGGCTTAGTGTGAACGGCCCTCTGCCACAACCGACTGGAGACAGAAAGAACGCAGACTGACCCAGAGGTACTTTCTATGTGGGATAAAAGCAAAAAGGTAATTAGGGCAGTGCTAGCTTCTCTAGTGGCTTCATCTAGGAGAGCAGCACAGCTAAGCAGATAAGCTCTGAGCCAGTTTTCAAGTATAGAGGATGAAGGAAACAAATACAGTTAGTCACAGTAAAAGCTCAACCAATCGCTTTTTGCAGGAGAGAAACCGGGTTAAACTCTGAAAGACAGGGCTATTTGAACAATAAAAATACCCTTAGTAATCTTTTTAATGACTAAATCTCTTATTGACATTGCATAATGCATTTCTTAAAATTTTATGTGAATGAGCCAGTGAACAAACACTCTGAAAAACCTTAGTTATGATCGACTTGATCAGATTGAACAGTCACGGAGATAGATTTCACTTTTTAATCTTCCTTCTTATCATTCACATCCAAACAGGAAAGCAAATCAAAATTGTGGGTAGCAAGAAAAAAACAAAACAAAAAAAAAGCAAACCTTGGCGTTAAGTAGACTTGTCAGATGCTGGTCCCCCTGAGAGGAGGCTGTGTATGAGGTGTGTGAGTGAAAATGGACTGCAACGCAGCGATCTTACCAGTGTGAGGCAGGAGGAAGGAAATTAGAAGTGCATCCAGTTGAGTTGGGATGCTGGGGCTTCATTCCACTACAATTCTCCTGGGTGCAGTGGGGGTCAGAGAGCAGTGCTATAAGGAAAGCAATCACAGACACCGCTAATGCAGCTGAGAAAATCAGCTTTGGGGTAAATGAGATAGATATCAGAGCAGATCTGGATGGCCCAGATTCCTAAGAAGAGATATAGACTTGTGATTAACTCAGGGTAGGCTTTTGTGTACCAGAGTGTCTTATTGTAAAAGGTCAAAGCATTCAGTTAGGGGCATTGCCTGGGCAGTTAAAAATCTTTATACAGTGCCCTGTAAATGTATTCATGAATATATTCCCTTTTTGTTCAGATTACAAAGACAAACATGAAGGCATTGTATTGAGATATTGTTCACTACTAACACATTTTTTGTCATTTCCTCTTTGTAAAAAGGCTTAAACATAGTCTGATTGGTTTGAGACAATCAGTTATTTCCCCCTGTTGCCAAACATTCTCAGTTTACTTAGGTATGGACTTTGACTGAGCCATGAACAGGCTTTGATCTAAACCAGTCAGGTGTAGCGCAGAATGTTTTAGGAATACTACTGGGGAACCCGATATTCAGCCTGACAGTACCTTGAGTACCTTTCAAAAACCTTTATTGAAAAAGGTGAGTTGTGGCGGAGGAGGCTGTGAGGCAGGGATGAGCAGGGAACCAGAAGATGCAGGTAGTGTTGTAAGCAGAACCAGGGCAGGAGAATCAGACCCACCCGTAGTTGCTGGTAGAGATAGACTTAAACTGAATCATGAAGGCAGGAGCTGACCAGAACAGAAGAGCTGAGCACGAGCAGAAATTCAGAGTCCAACAGGCTGAGCACACAGAAAGTGGGCGTGACAAGGCAACAGTGCACATGAGGCGAGACGAGACGTTCTGGCAGTGAGCGGATGAACGAGGCAGGTTTAAGTAGTCAGGGGTACAGGTGAGCAGAGTTGACTCTAATTGACTGCAGCAGGTGGAGCTGATCTGGTCGTGAGTGGCAGCAGGGAGATGGCTAAGCTGATTGGACAGAGGCTGATAGCTGAGAGGTGACAGAGAATTCATTTCTGAATTACATCTCCATCCAGATGATGGCGGTAATACACTTAGTTTGTAAACTGCCAGAAAACACTATAGCAGAAGAAGAAGAAGATACAGAGCAGGTTCCAGAAAAGTCCAAACAAAACAAACAAGAACCCTAAATCACGACAGAATGTATGTTTAGAGCCATTGTCCTGCTGAAAAGCGAGCCTCCGTTACTTTGTCCCTGACCCGTCTTCTTGGTTTCCTGTTCTCCCTGATGCTATTTGTATATTCAGTGATGTTCTCCCACAAACCTCTTAGATAGGGCTACTTGATATAAGGACAAAAAAAAACAATAGTCAATAATATTGGTTGTGATGACCGTATGTCCTGGAATAAAAATAAACAAATACTTATATGTCTTTCTCTTTCTGGTTTATTGCAAACGTAGAACTGATTTAGATAATGGGGGGAGGGGGGGATTTCCATGTAATATTTCCAATTAAATAGCATGTTCTTATTGAAAAAAGTTGTATCGGGATAGTTAAAAAATATATATATTTACAGAAAAATGTAAAAAACAAATTAACCAAATATCACAGCACAAATTATTGACAGGCAGAGAATGAATATGATATAATTATTTATTTAGCTAGTGGTAATTGTTTTCCATGCAGTCCTTTGTGATATTGATATTGTGCATACTTATATTATGATGATGATAAATTTGTTATATATCATGTAGCCTTACTGCAAGGCCTTCAAATAATAGTTTTATTAAAAATGAGATTTAATACCAATTCTGCATAATTTTAATAATCATTCAGTACTTCTTGTTTGTCTATCACATAAAATTCCAATAAAATACATTTATGTTCGTAGCTGCTGTGTGAGAAGATGTGAAAAATTAAAAGAAGTTTGAATACTTCTTCAAGGAATATGCTGCCAACATAATCTGCCGGTCTTCTTAAAAAAGCTAGTCCACTCGGGTTGGTTAAATCTAAATAAACGAGACATATTTTTCTACTCTCTCCTAATAAGTCGTCATTCAGTACAGGGTATTATGTCGGTCTCAGTTTTCAGAGACTTGTGTAACATCAGTACAAGGCTTAGCTTTCTTAGCAGATGGGGCTTTATTTAGTACTGATGCCAGCAGTTTATTGTTTTTTATCCCTGATAGCCTTGAAGTGTGTTTGTTTGTTTCTATGCTAGCAATCCTGAAAACCTGTTACAGGATTTTAGTGAAATTTGGTTAGCTATTAGCCCACAATCTTACGACGAAGCTCTTCTTAGGTGGAGCCCGTTTCAACATTTTGTTTTTTCCTCCTTATAGTACCATTTGCTGTCAGCAAACTGTCAAACATTTACCACAGGCGTGACACATTTCATGGCCAACAACCATGACAGAGGTGGATGTTTTCAAAGTACTTTCCGCTCTTTGCATTTGTTTGGCGACACTCTTCACGGGGAGCTGTCATTTCAGTTCAATATACTTTTATTTTCCCCATGGGGGAAACTTGTTTTGGGCAAGTGAAGCTGCACTAAAAGTAGATATATAAAAAAAATTGTGCAAGTCTACAATCAAATATCAAAAGTAAAATAAAGTTTGACAACAATTTTGGATTTATAAGACTAAGAACAGAGGGCACCCTGCGCACTAAAACTATCCAAATCATAATGTGTGATTGAAAAGTCAAATATAGCAGCAGGTGATAGGATTTGATACCTGCCCCACTCTTGTTTTGCATTTTTAATGGGGCACAAAGGAATTTTTAAATGGTTTAAACTACATTTTGCCAGCCTGTTTTTCTAACCTAAAGGAAAAATCTCATTGTCATAATGGAGAATATTTGTTTTGGTGTGTATTTTTCAGCACTTATTTTTTAATTAGTATCTGGATGGCCCAACCATCTTTTCACTGATAAGTTTTGCACTAGTTTTAATTTAATGGGAGACAGGGCTTGAAATTCAAGACGGGATGGCAGGTTTTGCGCATTATATAACTTTTTCCCGCAAATATAGTTCATATAATGCCAGCCAACCTACAAGGTTTCAACACTATTAACCGTAAGGTAAACCAAACATGGTCCGCTGGTTAAAATGTAAATCCACTGTTGCATCAGCTGAGGGAGAACCCGTTCCCAAAAAAGAAAACAGGAAAGAACTGCTGGCGGCGCTGAAGCCAGTGATGTTGGGAATGACCCGGATCCTCCGACAGGTAGCACCGGTAACGTTACGAAGCAGCCCAAAGACAAGTTTCAGACTAATTGGCTGCAAATATATCCATGGCTGGAACACAATAACGATGAAATGAACTGCTTTATTTGTAAAAAAGTCCACTTCAGTGGCAGCGTTTCTGATACAGCAGCAGTGAAAAGAAAACAAGAGGCAGATTCAGCAAAAAAAAAAAAAAAATGTGATGGCTAAAGGTATTGAAAATGCACAGTTGCAATGTGAAGAGGAAATGAAGGGGCCTCTAAAAACGTCCTACTTTATTGCAGAAAATTAATTGGCCAAAGAAAAGTTTTGCCATCTGGTTAAATTAATTGTAAGGCATGGAGTGTTCCGCTTTTAAAAAAAAGCTTCACACAGAGACATCAAGCTTATGGTAGTTACCTTAATGAAAAAGGAATGGACTGAAATTATTACGTTTGTTTCCTCCTTTGACTCCTGCGTTATTAAGGGAAAGAAGTGAATAGAGGAGAACAAACAGGGAACAGAGGAGACAAGAGAGAGCCACCTATGATGACAACTAGGAAGGAAGAACGTGACAGGAAACTAAAGCTGCATATTATCTAAGGCATGAGTAGGACAGTGTAAGACCTTCTTTTAGGCGCATAGATATTACCCCCCCCCCACCCCGAAAAAGAGGTGTATAAATCCCCCTCTGCAAAGATTGTAAGGGGAGAATTCCCCCTATTTAGAAAACTGAATTTCAGGCTCTGGGGATAGCTCATTTAGTTGCACTGGCATGTTTCAATAGCAAGCCTGTATACCGAAATGTAATAGGTTCTCCAGCACTGCCCTAGTAGAAGACAAGCATGACTTTTGACTAACCCCATGGATTCCTCAAAAGAAGTACATCCTTTGCTGTAGTTTGGTAACCTTGCCTGCGAGCTGAGTTCTTGCGGTATTTGTGCGTTCACAAACACACGAGAATCCATCTTGTACCGCTCCCGCTTCAACCGTTTGTCACCGAACCAAAAATGGTTGCGGTATTGTGCTTTAAGGCGAGACATACCGGTGCGACGAAACCAAAGGGGCGGCTGAGCCCACAGCCGAACCAAAATAAACATGGCAGCGCAGGATGCTCCCATAGCTGCTGCTGTCACATATCAGTTTTGTAAGAATCCACTATTTTATCCTTGAAACAAGAAAAGCAAGAAGTCCTGTGACCAGGGTAACGGGTTGTGGTTTGTCATTGATACCGTGATTGGCTAAAACTAACCTTTGGTAGGTTGGAACTAGGTGGCGCTTTGTCCAATCAGCTCGGAGAGTTCTGCTGCATGTCTCTCCTTTCCCCAAACAGATCCGATGGGAGCCGTCCCAGATTGATAATGTGCAGAACGTAGAGCGCTACACATTTTCAATATGGCTGGCCAGGTTAGTAGTTAGGAACACAGATTGTCAATATGCTTGTTTTCAAGAGAATGTTTTCTCTATATAGACCACCAGGTAGTTGTAGGAGCTCACTTGACTGGACTCATTTTCATGAATTAAAGTGGTCACCAGCTGCTTTGGGGTCGAAACAATTTCTTCTGTCTTTTTTGTTTTTTACATTTATGACAATTTATGTCGATTACAGTCACACCACCATACTAAGTTGTTGATTTCTGAAAAATAGGATGAACTTGTTGCTATCTGTACTGTAACCGGACTGAGGACTGCTGTGTCATCGTAACATTTAAGGACAGAGTTACTGGAAAACGTGCTCACACAGTCACTAGTGTGTAATGTGTACTCTGTGGTGCACCTATGCTGGACGTCTTTGGGTCAGAGAGAGTGATTAACCTTCACCTTCTGAAAGCAACCTCTCAGAAATTATATGAACCGTTTAATGATGAAAGGGTTGATATTCATGGTGACTATTTTCTGAATCAGTCGAGGAGGTTGTAATTTACTAAAAGCTAAACTAAAATCAACAATGAGTCAATGAGCATAGGTATCGCAGTCATCCGGATACCTGAGTGAGTGAGGCTGATTACAGCATCTTCAGCACCTTTATTCTGCCTATATGTAAACTGCTATGGGTCTAGCAGTTGGTAGAAATCCGCTTTTAACATGGACACCATGTATCTTTCTAACCATTTCATCACTACAGAAGGGAAGTGCTATTAGTCTGTAGTCTTTATTTTCCTACAGACACAACTTCTTTGGAACAGGTGTAATGTTTTTGTTTTTTTCCAGAGGGAGGTAAGGGTGAATGAGTCCAGTGACTTTTGAACAACAGGGCGCCAAGCCGGTGTTATCTCATTTGCAAAAGTATTAAAATAATCTGCTGTGATTAAGTGCTTTCTGTGGGGGTTTCCTTGTTGGTTATGGCTTTAACAGACCTTCATAATTTCTTGGAATTTACTGAAGGGAAATTTTCTTCACTTGTGTCCTTCTGTCTCTTCCTGGCCTCCTTAAGCAGTTGAATTAAATCTTTTTTTGTGTGTGTGTTGCTGAAGGCTTGTTTGCCTTAATGTCTTTCATAATGTTTGGTTTGTTAGTGGGGAAAATAATAATGTTTTTTTTTAGCAACAGTGTATCAACACATAATTGTGTGTAGTTACTTACTAGTTCAGCTGCTTCATCTATATTTGACCAATCAGTCCACAAGAAGCCTCCTCTTAGGGTCTCCATTATGTTCCTTCTTCACATAGTCGCCTGTTTTAACCTGAGGTTTGTTGCATTTCAGCCTTGGCTGACATGTGAGAATCAAATGCAGTGTTGTGGTCAGAGTTTTCCCGGAAGAGGAGGGGATTTGGTACTGTAGCCATTTTTTTGTAAATTGTCATAAATGGTATCCAAAATGTTACTGTCCCTTGTATTACACGGAATATATTGTTTGAATACAGGAAGGAATCGTGGAAATCTCCTAGAATGAAGGTCTGGGCTCCTGGTGTCCTTTGGAGCTGCTGGTGGACATAGTCTGCTTTGCAGGTCGCAGCTCTGGCACCGTCGCCCCTGGGTGACACATACACGGCAAGGAAGACCATATTTCCAAACTCTTGTGGGAAGTAAAAGGGTCTTGTGCTCAAACACAGGACTTCAACACTGGCGTTGAAGGTAGCTTCCCCTCACAATGTAGCACTTGCACCAACTGTCACGCACAAACACACACACACACACACACACACCCCTTCCGCAGCTCTTTCCTGACGAATCGCCTATGTCAGCACGGACAAGAGAAAACCCCTCGATTTCAACCAGGGAATTAGGAATATCCCCGTGAAGCCATATTTCTGTGAGTACCAAGACATTTGACTCACAGTACTTGAAACATTATCTGCCATTGAGTCAGAGTTTATCTATTTGGCGTTGAAGTGACTGCGCATTACAGAGAATCACGGATGGGCGGGAAAGCTTGGACCACTGCTGGGTCAGTCACCCCCCGTCTAACTCTTTTCCGTTAGCGAATGCCGACCATGCTTAACTTTGACAGCCTTGGGCAGATCAGGTGGGGCAAGTCCTGCGTAGCGCATTGACAGCTGCGCCAGCGTCTCCACGATGTACGTCAGCCGAACAGGACACGCTGGGATGGTTTGACAGTTTGTCAAGAAGTTCCACAGTAATCCAGTTCGGTAACACAGCTTTGAATAAAATCACCATTCGGGGCTCGCACCTGTAAGCCAACAGAGCAGCGCCGCACAGGTCTTTGATGAACAGATCAAATAGAGTGCAATGTATTTATAGATCAGTCTACACAGCGATGATCTCATTTTTTCCCTGTACCGGGATGTAGCAAAGTTTATTTTTGAACGATGTGCTGCAGTTCTGCTTATCCCACAGTGTGACTAACAACTATCAACAGACAATAAAAACGTTCACCTGCCGAGGTTGCTTCCTACTGGCAGATTGTTTTGTGCAACTGTTTTGTCCTTGTGAAGTCTGTTCAGTGGGAGGCTTGAGGATTAGATAATCCGTCCATTATACCTACATGACTACAAAATATCCCTCAAGGGTAGGGCTTCTCAGAGTTCTTATTACAACTAACAGTAAATACAAAAGTTTTCAAGTAGTCATTTTTTTTTCAGCATGTCATGGATTATAACATGCTGAGACCTGTCTTCAGTTCATTCAGTCTGCAAAACAACAAGAGAGACCAAGACTTAGAGCAGATAACATAAAGGCTCAATGGAGTACAGCAAATGCTACCAGAAGGAAACCATAGTCTCCAGGGAAATGCTGATGTTTTAGTAACGCTGCTTATATAAATTATTAATACCTTACTTATGGGTTATAATAATGTGTATGCGATTCTTATATCTTCTTACATTATAGTTTATAAAGAGATATCAGAATTAATTATCAGTAGGTCTAAGCTTTAATGAAATTGCAGAGGGGAAATTGTCTACAAAATTCTGATCTCTCGTTGCTGCTTTTTAGCGCTACATAGCTAGTTAGCTTGACAACATTTTCCTTAGTGCTAGTAACCATATATCTACGGCACTCTTCAAAATTCTTCAACAATATATTTTGCATGAGATGAAAGTATTTCTTTTCAATCGGATCCATACGTCTTAAACATTTTATGATTATAGTAATTAATGTGAGTAAAAGGTGTGCAGTAGAGTCGTATCCTTGTTAGATACAGGCTAACTTAATGTGCCTTTCTACTATGGCAGCATGCGCTGTAGAGCTCCTTACTGGCACCGACAAGTACAAATTTGCAAATGTTTCATCTCCCAGCAATCACGTCAACCCAGCCTCAGTATCAGTGAAGAAAAACGCAGGGACTCGTTCCTGAGACTTGGAACACAGTTCCACCAGCAAATCAACGTCAGAGACAAAGTGTTCAACCTGTTCTTTTTCACACAAAGCAGTTTGTCACTAAGATCCCAACCCCTTTCCCCTTGATCTTCTCCCATACCTGTATTTACCTGAGGTAGACATGGCAACGCACGGGGTAACCACGGCAGCAATGACGCCACCTGCTTTCATCTCCGGAGTTACACTTGGCTTTGCGCTGTCATTCCCGGTGATTAGGCGGGGGGCTGTAAAGTGGACGTGGTCTGCCACGGATGCCTGTAATAATAATAATCCTTTGAACTCGTGTTTTTTTGAATCAGTGGCATAGACACAACACCGAAGAAGACACAAAGCCTAACTTCAACTCAGGATTAACTATATCCTTATCAGCATGACTTGTTTTCAGTAATTGTCAACTTCCTCAAAACAATATGTGGTACTCCTAACATTTTTTTGTTTGTTACCTCTATATCTGCTTAGAAACACATCCTCATTTAAAATCTGCTCGCAAGTTCATTCACTTTCATTAGCGTTGCAATCCGTAACTCTCCGCAGCAAATGACAAGCCAAACCTTTTTCTAGTCATCACCTTTGCGTCGTTTGCTCGCTTTATAAATATTCAACACATGCGTACTGTACTTGGACAGAAAAGCAAGCTAAATAGTCACACACAATTCAATTCCCTGCAGTGGAAGACTTTTGTCTTTTGACTCTCTTTTTTTTTCACTCTGTGTATGCACGCCAACGCAGATGGTTATAAATGAGCACACACTCTCGTAAACTCGTGCTTTTCGCTCGTTTTCCATCGCTTCTTTCTTTCTTTTTTCCGAGTGCAGAAATGTTTTTAATTTCAGTGTGACCACATAATGACCTCCTCCAGCACACATCTCACTCAGACATTCTCTCTCCGTCACACACATGATAATGTGTGCCACCACCATTATGAAGTTATGCTTTGTGCCTCTTGGGACATCTCTGCTGTTTTCTTACGTGTGTGTGTGTGTCTGTCAAATCTGTATGTGTTGTTGTTCCAGTGTACATACCTCCGGTTCCATGCTTGTACATTTGTTTCTCAGTTGTGCGCTGTTGTGTTTTAAATGTTTCCATATGAAGCTGCAATATTCATCATCTGCTTTATGAAAACAAAACAAAAAATATGCAAGAGTAACTAGTTTTGAGATGCACAGATCAGACTTATGGGGTCAGCTTTAAACTGCCATTTCCAATATCTCCTGGATAACTGTAATTAAGATATATTTTTTTGTCTTTCTGGTCTGTTCTGAGCATCGTCTCTTAATGATTTGTTGGCACGGTTAAAACGGTTGGCCTCATTTAAATGTTTGCCCTCTCACGCATTCAATAAAGAAAGTAGACACTTGACTTGGCGTTGAGATTCCTAAAAGGTTTCCAACTTTCCTAAACGTTTCAAGATGTTCCATAACAGATTGAAGTTTAGTTTTAGAAAGAATAAAGCAAAGCTCCTTTGGTCTAATACTTTCGGCCTGCCAGGAATCTGCCGAAGTGGGCAGTGGGTCAGTTTATCCATCACCGATTTGTCTAAACTTCCCTTGGGGGGTTACAAATCGACAACCTGTGGCAGATAGCTCTGTTTTTTCGACCTTATAAAGTTGGGTTCAAAATGATGAAAGGTTCAGTGTAGAAAAGGCAAAGGAAGGAAATAACTGTAGGTCTTTGTTGTGGCAGCCTGAGTGAGCAGCCAGCATGCCTCTGTAGAGAAATAAGTTTCCTTCTATGCCTTTTTATGCCCTCTGACTGGATTTCCAAGCACTTCATACATTTGAAAACAGCTAACTTTGGATATTTCTTCCTTCGGTAACTACCCCAGCGGTATTGTTGTTAGAGTTATCTTCGAGGCTTGGTTCAAGTGCATTCACTGTTGGAAAAAGATCAGATTTTTTTTCCCCTGAGCTGGTTAACGGTCAAGGCGAGTTCAGCTGAAAAATAAAATGTTTTTTTTTTCTGGATTAGTTTCTTTTAAGGTCTGATGTTAACCTGTGATACAGCTGCAATCAACACCTATTTAGTAGACCATTACTGAATGACTAATAAGCAAGCATTGTTTTTTTTTTAGTTATGCTAAACGATAAAAGAGTATTGTACAGTATTGTTATCGCAACATCAATCCATGCATTGTTCTCCCTATCATGGTTTGTCAATATGCAGCACAAGCGTTATCCAGTTTGTTTCTGTCCATACTGCTTAAATCTGCTTGAATTAATCTTGCAGCTTTTGCCCAACTAATACAGATATGAAACTGGACAGTGGTAGACCAGGCAAGATGGTGGATTAGGACAGCTCTATAGGTAGGGAGAAATTGAGGTGCCGTGTGTGTGTGCGCGCCTGTGTGTGTGTGTGTGTGTGTGTGAAACTGCTATTCCCACGGGTGTACCCAGATGCACAAATCCACACATTACCACACACATACACGTTAGGTTAAGGGTAACCCCCTCCCACCCCCAACCTTCCCTCCCAGCCTTTTGGTTACTGTGGAGATGGAGGTGAAAAGTCACCGGTCAATGGTCGAACCAATATTTGAGAGACAAAATGTGTTATCAGTAGAGATCCACCAAACCCTAACCCCATTTGGATTTTCTAAAGGCTGTGACACAGATTTTTTTAAAACTTTATTTTAATTGAACATTTTAATTGAACCAAACATTAAAATACAATAAAACAAAAGAAAGAAAATGTGCATGTCTTTGAAAGAGGTAGTAGTTTTGAATCCAAAAGAAAATTAAGGTTGTCTACCATCAGTCCTAATGACTTTCTCGGACATTAAGTGACACAGATGTCCACGTAAAAACTTTTTTTCTGCACATTTCTAAATACCTCATATCCTTGTGAAATCTTGTATTGGAAATTCATTATGTATCACTGCTAGAACGGCTTCTAACGATCCGAGAAGCCTTTTCACAAGGTTTAAGAGTGTGTTGATGGGAATGTTTGACTATTGTTCCAGAAGTGCATTTGTGAGGTTAGACACTTACGTTGGATTTGAAGGTGTTCTGATTCCCCTGCTTATTTTCTTCTCCCGGATCCGTTGCAATTCTCTCTTCTGTTGCCTCCAATTCCTCTCTCTCTCCCTTTCTCTCTCTCTCTCTCTCTCTCTCTCTCTCTCTCTTCCTCTCCTCCTTCATCACTAACTTTAACCTTAGATGTCTCACCTGCATGACAGTTTCCCTGATTTCAGACAATTGAGCATATTTGCCAGAATTATTGAAGCAGAGACATCAAGCCAGGTGCGCATATACAGCACAATGCGTATATTTCATCTTAAAATGAAGCGTAGAAGAAGATTTCTTCTAAATACATACATTTTCGTGTGAATACTGTAACGTTCCGTTATGACACCCAAGCACCAGACCGATGTTTTGCTGCTAACACTTTATTTTAGGACGAACAGAACGGCACAGCTTTCACCCCGACAGTCCCCTGAACCACCACTCCTCCCCCCAGAAGCCACACATTTCTTCCGGTATTACCCCAAAGCAACCTAACTTAAAGAAACAGTAAGTGTGCAACAGCACTTAGCAATAAAGTCTTATACGGATGGTTATGATACATTTTTATTTATTTATTAAGTTGACAGTTTTTGATTTAATCTTTATAAAGGAAATGTTTATTTACACGTTTTTATGGTGGGGGGACCGCCATTACAGTTTTCATCTCGCGCACCACACTTTGGGAGTCCCTTATATCCCTCATATAAGTAAGAAATGCAGCTGCTTCGCTATGGAGACACATTATATGATGCACACTACGCTTTGTTCTTGACCAAATCCAAGTGTACAAAGTTTGGAGGTCTGCTGAATAAAGTTGATGAGCTCTGTTCACTATCGATCTGCTGACACCCCTCTGTGGTTTTAAGTGGCCTCTCAATTCGAGGCTGGGTTGCTGTCATTACCAATTGCTTGCACTTTGTAATAATACCGCTAACAGTGGGCTGTGGAATATTCAGTCGTGAGGAAATTTCAAGAGTGGCCCAGTTGCAAATATGGCATCCGTTGACGGTACCACGCTGAAATTCACTGTACTCCCAAGAGCGACCCGTTCTATCACCAATGTTTTCACTGGCGGTCTGTATGCTAAGGTGCTGGATTTGAAAAACCTGTGACCGTGGAAGTGAATTTAAACCCTGAATTCAATGGTTTAGGTGGGTGAGCCAATACGTTTGGCAATGTAGTGCATGTGGCAAGAAGAAAACAACCTGATACGCTACAGGGAAAAGCAGTTGTTGAGTGTCTTATTGTGTGTTGTAGCCTCTATTGTCGCGCCATCTAGATTTTTGTCTTGGTTATATATGTTCAGAAAGCTCAAGTTACATAGCGCTGGATTATAAAACTGTCCACCATAAGGCCAAATTAGTTCTTTTTGCTCCTATTGGACGCTGTCGCAATGTAAAATTACCCAAGTTGGTCTCAAAGCATTTTTTTATTACAACATAGGGAAGGTGTTACAAGTTACACTTTGTGACCACGGCATTTCTTTTAATGATGTGAAGACTCTCGTAACTCCTAAAGCGCCATGCAGCGAAATGTGTGCATAACAGATAAAGTTCCACTAGTGCGGCGCTCGAAGAAGTGGAACGGTTCTCTCGGGAGATGGGTGTCGTAGAAACTCAAGGTGTTTTCTCCGGGTGTCACACAGTGCAGCAGCACGCGCGCGCCTGTGAGCGTGTATGTGCAGTTTTACATCACTCCTGTAATATATTTCAATTCTTTTCACTTATATTGAAGAAGTATCTCTTCCACCTCCTCCTCATCTTTCTGCGCTATGGAGAGATGTTGAAATGCGCCCACTGTGGATTTGGCAGGAAACAGAACCTTGGCTCGAGCTTAGTCAAGTGCGCGCACACACATACACACACACGCACACACACACACACACACACACACACACACTTACACACCCATATGAAGAGAATTACACCATGGCAGCGAATACAGGTCTTCTGTTTCATCAACCTGCTTTTCACACTCATAAATCTAAACTTCAGTTCATCAAGTGTTGTTTTTATAGGAACTTGTGCAATCATTTATTGCTCCTTTTTTTGAATAATAACCTATTGTTGACAAAAATGAACTGATACAACCTTAATCTAATGAAAGCAAATTTTCATATACAATCTGAGCCTCAAAATTATTGATTAGATCATATAATTATTCACCAGCTGAATCACTGAAGATGAAAAAAACAAAAAATAAATAAAATAAAATAGAGAGGAAAACAAGGTTATCCCGGGATTAGTGGAGGGACTTGTAAAAGGCTATGGCATGGTTTTAGTTTCTTTTCAAGGGATGAATGGTTATATTCTTCTCAGATGTTTGCTGTATTCATAAAGAATTACCTGGGGCTTGAGTAAAAACATCTGCAGTTATTTCAGGAGACTGATACATAGTGTTTGTTGCTGCAGCACAGCTGTGATCAGTTTGCCTCCTCTGACGCGTCTGCACTTTTTTTTTTTTTGCGTATCCGTAAACATTGAGCGCGTATGTTTTCCCTGACACATACTTGCGTGCGTGTGTGGTGGTTCGGTGGCGGTTAGTCTGTGCGTGCACAAGGGAGGATGTGTGTGAATTTATTTTTATTTATTTTTTGACTTTTGGAGCCCTGAAACCCATGTGGCTAAAATCATAAAAAACCCAAAATGTGCAGGGAAGGAAACGATGAAAGCGCACTTGTTTTTTGTGTGGTGAGATTTTGGCTTCGGCCCTGCTATGGGTGTGTGTTTCTGTGTTAGAGGGATCTGGCAGTTTTCTCCCTTCAGGATGCGGATTATGTAAGCAGAGAGAAGCGAGGTCAAACACCATTCTCCCAGCGGCCGCGCTCTGTTTAGACTGGGAACAATGGGAGCAAGGGTATGAACAAACTCCTCTGCTCCTTAAACATGAAAAAAAAAAAAAACTTTACACTCTCCAGAGACTCTCAGCTGACTGCTGTTCTTCCAGCCGGTGAAGAAGCTACTTTTTTTTTTCTTTTCTGTGCCTCATAGATCTGACATTTAACTCGTTTATTAAGCTTCACTTTATTAAACAGAGACGGAGCAAGACGAGAAGAGAATTCGATTTACTGGTCCATCTACAAGACTTAGAATATCACAAAAAAATCATGTATTTCTGTAATTGATTTAAAAGAATAACCTTTTATATTATCTTGATTCATCACACAGCTGTCATCTGTTTACCTATGTGATTTTTTTTTTTTACTTAAAATTCTGTGCACTGTACAGTATATGCAGTTAATGCTTGGTATGGCATGGAGGCAATCCCTTTCTGGCATTGCTGAGGTGGTATGGTTAAGAAGACCAATTAAAACAAATCAAATTGTTATTTTATGGTCATGTTACGGCCTACATAGTCATGAGGAAGGCTGCTGGCTTGATTGTCGTCCATCAGACAGTTAAAGTCCGCCTCCACGGGGAGGGTAAGCCACAAAAGGGCAGCGTCGTACCCAAGCATTTAAATGGAAAGTTGAGTAGAAGGAAATAATTGTGATAGAAAAATAAGGTTCACACGCAACTGGCAGAACTGCAGCCTTGAGAGGATTGTGAGCCAAAGCCCATTCAAGAGTTTGAAAGACGACTGTCAAGACGTGGATTGCGGCTGGAATTAGAGCTTTAAGAGAACTAGAGACAATTTCAGAAAGATCTTACCTGGGCTTGGAAGATAAAGGACAGGTAGAGTGGGGAGCCACATAAATTAATTTGTTTATCCTATGTGAAGTGGCCACGGTCATGGATGATTCAGTGAGTTATTTGCTGCTCTTTATCCACTGTTTTATCAACTCCAAAGTGAGCAGAGTCATCTAAGAGAGAAGCATTCGATGCTTTCCTTTGCTGACAGGCTTTACGGAGATTCTGTCTTCATTTCTTACCACCTGCCCTAACAACAAAAAGTAACAATAGGCGCCATAATGGCTATGCTGCCACTGTACTCGACCGACCCGCAAACTGAATTGACGTAAACCCCAAACAGAATCTCAGAGATATTGTCAAAAGGACGAGAGAAACCGAACCCAACAACACCGACAAGCTGAAATTTGCTCTTATAGCAGCCTGGGCTTCCAGGTTGAGCGGATTTTGTAGTTTGAGACAGTTTTACTGCATTTTGTGCAATGGATCCCTGAGTTTCTAATTTTATCAAGGTAATAAAAAAAAAGAGATTGCAAAAGAGTATCTGCAATTTCTCAATGGGCAGCTCTGAAAAATTGCACAGGGTGAGAGCAAGGTGTATTTATCTGCCTCCTACTGTGACTCATTCATCAATTTCACCTGGTTGGAACACTTAAGTTATTATGTGTGTGTGGGCATTATGAACAGCACAACTGAACACTGGCTGTGGTCCTGTGAGTGATTGCCATTGGTGCTGGTCTTAAAAAACAACAACAAAAAAAATAGATAGATAGATAGATAGATAGATAGATAGATAGATAGATAGATAGATAGATAGATAGATAGATAGATAGATAGATAGATAACTGCCTTCTCTTTGGTGAATTTGTATCATAACTGATCAGGAAAAGGTGACATCAGTTTTGACATTTTATTCATGTCCATCAGACCTGATGAAGTGTTGAATATAAAGTTTTGCAGTAAATACATAGTTGGAAGCACTGACATGCTTTATAAGCATGCTGCCTTGTGGAAAATGTCAAAACATCAGGGATTGAGTAGTTATTCACCAGAACTAAAACATTTTGGGGTATATCACTGTAATAGTGCTCTTGGTACATATACTGTATATATACTGTGTGGGTACGTGGATGAATGGAACAGCAAGTTACTTGTTGCAGTAACGTCACTAGATTTTTTTTTTCTATAATTGATGATTGGCTGATCACCTGGATCACTGTGCTGCTTTAAAGAGTGATTCAATATCAGCACCTCAGAGTTATGATCGGTGCATCTGTAGTATATATATATATATATATATATATATATATATATATATATATATATATATATATATATATATATACATATATATATATATATATATATAATATATATATATATATATATATATATAATATATATATATATATATATCAAATTAATAAAGCACTTTATGCAGAAAAATCCAGTCCCTTAACATGTTGTTCATTTTGTCATTTTGGAATAGGTATTTGTTTCATTTTTCTTCTAGACGAGAGAACAATCAACTGTTTCTTTCCTTACCTTTGATGTGGCTAGTTTCTCCTCAACTGGTCTTTTCAGCTCCATAGTAAATCTCGACAAGAGCACACTGTTGGACAGAACTAGGACTATCATTGCCTGAAGAGGAACTTGAATAAATAGCTTAGTAATTAATTAGTCACAAAGTACTTGGCAAGTGAAATATTGTCAGTGAAGCACCTTGTATGCTGAATTATTTATAAACCCAATTGCACAAAGTGTGCATGTGTCCAGAAGCACCCATTACAAGTAGATGCTATTTTTTTTTTTTTTTTTAAAAAGCACTGATTTCCCATGAAATCTTAAGGCTTGTAGAGTGATAATTTATCACATTGCGACTAATATTGACAATATTTCAATTGGAAGTTATTGTTCTCTCTGTATGCTACAGCCCTGCTCTGTCCCTGTTCATCACTGTCACATCTCAGATGTTTCCTTTTCTCTTTTCGGAGCTCACTCTATCATTTCTCTAATCGCTGCCTTTGACTGATGTTTGTCCACTTGGAGAGGGACTTCCTCTGAATGATTGCAGCCACTTCTCCGCTCGTCTCACCATTCGTTCCTTTCATGCTTCCTCTGAGAGTTTGGCCGCAGCCCAGTCTCATCTCTGGCTTCCTTCGCCCAGTCCTGCCAGCTCTATTAAAACACTGTAGGTCATCATGTGGTTCTCTGGCAAAAGCTGCACATTGCTACAAATGGAAAATCACTTAGTATGTCGAGTATCACCCCTGTGTTGATAAAGCAGTCTTTCTATTGCGGCTATTTTGTGTTATAATAATAGGCTTTAATTTTGAATCGAATCGCAGAAATACTGTTTCTGTGTTATTTGTTAGGCAGTCACTGCCCTGGTAAAGTATCATTTAATGTTCTTTATTTATATATATTTTTTTCATTTGGAGACATGAATCATCATGACCATGGCCTCATTTTGATGTTCTGTTACTAAAAAATATATAATATGTTGCATTCCTCTGCTTTCTTTGGTTTGCCTTATCCTACCTGTTTGGGATTGTGGTTTAATTCATTGCCTGGAAGCATCAGAAGTTAAAAGAGGACGGGTAAATTTCTTTTTCAGTGCCTTAAATTTGCATTTACGGCTGAAATAATGAATCAGATTAATGGTGATTAAACAATTACTGAAATAATCGGCAACTAATTATGTAATCGAATTGATTTGTCAACTGGATACAGACTCTAAATCGTGCCATTTGCCAAAAGAACATGAGAAGTTTTGGAGCCACACTGTTCGAAAACTTTATACATTTTGCATTTAAGTTGAAAAACCTTCTCTGTCTGTAAATGCTCCATGTAGAACTCCTGAGGTAATGCAGTGTTAGCTTTCCTCTGTTTTAAGTTTTATTTAAAAAAATAAATCTCCTATTAAGCACTTTTTGTCCCACGATCCTTGGGTGTCTGTGTTTGGATTTTGTTAATTTTAGATAATTTTGTCGGTTATTTATCCTTAGCGTTTCACCTTATGATTATATTAGTCCCTTGTATCCTATTTCTATTTGATTTCTGTTTCCTCCCTGTCTGCCCTGTCAGCATTCCTCCTTCACTTCCATTGCTTGCTCTTAATTATTGATTGATTGCATTCACCTGCCCCCTGCTTTCGTCTCTGTCCTTCTCCTCTATCTAAACCACCTGTTCCTCTTTCTAGTTGTCAGATCTCCCCGTTATGCAACCCTCCATTCTGTCATCACCAGTTTTTGACGCCCAGCTCTGTTCCAGTTTGGATTTATTGGACGTGTTGTTTTTTTTTGCTTTCCACTCTTTAAATTATTCATTCCACACTTCATTATGCGGCTTCCTGGCTCTTGTCTTTGCTCTGGTCCTCCAACTAATCCTCAAATCATGACATTTTGGTATTCTGTTATTAATCTGTTAATCTGAAAAACTAGTCAATAATGATTATTTGTAGCAACCATAGTTTGGTCTGTTGTTTTGCCAAACCAGGATGACCTGCAGGACCTTAATACATGAATTGCCATTGAAATGAACTTTGAGTTCTTATTGGAATTGAATAAGGACAGACAATTCACCAAAATCAGGAAAAAGAGAATTCATTTGAGAAAATACAATGACATAAGCTATTAGGTGACCATTGGTTCTCTGATATATTTATGTGCTGAACAATGCCCCAGTTGCACCAAGTGCCATCGCGTCCTAGAACATTTTATCTCCTGCAATCAGGACTGAAACTAGGCTAAAACTAGGAACAATGATGAACAGAAATTTTATGTGGCTCATCCTAGCTCCTATGCATTTTTTTCCCCCCTAGTCTTCAAAGAGACTTAAGATGGTTGTGATGGTGGCATTAATCAACTGGGTGAAAATGTGCTCAAGAGCCACAGGAGATAGTGGCAGTGTAGAAAAACTGGGACAGTATTAGACCCCGCAGCCATGGCTTCCCCCCTTTTCCTCCATCAGAACACATTCTCTCATACATTAACCCCATTTCGCTCCTCATCAACACTCCCTGCCTTTCTTTCACACCCTCTTCTACATTTCTGTTTTCCATCTTTTCTCCAGTGCTACCAGAGCCGCAGCTCGGCTCGGCTCGGCTCGGCTCGACGGTGCCGCTTGGTAACGTCACTGCCGTTGAAGTGTTAATTGCGCCTTATATTGGCAAACCCCTTGGAATGGATTTAAAAAAAAAAAGGGCTGCACTGACAGAAGATGGAAACAGCAGAGGCAATTTATACAAGTAATTAGCTGGAAGATTACACCCTGGAAGACAATTCAAATTGATAATGCAATATGACAGTGAAATACAAAATGGGGTTTAAATCTTCCTAGAATGTTGATTTTATTAACAAATTATAGGTATTCTAGAGAGAGCTAAGGCACTCTGTTAAGCCAAATGAAACCACGAAAATTCCATATCACACACTAGTGGAAATGAAGCTTGCCTATGGGCAAATAAATAGCAATTGCTGGAATTACATTTGAGGGCAGGGTTTGTATAATTATGCTATATTTCTACTGTAACACACAGAAACTGGGCATGGTTATTAGTTAGTTTCATTAGGGGTGGAAATTGGTTTGGAGTGGGGAATTGGAATCTGTTCTTTGGGATTTATACCGCTAGTGGCACTCCATACTTCCTGAAAAATGTTTTTTTTTTGTGAATGCTAAAAGTGGCATGTGTGTAGAGAATAAAACAAAAAAAATCACAGTGAAACATTTGAATGTATTTAGTTATCTAGGCATGTTAACGATGACTTGCTGGAGTTCAAACCAAACGTCACAATGCATAGAAAAGCGGATTAAAATGATTTTGAGTGAGGCATGCTGGTGGACAGAAACAGCTGGGCTGAGTATTTCAGAAATCGCTGGCTGCTTGTGGGATTTTCAGATGCAACCATCTCTCGGGTTTACAGAGAAGGGTAAGAAAAAGAGAAACTATGCAGTGAGCAACAGTTGTGTGGACAAAAATGCCTTTGGGCTCTGGCCACATCAACAGAAGACCACACCGGCTGCCGCTCCTGTTAGCTATAAACAGGAAACTTAGGTTACAGTTCACGTAAGGCTCATTAAAAAGGACAGCAATAGATCGTAAAATTTATTTTGACGAGTCTCGATTTCAGCTGCAGGATTCAGATACAAGGGCCAAAAGTTTGATCAATCCATCTTGCGTAACATATTCGGTCGGTTCAGGCAGGTGGTGGTTGTGAAAAGCTGTGGGGGATATTTTTTTGGCACACTTTTGACCGTTAGGTAGCAAATGTGTATTATTTAAACACCACAGTCTGTTGTATTGTTGTTGCTGACCATATCCATAACTATGGTCAGCAACAACATTTATTACCTTCAGATGGTTAGCTCCATCGGGATAATTCACTCAAGCTGGCTTCTTGAACCTGGCAGTGAGTTCACTATTTTCCAGTATCCACAGTCACCAAATCTGATTACAAAAGCGCTTTTGGGATGTGGTAAAATGTGAGATTATATTTTGAAGACTACCTGCCTTTCTTCCTTCCTACTTAATTAAATAAAATAAAAAATGTATAAGTTTATAAGATTTTTTGAGTTTAACTTTATCCAACTTTAATTTTATTACATTTGGGATCTGTTTTTGATCCATTCATGGGGTCCATCTAGCAACAAAAAGTTAGTTTTCCAAGTATAAAGCAGCCATCTTATTTCAGGGATGGACTCAGGAAGACAGACAGACAGATTTTCCGTAATTTGCGACAATACAAGCAAGTTGTATTTTTGTAGGACATCTGAAAATTATCATACTGAGCGTTAATGATTATAATAATCCAGTTTAAACAGACGTGATTGTCATACTCATATTTGAGGCAAACATTTGTGGAATAAACAAATGCTTCCAATTTCGTTTGTAACACAACCGAAAATGGACGCATTTATCCCGTTGGGTCCAATGCTCCCAACACAAGCGATACTAACACAACAGATTGTAGTATACCCCCAAAACTACAGAAAAATTCAATTTGTTGGCACGGCCCCTTTAAACACCTTACAGTGTGCAAAGTCAGTCGCTCTCTTGTGAAGAGAAACTAAGCATATTGCACTACCACAACACGTCCTACTGTTTTTATGTAAAAAAAAAAAAAGGCTGTAAGTAAACATGTACAAACTGTCCCTGTAAAGTTTATGTAACTACTGTCTATGCTTGAAACCAAAGTCAAGGTCCTTCTTTGTGTACACAGTCTTGGCCAAGGAAGCTGATTTTGAATTTTGAAAAGGACCTTTTAGAGAAACAAATTATTGTTGAGTTCTTATTCTCTAAATGCATGTAGCAAAAACAAAGTTGGGGAAAATCAAAGCTACATAGAAAAGATGCAGAGGTGCTACTTTTAACTGCAACTCATAATATCGCACAGAGGGCCGATCGGTAATCTGATATTTGGCAACAAGGGTAATTTCTTTTGGCCATTTTTGGATGCAATCTTAAAGCATGACTCTTACAACGTGGATGCCTATGGTGATGCCAAATAAATGGAGAGAGATGTCAGGAAGTTATGCTCTTTAGGTACCAGGTTAGAGAAACATAATATCTGCCTTTATTAGATGGACCCCTGATGAAGGCCACACCTTGAATAAAAGCCTAGTTCCGCCACGGACTACTCTGTGTTGGTCTATCATATTGTGATAGAAATACTGTGAAGTCTACAGTTATAATGTCATACTTTTGCCAGGCATTGTCTTGTTTGACACAAATTATTTTGCCACTAAATTAGCATATCAAGTAAAGGGGCTGGAAACACGCCATAGAGCTGCCATCTCTGACTTTACATAGTTTACTTCTAAATTTCCACTTAGGCTACGTAGAGTGGCAGGTCTGCCGTCTGCCTCCAAACACGGCTGTCTTGATGAGCTTTAAGTAAAGCCTGCTGTTGTGTAATTATTACTGCTGCATCTACGCTTTTACTTAACAGTGGGCAGTGCAGCAACAAGTTTGGTGCCTTTATGCAAGATTCTAAAAAAGAAAATTGCAAATGACTTTTCCTTCTGTTAATCCCCTTTTTGATTCATTTCTTCCTTCTTCCCGTTTGTCCTCTTTCTTCTCTGCTCTCCTTTGCTCGCTATCCTCTTTCCCTCAGGTTTTGAGTGACACTACAGTCCTCCTTTTATATCTGCTGAATTCAGCTGCCGCCGCTCTACGCTCCGCGTGCACACGCACACGCCCTCACACACTTCTTAAGACATAAAACAATGTCAGCAGGAAGGATTTTCCTGGCGGCCTGCTCTTCTGTGTATTGTATGATCTTGAATGCATTAAAGGGAAACCTCTGCAGTCACACCTATTTAGTTGCGCTCTCACTCCCTTTTTCTATCAGCACCAGAAAATTGAATTTCTATCGCTGTTGTTCCCTGTGATGTCCCCGTCCCAGATAAGTCACTCATGTCCCTCAGTGCTCGCAGGCAAAGGCACACTCATGAAGGCACACACCGACAAAATCAATTGTTGGTAATTGTTAATAGTTGATGTTTTATGCTTTTTAAGCTGTCTTTTTTTTTCTTATAAGAGAATATTTCTAAAAATATTATGCACTATACTTTTCTTCTTTCTCCAGACATTGAAAATATCCGAATACAGTTTCATTAAAACAAGTCAACTGCTAGTTTATTATTAGTGATCCAAGCTTTATTTAAGATAAATGCTGTATTAAGTTTGGCTTTTTAATTATTTTTATCCGTGGAAACAGTAACGTCGGAGGGACAGTTGGAAGAAGAGAAATGTTTCGACAGTCTAGCATTCAGATGGTGTAACTTCAATTATCACTTATGGCAGGAAAATGGTCTAGGTAATAGAAATATTTTATTATTACTATTAGACATGCTACTTCAGACCTAAATTTGGCAGCCATTCTTCTGCTTTAGGTCTCTTTTGTGTCTTTTATAAATCCTTATATAATTGCTATTTGTTGAAGTTTTCATACCGCAACTGTTAGACTTTTGCCCCAAGAACATGTTTCCTTCAGGTCAATAAATTATAAATTTGATTTGATAAGAAAGATGATGTAAAAAGGGCATTACTTATTGTTTTTAAAATTCCCAGTGCAATGAAAATTATGTTTATTTTTATTACCAAGTATTCTAAAGTATCTTGAAGACCTGAAGTGCTAAAATCAACTAACCAACAGTCCATCCATCCATCCATCCATCCATCCATCCATCCATCCATCCATCCATCCATCCATCCATCCATCCATCCAATCAAATGTAATTCAACTTACTAAAATCCAGCCAACCAAACATGCCATAAAGGCTGCCGCAAGCAATATTTTGCAATAGTTTGTTTGTTTTTTTATCTATTAATTTTATTTTTTTTTATTAATCGTTTGATGATTTAAATGCCTTTTTATGCGGGTTCAAAAAGTGTCTTATGACAAAATGATGGATGAAATAGACTCTATTAAGTACCAACTACAGCATGGAAACATTATTAAACTGAAGCTCTTATTATTTATGTTTGTGCATCATAAAAAATAAATGCATGCACACTGTTGTGAATTTTAAATATATTTAGACGGAACTGGAAATAAACAGTGTGTCTCCAGTGTCGTCTGGGCTCTTCCAAAAATCATCCCAAATTAATTGAGTTCTTTAGACGGTTTGGGTTAAACTGCACACTTTGTGAACATCTCCTGACTCACTGACTAAATGTGCTGCCATGAAACAGCACACACACACACACACACACACACACACACACACACCCTGGGAAGACAATGACTTAGCTTGTGACACACACACATCAGGCGGATTGAGCAGTCGGTAACAGATGGCTCTAAACCCTGCAGATGTTTATGTGGGTGTAGCTAATGTCATTTGTAAATAAAGATCTCTTGTATTTTCTAATTGAATTTTATGATGTGAATGGCTCATGGGACAGAGCAACACTCGCACGCACACACACACACACACACACACAGTTTTTATTTATCTCCACGGTGAATTGGGGCTTCAGTACACTGCGCTCTGAGAGACACTGATCCATTAGCCGCTGGTGGTCTGTCGGTGGGCAGGTGGGGCTGTCTGGTGCCTCGCTGGTGGTGCGCAGACATCTGTGCGCCCGAGTGTGTTGGAGTGAGAGACGTTTGGAGCCGGAATGCTGTGAGCCGGGAGGACTCAGCCGTCCCTATATTTGGTATCTGAGCCCCATGTGTGTGTTTGAGAGCGTGCCTCATGTGTGCCTCCGTGTTTGTTGACTTGATTTTTCTCTGACCTTCCATCTGACTGAGGAATTTCACAGAACCGCTCCAAAAGACCACAGCGCAGTGTAAAGCGCTGGACTAATTAATGTGAAATAATAATTAGCTCCTTTGTTTTTTCACCCCCGTGGGGAACTTCTGAGTTCTTCAGAGGTCAGAGAGAGAAACAACCTGGGGTTAATGATCCTGCTCCAGGACTCCTGATAGGTGTATGTGCAACTCAGAAGTGTTATAGTAAAACAACAACAACATAATACATTAGCCTCCATATGTAATGCTTCTTAGAGGGATAATAAACATGCATGGGAGATTTATTATGTGAAGTCTTATTGGGGATTCGTTTAACAACTTCATTATGTCATGTTTGAATTCTGACTTTAAATATTAAGTCACTGTATGTTCTATTGCTGTATGAAGTCAGGCGAAGTGAAGGCCAAGGTACACCCAGACAGTCAGGGTGTACCTATGTTCTGCTGACAAGGTGGCTATGTTGTATTTTGCCTGTAACTGAATACACAATTTAAGACATAGAGGCAGCTCCACACCAGTACTATGTCAGAGTACATTCAGATCCCCCCCCCCCCAAAAAAAAACAAACAAACATTGATTTGCATTGCATATGCCAATATCATATATTTGTGGTGCACCAAGCAAAGATAAAGAGCAGCACAAGGCAGTATGAACTTCAGCAAGTCTTGTCACTGCCTCCTCTGAGGTCAAATTTCAGTTTATGTATGACTTTGACCTTGGTGCAGTGTGAAGTGTACTTGTACAGCCAACAGATGCAATGTATCTATCAAACTGTCTCAGCCATGCTTAAAGTAACTTATCAATGTGGAAAACTCCTTCGCAAGCCTCACATTGCTCTGTGGATGATAAAACTTCCTCACGACTTTCTCCACCCATTCGTTTGCTCTTCTCTCTCCTATCACAGCTTGTGCCTAGCGTTGGTCTTAAGATGACCCAAATGCATCATCTTTGCTGATTGCAGTGCAGTTTTCAACATAAACTTAGCTGTTACCCTCGTATTATTTTGAAAGTCCCCCTCTTTTGCAATGCGCACCATTAAAAAAACAATTTGGCTGTGGCGTAAGGGATTCAACCCTGAACCCTGCAGGGGACTGATTGCAAGCCACAAAGGAGTCAATATTGATTAAGTTCCACTAAAGCATGATGAAACCCCTTATTCTCAACCACTCTGATGAGCTGCTAATCCAAAGTGAGGACTTAGAAAGTCTGATATCCTTTCAGTTTAATCTCTGAGCTGTGGGTCTGCCCTGGTTTTGTTTTAATAAAGTTAGCTTTTGAGTTCTCCCATCCAGTTTAGTGGTTAACAAGGAGACAAATGCTTATTATTGCTGCAGCCTTTGAACTGTTCATGAGTAGAGCCTTCTTAATTAGCAGAATTAACTTTATTTGGCTAATCAGTCATTTATGTAAGCTATATAGTATTAGGAGTTGTTATTACCACCTTGTAGAATGGCTAAATTACAGACATTACGAGAAGTGGTTGAGATGATCTTGTCCCACTATCTTGTCCTACACCACAGGTTTCTGTCACAGTTCTTTAGGCCAAATGCATGACAAGCCATCTGACATAACCGGAATCCTGACCCAAGGGTTTAGAAACCAGTGGCAATACTTTAATGTAGCAAAAATTTCCACGCAATGGAAGACCAAAAGAAAATGTACACACCTGAGGCGATATCTGTAGGGATATGCCCCAACAAATCAATTTTATAACCCAACCTTTCTAACACGTTATCTCCATCCGTTATTCAGACAAGACAGTCAAGAAAGGTTTACTATAGTGAAATCTGATTTTGTCTACTTTAATTGACCAAGATTCATCCCTATCCCCCCCCTCCCCCCTTCCATAGTCTCTATCTGTTTAGTTTAATCCAATTTCCAATAACCTACTAATTCAGCATAAGCAGTTTTAGACCCACATGATCCGGTTCAGAACAACGTAATCCCATTTCAATCTGGTAGGATCAGGTCTCGAGCAGCTCAGTTCACACTGAGAGTGAATTTGTTTTTAGTCACAGTTAGAGACTTGATCCTGCATCCTCGGCTTTCTCTGCGGGGAGGCTGTTACGATTGACCCGTAAAGTGGACAGATGGAGGTGGGTTTGTCTGTGCCTGCGTGAGTCTGTCTGTACCAGCAGTAGCTTCCTCTGGCCTTGTAGGTTTTGGCCAGGCATCTTTGTTGCGCGCGCGCACACACACACACACACACACACACATACACACACACACGCACACACGCAGGCACCTTAATTACACAAACCCACACACACCACCATAACCTTGATTTAAACATGATTGTACCTTTATCTAAAACCCCATCTTAGTGCTGAAATCTAATAAGGGTTTTGTTAAATGCTAATGCTTTTATCCCTTAATGGCTTATTTATATGTATTCCAAAAAAAAAGGAAAAAAAAGATATGTAACTTATAAACTAAGTGCTCATCAAAATGAGTAAACCCCAGTTATTTCTACTATTTGGTCTCAAATTGGGAATTTCAGACCAAACGGGCATAAAACCCCTAGGTTGAACTCAGAAATTGAATTGCAGTTCTAGTTCATTTGGCCCTGCAGAGATACTCGAAGCAAGAAGACACTGAAGTGGCCGAGATACGCGGAAGGACTTGGCGGTTTGATTTGATGACCTAAACTTCCCTCTGTCTCCGGAGCCTTGCAGCTGCTCTCCGCTGTCCTGTGTGTAATGATCTCAATAAGCAGCTGCAGTTTAGTAACGATACTGACGACCTACCCGGACCGTCCCACAGAGACACCCCCCCACCACACACACACACACACACACAACCACATTCATTTATATTTATCAGTCACGTTTTGTCGGTTAAGTGCGACAAAGTAGTTTGGGCTTATAAATACAAGGGCACTATGTGGACATCTACTCTTTAGGGACAGTTAATGGATCAGCGTCTAACTTTTACTAATTTTTAATGTTTTTTACAGTTTCTCAGCTAATGAGACCTGTCAAAAATGCATAAAAGAGGACTCCCAGCAGAGAAGATATTCTTTTAGCCTACATCCAGATTCAATATGTGGATAAATATGGTTGTATTAAATGAGCCAAATGCAAAGCCTTGCAGTTATTTTACAGTTTTTGTAGACAGCAGAGTGTAAACTGTCTTCTGTGATTTATGGAATATCATAGGTTATGATAGACTTCAAGATTTTTTTTTAACTATTGAAATTAAAAATAAACAATGTGCCCCAGGTTCTCAAACACAAATGTGCAAATTACATAAGAAAAAAAAAAAATCAGTTCAGACATAACACCCATGAAAGATATACTGACTATAGCGTCAGTAATATTACTTCTTTCATAGATCTTTCTCCATAGATAAACAATTTATCAATTTATGTTCACGGTCTTGTGCAAGTTCTAATGATCTTCTAATATCCGTGGAAGACTGGTCAGGGATAAAGTTGTGGGAAACTCTCAAGTAGAGTTATCTACTAATGGGAAGCATTGAACACCTCACTGAGCACTGCTGAATGCGTATGCCACAACTGCGAATCATGGCATGGATGTACACCTAAGCTGAAAGGGCCATGGTAACTCTGGAGAAGCTGCACAGACACCGTGCTCAGGTGGAAGAATATGTCAACAGGACGAGTATTAATTGTGCTCCTCACATAGCTGGCCTATAGAAATACCGGCAAGAAAGAAAACCACGAGTAGTCCCATTTAAATTCTAAACATACCCCTTGCCTCTTTGCAAAATGCTATGTGTAGCAGAAAATAAATACTGTACATCATGTTGAAAACACCGTCCCCAAAGTAAAATGTAGAGGGTGACAGCATCAAGCTGTTTTAATCTGCTCATCGTTGCCAAAGGCTTTAGGCTGGGCCAGAGATTTATCTTCTGGCAAGATAACAGCCCTTAAACATAATGCCAGAGCTCCAATGGACTAGTTAGTCAAAATCCAGACCTCAGTCTTAAAAGGGAATTTGTGGCAAGACGACTAAACTGTATGAAGTCCTACAGTTTGCAGTAGCTTTAAAGTCCCAAGTGCAACGTCGTTTCTGATCGACCTGCGTTTAGCTTTTCACCAGGTACAAATAGCATTGTCAACTACAAGGTTTTCCAAAAATGTAATGCCCGTCATAAGTGTGCCCAGAGACATACGGGTTTGTTGACCTGCTGTACGAAATCAGGTGTCTAAAACTGGTGTCGCTTCTTTTCTTCAGATCCCTTTCATCCTCCGAGCATTTGTTTTTTAGAACAAACAGGCAGTGATACTTGAACTTCAGCATCGCATATTCATCTGCAAAGAATTCCTCATAATAACTTACAGAACGTTAGTCCCAGAAGTGAAAGACCCCCACCCTTGAAGACCTCTGTCAGCAGGTCCACAGCTGTCCTTGTGATCTAAGAGATAATTTCGCCTCAATCAAGAGGGAACCCTGGGGTTTGCGGGGCTGGTTTGAATCAGTGTCACTCTCCTTGTCGCCACCTTCGTCACTAAACGTACAACCCAGTTGCTTTCCTTGTGATTAATGCAAAGTTTCTGCTTGTGATCAAGTTGGGAACTTTTAGCTCTAAGGCTGATGTAACACAACTGAATATACCTCAGAGTTCTGATAAAATCAGAAAGCATCAAAGGCACGAGGACTATTGCGTCATATACTTCGATACCTGGCTCCTTTTTAAATTAAAACAGTTTTTTACATGAACTCGAGAAGCAGGCACTCAGCAATGTTTGGTTATTCCGCCAAAGTGATTAAATATGTATCTTTATTGTCTGTCCCTGACTGTGTCTTTACATAAACTACTTCATGCAGCTGTCTTCATTTTTTTTTTTTTTTACAGTTAGAAATCACCTCTTTATCAGTATAATCTGCTATTTAATCTAGACTACTACTATGCCATTACCCTATGACCTAATTCATTTCCTTCAAACAAGGTAGTAAGTCTGTTAAGCGCATTTCAGACATTTGCATCTGATTCACTTGACAACTGAACTGACAACTCCTGGGAAAGAAAACTGAGGAAACATGAGGGACACGCAAAAGCAAAGCAAACAACGACAGAAGTAGTAGCATCAGTTCCTTTTGGAGACCAATTAACTTTGAAGAGTGTTGTCGAGTAGGAGTAGGGGTACTGAAACTCTTAGACTGGTCTTTAGAGTGGATATATGTTTTTTTTTTTTTTTTGCTGGATTAGTCTTTGAAGATCCAGCCCTGTAACGAGACTGATTGGAACTGCACCCCCTAACCATCTGCGTTTCCATCTGACACCACAGCTTGGTTCTTTCCCTTTCCTTTTTTAATCGACTTTATTCTTCACTTACGTACCTCCCAGCCCCCATCTTTATCACCAAACTCTGTCCCTCCTGCAGGGATCTCTTTTCTATAAGTTGTTTCCACGTTGCCCTACAGTTGAAACACATTCCAGGGTGTTATTCGTCGCTGCCTTTATTCCATACCAGATGCACTTATTTTCAGTTTCCCATGGAGAAGAACATTTTCTCATTAGCTCATTTTTGACCATTACTGGGGTAATGGAGGATGAAAGAGGTTCTGAGCCTCATGTGTATGTTTCTTTCAGTAATTTAGGAAAAGTCAGAAAAGAAACAATACCAAACTGGGTTCGTCTTGCTCTATACCAACATTCTTTTGAGTTAATACCATAGTTTTTTCTTTGACTTTTACCTGGCATTTTTTACAGGACACATTACGTACAAATAAACAGCTTTTTAGTATATTAATCTCAATAATGGATTATTTTCATATGGTAACCAGCGTCCAATGAAATAAGAACCTGTGATATACGTAGGTTTTAGGCGTAGGCCTTACATTTGTATGATACCGTTAATGAAGCACTTATTAAACTGAAGAATAATATTGATTAAAATAATAATATTTTGTTCCATTGTTGAGCAGCCCTAATTCCATCATCATACCACATCACACGTTTGAGTGCCCTTGGGGAAGGCACTTAACTTCAAACTGCCTACCAACCTGCCTATTAATGCGTCAGTATTCTGGGTGCTACTAGATGAACTAAAGTATTGGGGGGGGGGGGCGGTTATGTGTTATAAAAGAGTGCTCATTATGAGTTGATAAGTGCTATATAAGTTCAGTGTGTTTACGATGATTTATTTTAGGACTTTTGTACTCGTCTTCATCAGGGCTGCCAATAGATATGAAGGGTAATGTAGGTGTGCTGTATGCATGCAGCCTTAAGGCATTAAAAGATGCATATAAAAAAATTACAGAAATAATCAGCAGCGATGCAACAATTATCTATGTCTGCTTTATGCAGTTGGTTTTCATATGAATAGCTGAACACAATGAAAATTCCCTCTTAGTTTCAGTGGCTAAGACCATTTTATACTGTAGCCATTGCAGACAAGTTTGTGCTTGGCACTTGGGAGGGGGGGGGGGGGGGGGAGATTGGGGCTGTGTGTCATTTATTTCTTTAAACTCTGTCAGTGTTTTGCATCCTAGAGTACCATGACCATAGCTGAATCCAACCATCACTGCTTCAATTCTATTGTTTGTCACTCAGCCAAATGTTTTTTTTTATCAACCTTTCATATTGTGTCTTGATCCATTTTCTTTTTCTTATTATAAATTCTTATCTAATTGATTTCATTAACCATGGCGCTTATCTTCTTCCTTGTGCCATCGGTTCCTTCCAGGGAAACGGAAAGACGGCAAATATCACAGATCTGCATCCTTCAGCCCTCGGGGTCCTGGCCCTGCTGCTAAAGCTCCGTCGTGTGTGCATCTGTCTTTTCTATGATCCGGCTCTGTTACAGAGTTTACAAGCTCCACTTGAGCTGGAATTATTGACTGCGCTGGTGAAGTTGCTCCCACCAATGATATTTGGCCCTCCAGGGCTACCTGGAGTTACAAACTGTGAAAAATGTGAACATTGAGCAAGAACTGACTGGCTTTTCAGCACGATGAACTGAATATGCACCCTTTACACATAGGGTGGCTTCCCATATGATGGAGGAGTTTTGTATTGCTGACCTGCCGGAAGATGGCTGACAGATGCACGCTTGACTGGAAGATTCAGTGACACGAGTGAAGAGAGAGGGAACTAGAAAAATACAGTCAGGGTAAAAAAAACAAAACATCTTTCAGTTCTAACATTGTATGCTCGGAGACATTATAAATGAGAAATCAAAATGATGCCAATACAACTTTACACTAACACCAACCCATCACATATACACAAAGGTGGCATTTTTTATGTACATAATAACATAACAATTAGTGACTTAAATGGCTTCAATTGCAACTTCTATATTAAGTTTTAGCACTGAGTGTTTTTGGCTTAACCTTGGGTAATTCCGGCACTTTCATGCTTTTCTCTTTAGGCCATTTTATTGATTTGCTTGGGTCCTTTTTCATTGCTCAGTTTGGGCATGTGATTAAATTGTCTTGCTTCAGATTCTTCAGATATGGCCTGAGGTTCACGGAGTAGAACTTTGTGCCTGATTTTCCAGTCTCCACAAGTCTCCCACACCGCGTGTGAAAGGGAGCAGACGTTTTAGACCTAGTCTTTTGCAACTACATTAGCAATTAACATGTTACGGGCAGCAAGCAATATGACAACAACAGTCTCTGTTGAGTATTTTGCAGAGATTGTAGATTTGCAAAAAAAGGCTGCCGACATTTTCAAATCTAGCATGTTGCACAACCTGCAGAGGTTGAAAGCTCCAAGCGATCAAGCAAAATAACTCTCCTGTACTGTCTTCAGCTTCTGTGTTTGCTGCAGAAAGTCTGGCTCCCTCTCGCCCGCTCTCTTTTTTTGGCTTCGGCGTGAACACATCTTAATAACTGAGAGCAGTGAACTTGTAGAACCTCTGCTTCAAGAGTTGTGCTGACACTTTTTGATGAACGGTTCATCCTGCGGAGAAAATAAGGATGACTATTTTTATTTATTATTATTATTCCATGTCTGTATTCTGGCCTAATTCTTGTTGAATAAACAAATGGATCATGCAAAAAACAACAAGTTCTTCTTCAGTCATAGGTCCTTCTGTATTTATCTAATTCTGAGACTTAGTAGGCCGCAGTTTTTATTAGTTCTTTGCACTGTTTGTAAAACCTCAACACTAGAACAGAGTGTGCTCACTATTTACCATAAACTGTATGCAGGAAAAAAGAGGCGTAGGTGTTTTAAAAGGCCGCTTTTCTTTTAGTCTCTTTCTCCCATCCCCTGATGCATTAGCTGACCTACTATGGCTTGTTACATCTGTCCTATTTGCTCATTCTCCACAGTAGGTGTCATTTCTCCATCCCTCCCATGTGGCCCACTTCCCAATCCCACTTCCCCGCAGCACACGTGGGTGTGTATGCAAGACGGATCATTTCTGAGTAAGATGTTTGCCAAAATAGAGGCTTAATCTCCTTTATAGAGAATTATAACCCAGGCACAGACACATGCACACAGAGGTAATCTGCTTCTTATCCTCGCAAAATCCCACTATTTGGGAGAGATGAAGCTACCATTCATATAGACAATTTTAGCAAAGACCAGCAAAACTAAAGACGTTGTCTCATGACGCATTTGTTGTCTTTGTGAAAGACTGAGAACGTTGAGTCGGACTGAGGTGTATTTCAGTACTCGTTGCGTTTCTTCTCCGATTTTCGGTTGGCACTCAGAGCGGATCAAGCAGATCTGTTGTTTCCCATGCAGGAGGGACGATAAATGAGTCCATATGTCTGACAGTATTAACAAAGCTGAACCCTTGCTGGTAACACCCTTGTTCGGTATTTTTGCAGGATTTTAATTTGTGTCCAGTCTGCCCAGGGACTTAGCAGTTTTATTCTCCTGTCACATTGAAGAAATTATGATTTTTTTTTTGCAGAATTGCTTCAATTCAGCCACACTGGGTGGTTTCTGAGCGTGTCTGAGGACATCCCTCAGCATGTCAATCAGATTTAAGTCCAGGCTTAGACTAGGCCACTTCAGAACCTTCTTTTTTTGTCTCTATCCGGTATGCCGAGGTGGAGTTGCTGGTGCGCTTCGGGTCATTGTCCTGTTGCATAACCCAGGGACACTTGAACTTAAGATCACAAACCAGTGGGCGGGTATTTTCCTCCAAGATTTTCTGGTAGAGATCAGAGTTCATGGTTCCAACGATTACAGCAAATCGACAGAAGAAATTATGGTAGCCTAGCTACTCCTGGGAAGCTTTACCACTGTTCTATGTTTTCTCCATTTAACTCTCATTGAGTCCAAAAAGCCTTAAGATTTATTTTATACACATTCCTTAACATGCTCATTTCTCATCTATTTCTTTAATTTTTTTAATAGGGCATGAATTATGGCTTTTTTCTTATTTCTTATCTTTCAGCCAACTTCATGTTCTCATACAGGTTCTGTTTAAGCGAATTATTGATTATACAGGTCTTGCAGTAATCCAGTACTGGTGTAACTATTGAATTTGAAAGACTGTGCTTAGTTACAGCCAGTCTCACTAAAAAGAGGAGCTGTGACTTGTTCCCATTTTTTCCCACAGTGTCAGGTGGTTTGGATAGATTTTTTTTTTCCCTCAAATAAAGTAATTATTTGAAAACTGACTTTTGTAGTATTTGCCTAGGTTCTCTTAGTCTAATCTTAAAATTTGTTTCTCGATCTAAAACATTTAAATGTGACAACAAAGCCAAAACAGGAGAAATATGTAAGGGGATAAATACTTTTTCACAGCGCTGTAGATTAAACATACACATAAGAGCTATCTTATGCTATTTGAGAATGCTTCTACTAAGACGGATAATTAGAACATAAAAAAGAATGTAAATCAACATGTTGCGGCAGGATTTGTAGATTTATTTATGAATCGAGGAAAGAGGAAAGCATCAAACTCAATCTTGTTTTTGTAGTGTTCTGTAGTAAATCCCTGTGAAACCGAAACCCTGCCTCTCTCATTTTTTCTCTCTCTCTCCAAGTCACTGAGGCAGTGGTAAAAAAAAAAAAAAAGTCATCCAGCTCCTTTTCTTGAAAAAGGCAAATACTCTAAATATTTTATGATTAATATATATAATTCAAATCCCTATGTGATGAATTATTCATGGTCTGGTGGGATTTTGTGGATACTTGTCTTTGTTACTGATAGCCTGCTGTTTCATCTCAGTGACAGCCTGTACTGCGCGTGTGGATACGTGTGATTTTAGTTTTCTTTTTTTTTTTTCCCCTTTCGCCAGAGGACAGGGGTCTCAGAATCATCACTCTGATGATCATCAATCATATATCTCACCATAAACCTTGTCCTCCCCACATTCTATTGGCAGACAGGAGAAGCTGATTTTAATAATAACATTAAAAGTTGAATAAACTGCAGCTGGCGAGTGCGAGTGAATGACCTCTGGGCTGAGTCATCGACTGATGCTGAGATCGAGCCGTACGAGCCAGGAGGAACTGAGACGGCGAAGCAACTGAGGATAAGAGCTTTGCACAGAGACACGGTCGGCTAATGGCCAAAGTTTTCACCAGATCCATATAAAGCAGCGGAAGGTCATGGAGGCAGCCGCCTTTGAGCACATTGAAGTCCATCTTTACTTGCGGCGCGCGTTTGAGTGACAGCGAGCCTGAAGTCGCTTCCTGCTTATTACATCGCTGTATAGCGTCCGACTGTGACGACTGTCTGTGCTGGTCTAGAGTGTGTGTACATGTATGCATGTGAGCTCACAGCAGACTGGTGGCCCACCCACCTAATATGCCACCTGATCCAGCGCCGTCGTCTAGCCCCCAAAGCCATTACACGCTGCTAGCCAATCCTTCAACGTCTCCCTTTTCAGCTCTCTGGGGTCTCAATGCTGTGCTCAACCACCATTCAAGTGCACGCACACACACACACACACACACACACACACACACACACACACACACACACGTGGAATGTGTTGCTTTGGCTTTAATTGCTGTCTTCTGCACTATCTGTCACAAGAAAGTGATGCAAAGGTTGGCCCAGGAGCCCATTGTCAGTAGCTGGTGTTGGTGTTGTTCTTTAAATGGGTGTAGGTCATCATAGAGCCTGTTACATAAAGCAGATTTAAGGCTGAATCTACAGGATATGTTTTGGTGGGTGATATCATAGCCAAACAGACCCAGTAACATCGGAGTTATGCTCCTCGGAGTACGCTGAGCTCCAAAGATAAGCTGATGTACCGTGCGGGGTTCACAGGGACGAGATAAGGCTGGTATTTAACTTTTTTTTTTTTCTGAAAAACAAAGAACCACCAGTTACTGTTTTTACACGTAAAGTCCGATGTTTCATGAATGTATCTGTACTCTTTAGAGTGTGATCCACCCCAGGTTTGAAGTGCCTTCTTTGTGTTTTTTTTACATAGAGAGTAAAGATTTTAGAGATCACAAACTGTTTCAATGACTGTTAACATAAATCGCTGCTGGGAATTAACTAGAAAACATAGAAGCTATAATGTCAATGGGTCAAAAATATAAACATGCATCAACATTCAAAGAAAACATGTAGAAATAGGTTAATACCGGTAAATGTTGACTTTCTTAATGAAGGAAACAGGATGTACTTTGATTTTACGTTAAAGAGAATCCATAGGTGCTCTGCAGAACATAGCAATGGCATCCAGTCAGTTTATAACTAGCTGTAATTCAGAGAAGACAACAATGATTTACTCCAATGAAGTACACTCATGCGTAATCTTTTCCCCTGATAACAAGAGCTCGGGGTTGTTTTTGAGACTCCAGTCCAAAACCTTGAGGCCCAGCTGAGCCTCAAGTGGTTTTTGCACGTCTAAGTCAAGTCCAGCGTCTTTGTTCAAGTGACTGAGATCTCAGCGACTTAGACTCGAGTCACGATGTCTGCAGACAAGACAGAAACAATTAGCGCTGTATAAGGAAAGGTTGCTGGGTGACTAACTATGCTGAATTCGCCATCAGCTGATTCACAGCTACAGATTCGCTGCGAAGCTCTTGTGGTATGTCATTTTTTTTAAAAGGAATCTGAACTGCATTTTATCTTCTCTAGTTCAAAATGTAAAATACCTACACTGGCCAAACCTGAACTGCAATATTCAAACTGAAGAGAGGACAGTTATGACCTGTGAATCAATTTATAACAAATGTTCTATTATTCTTGACATTAATAGCATCTTAAATGATGTCCTTTTTGAAGACTGTAGCACTTAATACACCTGTATTAGATTATGAAAAGTACTAGAGAGCATTCTCCGTGCCTCTTTGGCATCCAAACCACGTTTGATTAAGAAGGGAGGACAGCTATGATTTGAAAAGCATTTCCCCTATTTGTGAACCTGGATTCTTTGTTTCCTAAAAAAAAAAAAAAAAAAAAAAAAAACATTAGCTGCAAACCATGCTGAGAGAGGAGGTTACAGCTTGATACTTCAAAATGTATCAATGGTATCATGTTGTGCTGTCTAATCTGTTACCCTGCTTTATGTTGTTAAGTCAGATTCCTTAAATGCTTCATTTATTTTACAGATCTGGCAAAGGTCTTGCCTGGTCGTGGAAAGTGGAATTGATCTCAGCTTTCCATGAAATGTGATTAATTCCTGATTTCAGGAAGATATTTTTTTTTTCACATTAGCCAGTCAACATTCAAAATGATGCATATTGCATTTGCTTCAGATTTACTTTGTTTGATATAAAAAAAAACTAGTACCACTAAGTGTGTGAAAAAAATAGAAATGTTTAAAAGTGCAGATACTTTATTATAGCTGAGTAACTTTAACTCACTATAAAAACCCTCTCAGCTGTTTATTGTGCTTTTTTCTTCTCCCCCCCCCCCCCACAACATCCTTTCCTGCAGCATCACAACACCTTTCCTACCTGTTTTGTGGAAATTACGTGCAAAATTAGGCGAACAACTGTTTGCGCCGACTGTCTGTTTCTCTGCAGGAGCTTGTGAAAATTTTGTTACTGAATAATGGGAGTTGCCAAGCAACGCAGCTCAGATATTCTACCTGTGGTTTGCTGTATATTGCCAGCTGTGTTTACGCAGTCAGTCACAATGGGCTTCTTTATCAGGGGCTAAAAACTAAAGTTTGTTTATAGAGCAAATGCTCTGTAATGCCTCACATTGTCAAAGTACTATCAGAGGTTCAGTAAGAACACAAAAAGGAAGAACCGTGCTGGTCTATGTGCTTTATGCTCCATTAGTTTCATGTCATTTCATACAATGTGAGGGTAAAAAAAAAAGAAAAACACTTATCAGGTCAGAGTGAATGTAATTATTACAGTAATTTAATATGGATGGATGTGAACTGTAGCAGAAAATTCAATAACATTTAATTTCCTTTCGCTTTCTATTTTCTGTAACCAAGTCACAGTCAAGCTCTTTGAAAGAGTCCTCACTTCTTTCAAGGAAGTGGTATAATATGCATTGTTTTGATTACCTCCCTTAGGTATATAATGCGGAGTTTGTATATATATATATATATATATATATATATATATATATATATATATATATATATATATATATATAGATATAGATATGTATATATATACACATTTTTTCATTGGTTCTGCATTTCCACATATGTCTTAATGTTGCACTTCCTGGAGCACTGCAATAAAATTTTGGTTCTACAACTTTACTATCCCTCCCCCCAAGGATGCTTATTCTGTAAACCTTCTTGTTTTCCCCCACTTCCACATCCATCCTCCATCCTCTCTTTTACCATTCCCTGTCATCTCCTGTGGCGCCTCTTCTTCAGAGGGGTCCAGAAACATGCAGTCGCACAACCGCGCACGCAGCACTGAGCTGTCCTCAAAGGGAATGGATAAATGTTGATATAGACTCGATACAGAGAGGGGGAAAATTGGGCACACTGGTAAAGAAGATGTTAAAGGGAGACAGACATTGCACTCGAGTGGTTTCTCAAGGGGGCGTTAAATCACTCACAGAGACCAAAAGAAAGAGAGCCGCTGTTACAAAAAGAGAACGTCGACTATATTAGTCATCATTTGAGAGCAATTCGGATGCTTGCTTGATTTTTTTTTTTTTACATTTATCTGCATTCAAGGGAAACAGAATGGGAAGTCTCAGCCTTAAGATCTTTCATCCGTTACATGGATCCGATCTTGCTACCCTGGAAATTTGGGAATATTAATATTCCCGGAGGCTAATATATGAAAGACAGCTTTGATTTCAGCTTATCCATGAATGTTTTACCTATTATTATCAGTTACTTTGAAAGATATTCACCTTCATAATTCAACCAATCTCATTGATTATTAAAAATCAAGCTAGTCTCGTAACTAAATAAATGAAAGCGTCATTTTACACGACAGACAGTTGTACTTAAAAGCTAAGCGCTGTTTAATAACGTTATTTCCAACAGAAACAGAGGCTGATTAAAGGCCATAGAAGGTGTCAAGAAACCATCTGACTGTCAAATGTCAAGAAGGATAGTTTAACGGTCAGATTTCTATGACATTAAAATTAATTCTGTTATTTTATCATACTTGTGGTGTGAGCCATCTCTTTCTTCATCTCACTTTTCAGCCCACAGGCTTGGTTCCATGTGCTTAATAGTAGTCAAATATCTGGAACCAAAAGCTGCTCTTCCCTTCAGGAGGTAGCCCTTAAGATGGACCACCAATAAAATCTTCTGCCAGGAAATGTCTTCCTTTGGATTCAAAATCAGGTCACCCTCTTACAAACAGTGTTGATGATTTAAACACGTCTTAGATGGGAGAAACAGTTATAAACACAGGCTGGAAAACAAACGCCTAGCAAATCTGCACTATGCAAAGGTCGATCCAGCCTTTTGACTAGATACGGTCCAATTGCTTTGAAAGACAAACGTGTTCCTTAAAATCTGGTTTGTTGTTTTCCAACACCGCACAGCCTCTGAGCAGCAGAAGCCTCAGTGAAAGGAGTCGTCCGGAGGGATTGGTCAGCCGAGCGGTAGTGGATGCTGATGTAACTATAGCAAGAAGTTGGCGAGGGAGAAAACAAGACCACAGTCACTTTGGTAATAATAAATGATTTTTTTTTTTTTTTTTGTATAAGCAAAAGAATCCAGCTTATTTAAAAAGCCACTAAAACAAGAGTTCATGTGGTGACCCGCTGAAGTGGGCGGGACGCCAAAGAGTCTTTTGTAAGTTAAAGGTCAATATTCAAAGGTTGCTTCACTACATATTTTAAGGCGTCTCCTTCATTTTTCATCGGGCCTTACTGAAACATGCACCCTTTTAGTTGCGATGCATAGCCAGACGTTTTGTTACTGAACGGATGAACTAGCACCCCACGAAAGCGCTGCCTCGGAAAGGTCAATCCACGCCCCTTGTTAAATGTGAACACACCAATCTGTAGCACCCATACATGTTTAATGCAACACACATGGGTCATGACCTTTTTTCTATGCAGCCACTGTGTGTCTGTGTGTGTGTGTGTGTGTGTGTGCGGTGGGGGGCAATGTAGAGTAAGGTAGATATGGCTGAAATAGCTTGGCAGTAGGTGGCAGAGCTTAAATCTTAGCTTTGTGTATCAGCTCTAATGGCTTCGCTCACCTTTCAAGTATATCACGATGGATAAAAGGCCATAAGAGTGGATATGCGTTTCCGAGCATTTATCTTATCACAAATTTGCATTGTTTATAGTTACTAAAGGTCTCAATGTCACATTCATTTTAGGCCTTTAAGAATGTATCTTAATGTTTTTTTTTTTCCTCCCCCAATGCAGAATATTCATAAACCCATTTCAATGAATTTCAAAAAGAATTCGATGCTCGACCATTCTGAGAAAGCTGCCTATAAAATAAACGTATTTTGTAACCCTAAACACGCTCCTGGGATAAATTTGACTGGAAATTGGACCATTGTTACCATCAGAACTGTCCGAGCTTATGTAAACTGACCGGCCTCCTTGCACACTTTTAGGCACGTCCCTGAAATGTTCTGTGGGGTGGAGGTGTAGGGCATTTCAAAATTTAATGTCAGTTTGTTTTCCATCCATCCATCCATTTTCTTACTCGCTTTATCCCTCATGGGGTCGCGAGGTGTCAGTTTGTTTTATCAGCTTAAAATCGTGTTTCAGTTCAAACAACCAGTTGTGTCCAAGTTTTAAATATCAGACTTAAAGGGTCACCCTCATATAAAACAAACGTTCTGTTCCAAAATCAAGAACTTAATTCTTGATTAAAAATGTCCAGCTGCCCATAATGCCTTTATGGAAAAACCTTACTGATCAGACAAGACAAACACTATGCTAACCTTAAAAATACAAATATATGAAGGACTCAAAGTGAAATTTCCAAACCTTCTATAAAGGGATCCTTACAAGCCCTAAAATGTATGTAATACTTGTCCCCTTGATGAATGCATGCACACTTTTCATCAGTAGTGTAGATATGTACGTGTAACAAATAACAGCAAATGAAGTAATTGACAACTGAACAAAGCATTCATTCAACACCCGTGCTCTGTTAACCAGACATACTCTGTCACACAATCACACTGAGCGAGCATAAGTGAGCTACAACTATCATTAGCATTTCAAAGTAGCAAGGTGCAAAGAGTCACATAATTATGCTTTCTGTGCACTTTGAAATGGAAATTTGCAAAAGTAACATGAAAATGCTGTTTACTTTTCGGCTAAGAAGATTGGAAATAGTATTTTTTTTTTTTTTTCATTTTTCGTTCTGCTTACTGATTCATACAGCTCCCAGGAGTAGAGCTGTATTGTGGTTGACAGTTGTTGATAGGCAGTATGTGTTTTCATTTGTAATCCGGCATTTCAAATTTAAAGTGTCCCTTTTATGATATTCTGAACTTTCAAAAATTTCCATCAGGTGTCTTCCACTTCTGAAAATGCAGCTGTGCTCTTGTTTTCATATATTTTTTTACGAGTTTTCACTAACGACAAAGGGAAAAGAAGTTGGTCCGGGGTCTCACAACATCTCTAGTTTTGTTTTTGGATATGCATCTGTCAATCATGATGTTAGAATGCAACTCTTAATTTTTGGTCACCTTGCATTTAAAAAAAAACATTCCTTAAAAGCAGCTTCAAATGCTGCATCTATGCTCAAAGAAGAATGAAGTTGTAGCTACTATGGATTTTGATTTGATACTAAAAATGTCCCTAAATAGGTTACTTTGCGCTCTTTGTCATGTTGCAGGTGGTTTTCATATATTTTGTTATTCTAGTGAGCGTTTTGAAAGTCTGACAAATCCAGGCTTTAGTTAGACGAGGTTGAGGTTGCCATTGTTGCATCCGTCTGCTATGCCCTTCAATCTCTAATGTCAAATAAATATTGATATTGAAACCTGATAAAAAAAAGTCACTCTACATCATTTGCTATCACACTTTGATCTGCAGCATTTTGCCGAGGGGAATCATAGTTCTCATTATTTTCTCACACTTATTCATTGTAAATGTTGTATTTAACTTATTCAACTCAGAAGCATTTCAGTTGTCCTGGATGTTCCTGTTGTTCAAATTGTACATAACAACCAAAATCTGGCACGTATTTTGTTGTAGCTGTATGTGATAGACCTACACAAAGCCGTGCATAATTTTGAGTTGAAAGGAAGCTTTGGCACGCTGTGCATCTGTGCATCTAGATTAGTCAATTTCTGCATCTTCTTTGCAAAAGAGCTCATCCCACAGCATGATGCCGCCACCACCATGTGTGACGTTCAGGGTTGTTGTGTTCTGGGGGATGTGCAGCATACGTTTCCCTCCTCACGAAACCTTTTGCTTGTGAGCCCAACAGTTTAATCTGGATGACATCGGAGCAAAGCACCGTTTCCCACGTTTGCTGACCTGTTACCACATACTCGGAAAATGGTTGAGAATCGCAAGAAGCAAATTGTCTTACAAGTTTATGAGGAGAAGAGGCAAGCCTCAAGAGACAGAAGTAAGACCAGAGTGTATTTGGAAGATTCTTTCACCTGATCCCCTCCAAGAAGCAGAAGAGCAGCCTTCGATTTCTGTGATGAAACCCGGTCTGAGGCCCCCTTGGATTTTTTTTTGCTTGGGGGCCCCAAGAGACCCTTGCAGTGCCACTGAGTAATGCCATTGTAGTTCTACAGTACTGGAACCGCTAATTGGTCAAAAGCAATTATCCCTGAGGCAGGAAGTACATTGTTTGATCGTGGCGAGGCTGATTCTTTTTGGATTTCAGTCTCGCGAATCTCAAAAGAATCTGCAGTAGAACATGTAGTTAGAAGAATTCAGCAGGTTTACTGGCCACACACTTTTTATTAGTATCATCGAGATTCTGGCAGAAAAATTGACAGTTCATGTTCCACCTCATTTCCGTAAGGCGATAGCTGTTCTGTCGCAGACAGAGCGGTGGCCAGTGGCACAGATGTAGTTATATTTGTCATTGACTTCATCAGCAACATGTTGAATGTGCCAAAGAATAATTTTAGAAACCTTCTAGATGAGTGGAAACGAAAAGAGCAAGAGCCGAGTGAAATTAATGCTTCGCTTATAGAGCTTCTGGTGATTTAAATTTTTTATGCTCGGCAACTCATAGTCACAGTCATTTTCATATCCCAGGATTTCTTCAAACATGACAGATGTTGCATCAGGAGCGACTCTCTCTGCTTAAAATTCATAGCGGGAAATAGTAGTTAATAAACATTGTCTTCATTGTTACATAAACTGAACTGATTAACATAGATTACTGAATGTTTTACCAAACGGGGCCTTGCATTGAAGCCACATCTTGTGGTGCCGCTGCAGTTATTTATGATTAATACTATTTTGCTGGATATGTATATGATGACCAGTGTTGTTTATCAGACATAATTGTCTCCGATTTTGCTGAATCCAGAGGAATCTTTTTTTTTTTTTTTTCTGAATCTCTGTTCACACGACCAGATGTTGTAATTTGTCTCAGTCAGGATTCTTTGAACCGAGCGGAGAAGTTAATAAAATCAATTCCATGAATATGCTTCAAAACTTGAACTACTGTTCTTGCTCACAAAATATGTTTTGATGCTGCACTCGCCACAGCAACACAAGTTTTATGCAAGCTGCTTTAACACGTTAATTTAATTAGGGAATATAATTACATTTTGTTTTTTGTTTTTTTACTGAAAGTCACTTAAGTTTGGCCTGGATTTATCAGTTGTTTCTAAAGATATCTGGCTCAGCACAAACAGTGATGGTCTTCATTAAACATGTCTTGCTGCTGATGTTTTCATGCTGAGGTGTTTGCTGAAGGGCCGGGCTAACATTAGCACATTTAATTTTCTCTTCTTGCATGACTTGTCGAAAATTCAACTTCGAGCGTCTTTCAGAAGCATCTGCTGTTCTTCCTGTGAATAAAACTTGCCGCGCCCAGTTGGCTTATTATATATTATTACTGTGTTTTATACCTTGTTTTGGCTCTATGTGTTAGTTAATGAAGCAGTTTTGTTAATATTTGCCAGAACAAGATTACATGACCAGAAGTACGATACTGTGCATGCACACAATGAGTAAACAAAGAGAAGCAATGGAGCGAGCAGATCAGTGACCCTAACCCTGTGGATCGGGTTGGTCCTCAGCCATGGCGAGGTGTCATTTTACTGCAAGGCATTACAGGACAGTCTCCTGACTCTTACAGTAGCATCTTGCTTCCTGATAGTTCCTTGGTACTGCCACAACAGCGTTTATGTCTGCTGAAAGTGCCCTGTGCAAAGTTCTTTTCAGGCTCAAAAAGAACCAAGTCAACACTATCAGGACGAATGCTTGGCAGATATTTTATTTAAAGAAGAATAAATGTGTTTTTTATGTTTGTTTTCTTTGTATGGTCAAAATACGTGAGAAGGCCCCTTTAACGCATTCCTCTGAATCTCATTCTTAAAAACTTTGGGTTTGCAACACTTTGGAAGGAGCTGAAAACGATCACAGGGTGTTTGCACGGGGACACTGTGAACCAATGTGAAAAGAAAACATTTTGCTTATCACTGACAGGTGCAAACACAACAGAAAGTGATATGTACTGTGAAAAGGATAAAGGTGATGATTAAAAACTATTTAAAATGTGTCCTTTTTTATTTGTTTTGTGGTTTATTTTTAATTAATTAATTAATTAATTATTAATTTTTTACATCTGTCACTGCATTCAGTCAAATCATCCCGATCACAAATACTGATCTAAATATAAAGTTTACCGGTTATCAAATTTGTAGGACGCTTCAGTACACCGTCTACATTCAGTAGTGCAGTCGTGGCACTAAACAGCGCACAAGATTTAAATTTGTGTGCTGTTTTTCATTTTACTTTCATTTTACATACTTTCATTTTTTTATACTAATTGATGCTTCTGTGGAAACAGCAGTGTCAGAAAATACTTGGAATATTAAAAGGTAAGGTAAAAAAATATATATTTTCCCCCTAATAATGATGCATTATTTGATAATTCCCTGTCTTTACTCTTCATTCCTCTGGATGGACTGAAGATGCACAAACCTTGAGGGAAAACAGATAACATCAAACCCTAAGTCACAAATCCACTTGCTCAGTGTATTGATCACAGCAGCAGAAATAACAACAGTGTTTTTGGCTACCTTTTTCCTGACCTTGGCATCATTAAAGAGAGAGTTCACATTTTTGTTTCAGTTCTATTGCTCTGAGATTATGAATAATTAGTATTTTACCTATTGTCGGTAATGGCTCATTGGCTCTATTCTGACCAGCTGTTTGCTTGAGTATATGGTCTGATCTTTTTGTCAGGGGAACAATACCACATACAGAAATAATAGCACATTTTGACAAAATAATTTCTCTTGAACACGGTGAGAGAGATAAGAATTCCTGTTGATCCAACACAGAGAGGAGTAAAACCTCCATCTAAGACCCCTTCAGCAAAACCACTCTCAGGGGTGGGTAGCTATCCGCCTTATCCTGCCGGGTGATTTATTAAATGATAGTTTGTAGACAGCGGGCGGCGAAAACCAGTGTGCTACCTTGCATAGCGGCTAGATTTGTTTTTTATCCGATTTTTGAGATCAAACAATAATAGAAAACATCTTGCATTTTCGGTTTGCATCCAAAACATGTAAGCTATGACTGAGTGTCTCACAAGGAGACGGGGGCAGGCTTTAGGTGTTACAGCGATCCGCAGTGGCAACTCATCTCCACTGTCTGGCTATGATTTAATTTAGTTTATCTGTTTAGCTTAAGTTGACGTTTGACGCCGATAGACGGTTGCTTCATCCAAAGCTGTGTTTTGTGACAGACCAGCAAAAAGTAGCGTCTGACTGAAGTGGGCGCATGGTTGTACGTTTTATTTTACAAATAAAAAAATAATAATTCATGTTGAGGAGTTTTATTCAACCCATTTACTTTAACATCCCTAATTAAAATGGTTGTTCTTCCTTCAGAACTTCAGAAACCACCTCATTAGTAACTAGAGTCCCAGTGTGTGTGATTTAATTTCAGTTTAAAGAAAGCTGTGCTGCAAAAGCCTCAAAGGTTTATTGGAGAACAATTACCAAACAGCATCACAAAGAAAAAGCTACACACCATTCATGTCACGGGTATATTTGTGGAGAGGTTTAAAGCAGATTTAAGCCATTATATAATATCAGAAGCTTTGGACATCTCATTGAGCACTGTTCAGACTGGACAAGGTTAGCGTTGCTTCGAGAAGCAGCCAAGAGGTCCGTGCTTGCTGTTGCTTCAGAGATCCAGAGCTCAAGTTGTTGAAACTCTTGACAAGACTTCTTTTTGGTTGTGCCTTCCTGTAATCTGGCCATTATGAAGGAGTGCTGAGAAAACAGCCATTGTTGAGAGAAATACATACAAAGGCCTGTGTGAGGTTTGCTAAAAAGCTGTGTTAGGCGCACAGCAAACATGTGGAAGAATGTGTTGAAGGAGACCTAAATGTAACCGTTTTAATCTCCCTACAAAAGTGCCATGTTGGGTGGGAAATTGACAACTCACATCAAACTGAGCAGCTGAGCAAGCTGATTGGGGCAGAGATTCACCTTCCAGTGGATCAACAGCCTTAAACATACTGGGTTGGAATTGCCACATAAACATCCAGAGCTACATCCAGCTGAGAATCTGTGCTAAGACCCGAAATTGCTATTTACAGACATTCTCTATGCAATATTACTTAGCTGGAGCAATTTTGCAAAGGAAAAGGAGTAAACACCAGTAATCGCAGCTGTAATTATTTATGAAAACCATGTATGATTTTCCGTTTACTTTACAGCAATTCACAGCTTTATGTACGTAGATAATCTGAAATGACGTTAAACTAAAGAAAGCAAAGTAATGTAGGTGGGCTTCTCTGAGGGAAGTGGCAGTAAAATACTTAGTTTCTTGGAACATTGCTCGACACTGCCTCAAGTGGCAAAGTGCTCCTAATAACTTTGTAAATGCTGCTTTTAGCTGTTTAAGGATAAGAATTGGGATGGATTTTAACTTAAATGTTTAATATATGATCAATAAAAGCCCAAATGTTTTTTAGTCAGACTTGAGGAGCTCCTTAGCGCCATCATTTTACAATCAGTAAAAATAGCTGTAGCCATTAAAAAGAATACATGTAGAAAAATTGCTGACAATTGAGCTCATGCACTTTTCTCCATTAGGGTTTCTAGAACAAGCTCCCCTTAGTGCCAAAACATTCATCATCGCTCCCACTGTTTAGCATCGGATAGAACAAGTGAGTGTTTTATATTCTACCAAAGAGTATTAACTATACAATTTGGACAGAAATCAAGATTCCTGAAACGTATATGTACCTGGTCTCTGCACTGTTAATATTTGCTAGCAGAGCCTGAAGGCTTTTTGATAAAAGTCAAATTTGAGCTTGAAACGTCTGACAGACTGAGCGAGGGAGTTCCCGAGCCTGGATGCATGAACAGTAAAAGCGAGATCAGATTAGCGGAGACAGGAGGAGAAAAAGATGTGACATATGACAGGTGCAGCTACCAGGTGGGAATGTAAGAAGTCGCTGGATATAATCATGGAGACATTCCACTGGTAAAAAGAGGCATATATGAGGGATACATCTGTCTGGGCGTGTCGTACGCAGGGATTTTTTTTTTTCAACAAAAATTTCCGATGAAAGCTTCATGAAAAATGTTTTTAGTTTATTTTACGCGCGTAAGATTGTTTTTTTTTTTGCAAAATTGTCAAAAACAACCTGGTTCAAAATGCTCTCTGTACATGTTGGCAGCAAAGTGTGAGCCTTTTTTTTAATGAGACTTGCCTTCACCGTACCGTGGTGGCTGATTGGGTGTATTTTGCTTTTGATTAACATGCAGATCTCTAAGCCACATTTGCATGTTGGACAACAAAGCGCAGTCTCATACCTGTCTCTTGAAACTCTCTCATCTCTATCTGAGATATGTATGTTTTTCCCCCCCATTTCCGATTTGCCTCGACCGGTTTTAGCCAATTGAACTTTTTCTTTTAGTGCTATAATATTAAAATAGATGAGAACAACATTCAAAATATTTTCTTTAGCCTTCCTGCCATGAGATGTCATAAATCCTTTGGAGTTGAGGCAACATCATGCCACGTGGGAGAACAAAGGCAACATTATTATGCAGCTGTCATGTTGAACTATCTTTAGCATCCTATACTGGAGATTAGCAGGGTTAGCGCAGCTGGCCGCAATAACTGTAAATATTTGTTGTTGTGTGGGTGTTCCCACGTATGGGTACTGCAAAACGAGGTCTTACTCATATTTTAAAACAAAGGCGAAATGATTTAAGATATCACACAGACTTGCATTAGCATCTCATATTAGTAACTAACACACTTGACATTATTCTGACAGCAGTCTCAATGTGTGTTCCGAGGAAAATGTTCATTTCTCTGCCAAACCTCTGCCTTTGTGTCTGTTCAGTCGACTTTGAAGCAGTTGGACCAGGGTGAACCTGGTTTAGGGCAGCAAGCAAGCAGCTAGCTCAAAGGAGGAAACTCCTCTTAAATCCCGGCCCGGGATTGTCTTCTACCCGGTTCCGGTGGTCTGCGTTAGGGCTGTGGGACACGGGGTCCTCCGCACAGCTTTCCGGGCGTGGCTGTGTCTTAAGGTTTCCTTTATGGGTCTGCACAGGTTGCAGCAGGCGACTTCAGATCAGCTTTTCTCTTAGCTTTCCTGCAACAGCTGAGAAAGGTTACAAACAGCCTGTTTCATAGCAGTCCGCTGTTGAAGTTCTGATGTTGAAAGGGGCAGGGTGCCTTAGCTGGATCAGCCTGCATATGTGGCGGGTCTCCGAACTCCATTCGGACACTGGTGGCTCGTCCTTCCAATGCTGCTATTGAGGACAAGCGTGCGAAAGAGAGCAACGGGGAGAGAGAGCTTAGATTTGTTGCAGTGCCACCCACTGTGAGGGGCGGTTCCTTGGTACCTCTAAACATCTCACAGTAATCCATGGCAATTTCCAGTCTGATTTTATATCCCACATGGCTGAAAGCGCAACAATGTCATTTCTACCCGTCTACTGCATGTAAGATACTGTCTATAGCCTCAAAAAACCTTTAGACCTCTCTTTTTTTTCCCTTCCTTTTTATGTCCTGTCCTTGCACACGTTATGGTGTGTTTGGTTGCTGTGCAGTGTGAAGGCAGATTTGTTCCAACAAAGGGGGAGAATGGGATATTACTATGAATGCATATCTGACTTTACTGAACGTTTCACTTCAAGATAAGATAAGATAAGATAGACTTTATTGATCTCACAGTGGAGAAATTCACTTGTCACATCGGCTCAATAATCAAAAGAAGGTGCCAAAAGGAGGAAAAGGTGCATAATATATATATAGTGGATCGAACAAAATATAAATTAAAAAAGGAAATAAAGCACTGATTTAAGATAAAACACTATTAACAGTGTTTATAGTGTTGCTCCCAAACAGGGACCTTCCTAGGGATCCTTGCAGCTGTCCAAAGAGTTCTTGGACGTTCAGCCACAAACTCTATTCCAAATGTCCAAAAAATGCCCCGTTACCCGTTTTAGACATCAGATTGTTCTTCGCTAGCCTAACTGTCACAATTCCAATCCCTAATTGTACTCCTAAGGACCAAAATCAGCTGGCAATGACCCAGCTTTTGTAGTCAACGCTTTAAAATGTGTCGGATGTGTTTATGTATTCCACGCTCTTTCTCAGTATGGTTTTGGTTTTCTTGGCCAGTGCTTTATCCTCTCAAGTCTGTGTATCTGTGACTGTGATTGACACATTTAGTCCTCCTAACAACCGGTGACACGCCTCAGCAACCATCTGTCACTCATGGCCCCCTGTCGCCACAGTAACAGGAGCCTGGAGAGGGGAGGAGATGATACAATGGGCACCTCCATGACAGCCCATCATTTTGAGCAACTTTACCTTCCCTTGGCATACGTTACTCACCTCCTTTGTTACTCTTTCAGATTGGCTTCATTTAGGGCTACTTTTGTGTTAATGGCCTCTGAAAATGTTCCTCTCACAGCCCATGCATACGCTATAGACTTTCCAGCACCGAACGGATGAGTCAGCACTCGCACAATGCTTGAAATGAGGGTAGCTGCTTGATTCCCAGTGGTAAGCTGCAGAAAAGAGCAGCTTCATTACTAAAGCACAACAAGAGCCCCTGGTGCTAATGATGGAGGATCCTAACAAGGTTGTTAACCACATATCCCTGCTACATCTGTGACCCAGTGGGCTCAACTTTGTTTTATTGAGAGGACAAATGCCGCAGCAAGTTAACAGGCAGCAGAGATGACAAGGTAGCATATTATTAACTTAAGGTGGTCTGGTAGGGAATATTCACAGTAAAGCAATCAACACATTTCTCAGGTTTTCATCAGTCCTATTTGTGACAAAAGTAATTAAATTAACAATCAGAGATTTAGATTAGAATAGATCCAAGACCTTTCAGTGCCTGACTAACAAATGGAGTTTTACCATCAGTAAATGTGTATGATTTTAGCAATATAGAATGTATGATTGTTATCTATGTCAATTGGCCAAAACAGTCCCCTTTTGTTTTCATTTAAATAAATACACTGAGAAGGATGCATACAAAAAAACAAAGATAAAACCTTTTTTACATTTAAGGAGGAATAGATTAGGACACCTCCACATTTTTGTTTAGTGTGCTCTTGAACACTTGGAGATTGAAAGCAGGGATGCCGATATGAAAATTTGGGCCGATATCGATATCCAATATTATAAGTGCCATTATATTTACTAATATCATATAGGTTATATATTTCCCTGCCCTTTTGACACAGTGAAAAAACAACAACATCGCTGACTAGGGCTGTCACAAATATTTTAGTAATTGATTAATCTATCCATTATTCTGACAATTATTCAAGTAATCTGGGGGAAAGAAACTGGCACGTTCTGCAGATTTTTCACTAAATAATTTGAAACGTATTTCATGAGCAATATAAATACATGAAATATAAATAAATAATCAAACTCCTTTTTTGAGTAATACAATTAAAAGAATGCATCTGCTACTAAAAAAAAAAAGTTCCAACATCAATATGTTAAAAGCTCTGCCCTTTCTGGTTGCCCCTTCTGGTTGACCTACCATCAATACAGGGCGGGCTAGTTGCTCATATTTATTTAGGTTTAAAGTGTTTAGTCTTTAAAAATGTATGTCTCTTTCTCTGCACACCTTTTACCTGTCATCATCTCAGCCCATCATCTTAGCTCTTATCTTTGCCGTGAACCCAAAGCAGAAAGACATTGACACTTTTATAATTATATGTTTGTCTCAAGTCATGTCATTTTCGGGAGATTCACCGATATCATCCCTCTCCACATTCCGTTCCAATGTTATGCAAACCTATATTCAATCAGAAAAAAGACTGGACATGTTTAACTTTCATAAGAGGTGTGCAAAAAGGAAAATGTTAGTTCTAAACACAAACATTTGACTAAAGGGGATGTAGAAGAAGGCCAGGACTTCTGGAAAAATGTTCTTTGGACAGAGGGATCTAAAATTTAATTTTTGGAGCACCAAAATTGTGTAAATGTTTGTCACAAACCAAATACTGCATTACAGTCTAAGACTACATAACAGCTGTGAGGCAGAGATCTGGGACTGTCATGGTTTGGTATTGCTGTGCTGCAGCTGGACCTACCCAGCCCACCATCATAGACTCATCCATGAGTTGTACCATCTCTCAGAAGGTGCATGAGGAAAATGCGAGACCATATGTAAGAAAAAAACAAGCTGAACCAGAACTCGGCCTTTCAACATTGCAATGACCCAAAAATAGTGATTAATCTAACAATAGCTGAGACTTAACAAATAGAAAAGTGAGAGACTCAAAGTCCAGATATTTGTTTTTTTAGATGCTGGGGGTTGATTTGAAACTAACTGTACTTCCAAAAAAAGTAAAAAACAAAGCAAGTGGACTTGTTTTCCGTAGTTGAAGACGTTTTGCTTCTTCTCAGACTCTGGTAGATGTCTACACGAAGCCTTTCAATGCGGTTATTTTTGACAGAGAAAGTAAGACTAACTACTTGGTCTTACTTATGGATTGGGTTTCCTAACCTTTTTCTCAGTTAGAAAACATACTTTTGTAGATGCGTAAAATTTGTTATATTTAAGTGCAATTTAAAATAATGATGAAGTAAATATAAGAGTAGAGACAAACATTTGAACATTCCTTGTCAAAGAACTAAAAATTGAATGGGATCTCACAATTTCCTCACTACTATGCTGAGTAAATAGCAAAATGTGAACAGTAAGAAGCAAAAATGAAGAAGTGCTTTTTTTAACTTCAAGTCAACTACAGCATGTATATATTGTTAGTTTTATTTTTAGGCTATTGTTCTTGGCTGAGTCTCCAGGGAGGTCCAACCTAATGTTGTAATATTCCACCTGTGCTGACAGCTCTTAGTAAGTAGAGGCTTACTGCATTGTCGTCAATGTGTTTCTCGGTGAAACTCAGATAGCGTTGCATATAGTTTCTTTTGTCCCAGCAGTCAGTGTTTGGTTTTGTTCCAGACTTGGTGATCTTTATTAGCAGTGTTTCTTTTGACCAATTTAATCTTAATTCTTCTTACATTGGGCTTTTGGGGTGATTTATAACAGTGTGCTGCTTTACGACTTCTTACTGATAAAAATAAAATGCATTTTACCCCTGAATTTTGTTAACCTCTTACAACGCAACACCACTACATGTCTTGCTGATAGTGGGGCCCCGTGCGTTATCATAAACACAACAGAAGTCACAAAAGTAGAAAGTTACGTTTTTTTGTGACAGCAATAATAATGTTGTGACAAAAAACATGTTTCAGAGTTGGCTATTGTGTGTCATCGGTGAATCCTCCACATGTTCCATCAGCTCTGTGTCACCTAAATGAAACATTGTGAATGAGGAAGAGAGAGAAGAAAAGTCAATGAATTATTCGCTAATCTCTGGCCTGATTAATGAATAATGTTTCTTGTTTTTATCTATGTTATCAATAATTGAGACAGCAATAACTTCTGGTGATTTATAACAAGAAGTCATATGCAGCGTATGAGTATCTGTAGCCATTAACTAAACATACATTTGATTTGCTATTAATGATGCATTTGAGGTAATCTGTTTTCCCCCAATGCATTGCCAAGCCTTTCTATTTAGTAGGATAGAATAATTAGATTTCATTCAATCTAATTTAATTTAGGGCTGATCAATCATAGAAATCTCCACTCTTCTTTTACTACAATTATTCACTAATTCTGGTGACACGTTGTATGCACTTGATTTGAAGAACCAAAAAAGAGAATACTTGCCACTTTGAACGTGGTAAAACAATATTTTCAACAATAAGAGTTGTAAATTTTGATTCATATCACATCTTTAATTTATTTGCTTAATATTAACCATATAACTATTTTATTCTATTCTATATTCTACAGAAAACATTCAGATGTATTTGAACTCCAGTAACATTCAATCCAACTCAAGTTACTATTAAATTAAGTACACATTTCTATTCAACTTTGTAGCATACAGTAGTCCAACTTTAATCACAATCAACTAATAAGGAATTCAATTTTTTTCGGTCTCCAACATTGTGTAAAAAAAAAAAAAAAAAAAGAAAACAGGCAAGTAACAGCAAGAAGAAGAGTAAACTTCAATCTATAACAGAAAATACATTATTCAGGGAAAACAAAGGTAAGAACAGTGGCAGTTTATACAGGATTTGTTTTTCCACAGCAGAATAGCTGGCTACCCTGACTGTAAGGTGTTCATCGGAGCGGAGGGTTGTCCACAGATGTATAGTCAGTATAGTACAGAGAGGGTGAGCGTCTGATGGAGGATGTTAGGTGGTTTGTAAACCAGAGCTGAAGTTTACAAAGAGGATCCTGGCATATATCCTCGGATGGTCGAGGTGGCCCAGGATGAAGTGTAGACCCAGGTTGACATTTCATTACCACAGACATCAGAGCAATAGTTCAATGGTCATTTAAACCTTGGACGGTCCAAAACGGACAAATCATAACTCAATGTTTGACTTTTTTGGGGTGAGCGGGTGGGTTATTGTGACATAAGCAGTAGCCCTTATCCTTGCAGGACAGCAGGGGAACTGGTGGCCATCTCTAGTGGTAATTGGGTAAGAAGTGGAGGGTGCCACGACCAGGTTGCTACTTAAATACCCCGTTTACACTACCCCTTTTTAACCGTACCGAGACCAGTCCGAACTTGGTAACCGAGATAACTATCAAGTGTAAATGGAACGCAAACTGAACTGAACCAAGCGAGACACAACCGGACCGCGCTAAATGCAGCCCAGTTCCAACGGTGGGCTTGGCCTGGTTTTTCTCTGGCCCGGTTCTCTAATAACAAAGAGCGCATGAGCAGACCGCGTCATCTCTGTGCGGTCGGCTGATATTTCAGACATTCATAAAAATACTTGCTTCCCTACCGTGACACACGATTTCCAGTGATGATGCTGCTTAGCAGTGTGATGAACCTCAGCGTCTGTCGTTGTTTCCTGCGTCTGTAAATCCTTATTAGACGTTCGTTTGTCTTATCCATGTCCCAAAAGCCGACTCTGTCAAGTAAATTCACCAAAAGTTGCCGTCTTCGACCTGACTCTCCGCAAACAACGACGTATCCCCAAGCATAACTGCCTGAATGATACGGGCGCCGGCATTTTGATTTGCTTTGTGCCGCCTTCAATCCCAGAGAGCAGTAGTACCGCAGATCGTCACTAGGAGGCGAGGAAACCAAGGAACCACGATAGCGTGATGTGTAAACGGTCGTCAGAACCAAGCTCGGCTTGGTTAACTGATTCAAGCTCGGACTGAGCTCGGCCTGGATCGGTTTAACAAGAGTAGTGTAAATTGGGCTTTAGATACCACAAGAAAACCAGGTGGCACCTTTTTTTTTAAATTGTTGGTTATGTGCATTCAGATACCACTCATTCAGTTGCTATCTTCTTAATTTGAGTTTAAGATGAGGCTACGTCAAAACAAATGTTACTTTATGTGCACAGGAAGGAGTTGTAGCATTTCTGGTAGTCTGGTTTCAGACTCTCCAATGTGCTATTGTGTGCATTTTTGTGTATATTTGTGTTGTCTATCGCCTTTTTTGGCAGTCCATCAAATGTCCAAGTTGATTTAGTCTGCAAAGAGTAAAAACTGATTTTTCTCTCTTTTCTCTTTTCACCCATGCTACCCCTCTGTGATGTCTCTGGCTTCAACACTTTGGATACTTTATCAGGTAAGACATCCGTCCACTTCACAACTCCACCAGCACCGCACAGCTTGCATAGTTAAGAAGCTCCGCTGTGAGTGTATGTGTTCTTTTAGATGGCGTCTTTTTCTCTCACGGCTCAGATGGAAATGAGCCTTATGAATATGCATGCGGTCCCTGAGCTCTGCGCGCTAAACCTTGCTGTCTCTTCTGCTACACATCTTCAGCTCTGTTCCTTTTTTTTTCTGTCACTGCTTCTTTCTCAGTCAGTCAAATAACCTCTGTGTAGGAGCCTGACTTAAAGTCATCAATGACATTCATAAGGAATATTCAATGTGAGGATGAAAGTTTCTATGACATTGTACAAATGTCTCCAGGCAGACTGTAGACAACTGGGTATAGGGATATGTGAATGTACTTGAACAGTCATTTATCTCTATGAGGGTTTGACAGTCTCAGACTTCTGAGTGGGGACTGATCGCTTTAGGAGAATTTTCTGTTTTTAGTTATTTAAATAACGGATTGATAAACAAACGTATTGAGAGTGGGCATCCACCACCCAAGCAAATGCTGTGTTTTTACAGTTTTAATGAAAGGGGTTCTGATCTCCATCAGCATTTAATGCATTTCTTTACCAAAGCTCCAACATTTCTCCAAAGTTTTCTTTTAAAACAAAGTTTTTTAAACAGATGGAGAAACAGCACCCATCACATGTTTGACTCTTGCTTTGGTGGAGGAACATTTATGGCCGAAACAAAGCATTTTTTTTAGCTTTTCTGCTACGCCTCGTCTCACTATAGTGCCTTGCAAATGTACCCCTCCGTCACACGTCACATACCGCAAAATTTAGTTTATTCAGACTTTATAAAATAGGCCGACACAAAGTAGCGTAAAAGGAAGAAGAATTATAGTATTTTCAAATATTTTGCATAAAAAAATATCTGAAGAGTATGGCGTGCGTCTGCAGGCAGTCTCCCTGAATCAAATGGTTTGTAGAATAGAAGAACAACCACTCATTGAAAGTATGTTGGGTTATGTCTCTATCCAGATTTGCCCGTTCTTAATGGATAGACGGATGCCATCCTTCCATCAGTGGCACCAGACATGCCCTGACTCTCAAATCCGTGACAGTAGTCGTATCTTGTGAAATCATCAAAGACTAAACATTGCAGAGGTCACATTTCCTTGGATGGTGTTGCAGGGCTTGCCTCAGGGTCTGCATTGACACTGAATTGTACAACAAGAAGAAAACCTCCTAAATTCCTTCAATCATTTGTATGTACAACATACAAGTCAACAAATACAAACTTAAGTTCTATTCTGTCACTCATATAGAAAAAAGAAAATGGTTACAGTGTCTCTCTGTTGCCTTCTATTTGTGCTCTGCACCTTCCAGTATTGCAATGACCACCGGCATACAGCCAGACCTACAACAGAACATATTAGAACAAAGCATGTCTATGCATTAGAATTGTCCAGACCTCAATTCAGTTGGGAATATGTAGCTAGACTCCATCTATCAGCCATCCATCATTGTACATTTATTGGTCTAGGAAAAAAAGAGCCCTGGCATGCCTTTTATAGAGCATTCCCTGGATGGAAATGTCCTTTCATCAAGTTCACTGCAAAAACGGATCTAAAAATAAGTAAAATGTTCTTAAAGTTAGTATAGTTGTCCTTGATTTGAGCAGGTAAATAAGATGATTTGCCAATGGAATAAGATTTTTGCACTTAAAATAGGAACAAATCATCTCCATCATCTTATTTCAAGTGCAGGATGTCTAATTATCTTATTTTAGGGTTCAAAATGGTCATTCCATTGGCAAATTATATTATTTACCTGCTCAAATCAAGAACAACTATACTAACTTTAAGAACATTTTACTTATCTTTAGATCCGTTTTTGCAGTGTTCTTGGTCAGTGTTCTTGATCCTGTTTCCAGGATCTCATTCTTTCGGACACGTCTCTTGATTACTGGTGAGGGCGGGAAAGTCAGTAGGACCAGAAGATCCTGAGCTTTCACTCTCCCCTCAGCTCTTTCGTCACCATGACAGAGCGGAGAAACACGCTGCTGTTTATCTACAGTGTCCGACCTATCTCACCATCACTCATGAAAAAGACTACTTGAAGGAGTGCTTGAACTCCTCGGCAATAGGATGGAAGAGTTTGAAAAAATGTGGTTTCATTTGACCGGATTGGAGTGATGGATATTTCATCTTGGGCAGAGATGCTTTCCTTGAGATAAAGATGAAGATGGAAGAAAAAGGTGGAGGGTGAGTAAGAGTGTATGAGAGGTGTGGCGCCGGGGCATGGCGACGTCCTGACAGAGAGGAATAAAGGTGTAACGGGGAGGTGAAGGAAAGGTGGTGATGAATGATCAAGCTGCTCCTCCCGGCTAAACTGTTGTGTATATCACGCAGTTTTTTGTGTCGTTCTCTCTGTGTTCTCTCGCCGCTGTGTGTAGGTTTAATCGCGGAGAGGGCCGTTGTTTTTTCTCGTCTTATTTTCCGAAGCTGCCGGTCTGTATGAGCGTCTCCTCTCTTAACCTGAGGTGCGCGCTGTTTCATGAATTATAAATAGAAAGTGAATCAATAGAGCACCGAACTACCGTGAACTCTGTTCGCGCAGATCTCTGTTTCTGAATGAGAGCTTTTGCAGGAGCCGACTCGTGTGTTGTCTTAATTTTCCTGTTTTACTTCTTTGCGCATACGAAAAAAACAATAAAAAAATCTGCAACATCATCTCCCTCTGGATTCAGCAGCAAGCAACAGTTTTGTTTTTTTTGGCAGTTGTCTGTGTGGATAAAGAGCTCGACTTCAAACGGCGTTTCTCTCCTCATTCTCCCTTTTAAAATGAACATTTACACCGAAAGGTAATCCTTTTTCATCAGCGCATGAGTGGTGCGTTTGTGTGGCGCACCAATAAAACCCTGCGCTACAAGACAGAATGCCACGCTCACAGCAGAGCAGGGAGAAAAAAAACAAAAAAAAAAACACCTCTGCAGATTTACTGTGACGTTACCACACACACCTACACAATTCCTCTTATATGAACACGCACACATACAGAGAATGGGGGGAAAACAAATCGTAATGACCCTGTGGTTCTCCAAGGACGCGTGAGTGGGAGAGGACTGGCCAGAGTAATCACAGTTAAAGAGTGTGTGTGTCTTTAGGGAGGTGAATGAAAGCACTATTGGGGGGGGGGGGGGGGACACAGAATGGTTTGGTGCTGGAAAAATTGATGAGGTTATGAGTAGAGTGGAACATCCTGTCCCATATAAAATCCTTCACACGCTGGCTCGGCGTGGGAAAGTTAGTGCTGCTGTGCAACGAGGAGGAGACGGATGAGCGAATCCAGGATGCAGAATATGTCCCCGGACTCCAAACAACGCCACTTAGTCCGTTTAACTCTTTTTTTTTTTTTTTTTTATTGCGCTCAAACCCTGCTTAACCTAAAGCCTCTCCATATGCTCAATGTTCAAAATGTGCCACTGAAGTGAAACATCAAAACTGAGTCTTCGTTCTTCAGTACTCACAGAGTACACGTCATCGTAGCAGCCATGCATTGTACTGAAATAGCAAGATACCTGTTGTTCTGTTTGTTATCCATGCATATTGTATTATTAAAAATATGGGACTCCCCAAGTTAAGCTTTTACAACATGGCAGTATATGATCACCTAATTGTGACTGCGCCCTATAGATATGATTCGGCTGTATGTTAATTGAATGTGTCTCTGGCTATACGGTTGTATTACACTGGTATGTATTTGATTGGTTTGCTCACATGCAGTTATATTTAATGAATTAGGATATTAATAAAAGGTTTAATTTAGTAAATCAATTACATTCACCAAGTGAAACACATTATATAGATTAATTACACTGATAATTTCAAGCCTTTGATTCTGTTAATCATGACGATTGTCCACTTCCAGCGAGTAAAAATTGTAACATTTAAGACTCAAATATTATGCCACGGGTTTGCAGTGGCAAAGGACTAAAGCGGCGACAGGACGTTGGCTGGCACATTGTGGCTGAATATAATTACGTTAAGTTCAGGACACGAAGGAAGCACAGGAATCCGGGGATGACAACAGCTGAGACCAATAAAGGTAGAGGGAACTGAGGAGAGAAGGCCTAATGAGCAGAATTAGTCAAGGGAAAGACACAGGAAGGAATCTACCAGAAATATCCCAATGTACAGAATAAACTGAGAAAAAAGTAACCATATAGGGAAAGGTACAGTGGCAAAACTCAATGCGAAAAGGAAAGAAACCGAAACAGCTACAGAAACATCAGAGGATCATGACATATTACACCAGACCAATTAAAAAAGAATGTGTGAGCTTAGTGAAAATATGTTTAATAGCGTCATAAAGTTTTTTATGTTAAGGTTGTATATAAGGTTTCACTTTTGATCTGACAAACAACCCTCATCGGACCACATTTTCCAATTCATTGAATATGACTAAATTTTCATATATTTGAATATGAAATGGGATCTGCTGCCTTACAATGGCATTTGCAGTGAATAAATAAAGGGAACCGGACTGAATTAATTAAGACATCAGTCCGCCTTTCGTCAGGTGTGTACTTACTGTGTTAGTTAGATAAAAATGGATGGCACCAACACATGTTTCACTGGTCCAGGAATATTTTTTATTAAAGAAAACTAAAGAGTTGTTGATGGCTTCATCAGCTAAACAGATAAGCTCAGAGTCAGTAGAAAGTAAATGGAACAAAAATGTGAGTCCATATGGTCACTGACAGGAACAACTAACTCCTTTGGTTGCTTTGTCTAAGAGAGACACAGTTAAAGACAAAACAACGTGGTCGGGTGTTTTATCTATGATGAGAAGACATAAAGTTATTAAAAGCAAAATCTGCGTCGGTGGCCACCTCCAGGAAGTTGTTGCAAATAAGCCTGAGCTCACACTAGCACAACTTAATGAGCTTAGATCATTTTCTTCACCTCCCTTTGTTACTCTACAAAGAGCAAAATGGCAAATAGGTACAATAACAAGGAATGTTTTTATTGTATATTTTACTTTATGTATCAAAATGGAAATACGTAATGTTGTTATTGAATACATGTCAACATCATCATTAATTTAAGGGACTTTTGGTTTTCAATAAAAAAATGAGGAGCTCGTGGATGGTATGTGTTTTTTTTCTTTTACAATTTCGTGTAAATGCTGTGGCAATGTTGCATTTTTACCCAAGGCTGCTATAGAGTGAAAATCCCTTACCAGCTCATGTCTGGATGCCATGTAGAACCCATGAACTTCACGCATCGTCTTAAACATGTATCATTTATACAAGCTGATCAAAGGGACTTAATTACAAGTCTTAGGGAAGTAGGCTTAAAATACGCGATTCATCGCTGCCAAAATCTCCCGAAACAACTAAAACCTGTACAGACTGTCATCATGGAACTCTATGTTTAAAGCGAGGTGTGACTATTGGGTGATGTCATTCATAAAACGCTGAAATCTGGGACATTTCCAGGGACAGCTTTTACTGGGAACAGGTTGTCCAAAACGGAGACTGTTCCCGGAAATCGGGGGCATCTGGCCACCCTTTTCTGATATACAAATATACGGCGTTAAATTGCTGAACTGACCATATTTGTTATGTCGAACAAATCTTTGACTGTCGTTCATTCAAGTCTCAGTTAACGGTTTAGAAATTGCAAAATCGGCTAAGGTGTCGGCAAAGGGGAATTATTATACTGTATCGCAAGTATCCTAGCCATATGTTAAGATGTAGTAGAATAAGCATGTATGTCTTTAGTTGTGAATCATCACAATGCTTAATTTATGTCTTTTGCCCTCTTTAACCTTTCACTCAGAGGCTATTTAAACCTTAAGGGGAGTAGAAGTTGTTATTTCCATCTCAGCTCTCTTCCATGTTTGTTAAAACACAAGCATTATGTCTCTGTTCATGGGCCAACATCTTGGACATGCTGCCACTAGCTTGAGCAACAGCCATTGAACATCGTTGTACATGTTTCCACTTTTGTCCCCGTTAAATGCTTGATCACGGCATTAAATAATGAGCAGATAAACTTGTAAGATGCTTTCTACTCGTCTAACTGCGTTTCATTGTGGAAAAAAAACGCACAATGCCATGCATGCTGTGTGTAAGGTTGCCCTGACAACACGTTATTTATGTGGTGCCGTTTAGCTGAAACAGTGTGCCAAATTATTACCTAATTATTCTGAGTACATGTAAGATCATCTGCAGTAACACTCAAAGGTTCCCTGAGCTGTAGTGAAGCCCCAGTACTTCTGAAAAGGAAACATTTCTAATCAGTAAAATTTCCAATTATGCTTTCCTCAAATGTAAGAAAACTCTACAGCACATTTTTGGATGTATATAGCAAAAAGAGTATGATTTTTAATAAGTTGTAAAGCACAAATTGTCTCAGCTAATCGTGAGATCTTCGTCTTTCTTGGGATTTTTTCCCCCTTATTTATTACAGCTGCATTGATCAGCTTTGAACCACAGTGGCTGCAAAAATGCAGTTGCTGTCAGCTTCAAAACAAACCGTACGCCAATAACGTTCTTGGAAAACATATTGGACTCCCGGAGGTTCGCATCTGCTGCTCTGCATTTCCCCGGGCCATTAGTTTTCTTATGAAAAACCAGACTGGAATCCAAGACAAGTTAATGTGTCATGGTAGGGCAAGCATGGCTGTCATTGGCGGGGGAACGTTGTGGAGATAGTGGTTGATGCTCATGTGTCTGCGTGATAGTATACAGTCCAGTTGTGTCAAACCAACAAGAGAGTCATGCAAAAGTACTAATACCCTTTGAAGTATATCACATTTTCTTACGTTAAACATGCTTCACGTGTATTTTATGTGGTAGTCTATAACTAAATTGTGAAGTTGAAGGCTGAATGATTTGTGTTTTTTAATTTCACTTACAAATATGAATCTGAAAAGTTAAGTGTATATTTCTATGCAGTTTCTTTTAGTCTCTACTTTTAAGGCAAGGCAAGGCAAGGCAAGGCAAGGCAAGGCAAATTTATTTATATAGCACAATTCAGTACAAGACAATACAAAGTGCTTTACATGATTAAGATATAGCAAAATAATAAAATGTAGATAGAAAATAGAATAAAAGCAAGTAGGGATAGAATGTAGTAACAAAAAAGAACATTAAAAACAGTAAAACTGTTTAACTAGAACAGTCAACGGCAATTTTAAACAGATGTGTTTTTAATCTTGATTTAAAGGAACTCAGGCTTTCCGCACCTTTACAGTTTCCTGGAAGTTTGTTCCAGATAAGTGGAGCATAGGAACTAAATGCTGCTTCTCCGTGTTTAGTTCTGGTTCTAGGTATGCAGAGTAGGCTGGAGCCAGAAGACCTGAGTGGTCTGGAGGGTTGATACACTGATAACAAGTCTGTGATGTATTTAGGTGCTAAGCCATTCAGGGATTTATAGACTAACAGAAGTATTTTAAAGTCTATTCTCTGAGATACAGGGAGCCAGTGTAAGGACTTTAGAACTGGGGTTATGTGCTCTACTTTCTTAGTCTTGGTGAGGACTAATCCGGTCTCAACTGTTTAGGAGCATGTTAACAGGTTTTCTTTCAGGATATTGCCCAACATCTCGCTCCATCTACCTCATGAAATCAGTCCAGCTTCCCTGTAGTACCTGCTAAAGAAAGACACCCCCAACATTAGATGATGCTGTCATCACCGATTTTTCACTGTGGGGATAGTTTGTTCAGGGTGATGTGGAGTTTTGTGCCACGCATGGCAATTTGATATGGCAGTACACGCATGTATATCTGAGCTTGGCTGTCCAGGTTAAATGCTGCCATGCGATTTCCACATGTCTGGTCAATATACAGCAGTTGACACATCTCCATGCTCCGTGTGGGCTGCCCGTCACAAAAACTCGCCTGTGTAACTTTGAGAGGGTCAGATCCATCGCTGAAATGGGCATTTGACCTAGTGTGCCGCTTTAAGGCAGTCTGAGCTCCACTTAAACGCGAGAGCTGACTAGACGTGCTTCTACTTTTCTCATCCTCCACTCAAAGTTTGTCATGACCATGGTTATTGTTACAAAACACAGTAAATGTAGTTTGCAGACCTTCATATCAGCTCTTCTCCTCGGTTTAAGTTCCTGCAGGCTTTCATAATCAGATTATTAAGCCTGTGGTCTGCTCCGTCTTCGCTCTCTCACGGCTTCTGGAGCTCCTCCTTCCTCTCCTCTCCTCTCCCTCTCCTCGTTTGAGTGGGAGACTCTGAGGTTAATCTAGAGCAGCGGTTCCCAAACTTTGTTAGCCACACACCCCCTTCTGTGTCCCAACTGGGTTGACGCACCCCCAATCTGAAAAAAATAAATAAAAATGCACCAAGCTTTTTTTATAGCCATATTAAAGGTGGAATGTTTAATCATGCTCAAATGACTAGAACACACATAACAAAAAAGAAAGAAAGAAAATTGCAGTTGCAGTTACAACAACACAACCCTCATAACAAAGGTTATGTAACATAATTAGAATTAAATTGCAATAAAGTTAACAAACAGCATCCACAACAGGATACTGAGGATTTTTAAGGCTCGTCCTTGGCTCAGCCTGGAGCCAGAGAATGAAAGAGACGCTCAGATCGGTCAAACCCCCACAGAGAACCCGAAACGTCTCTGAAGCAGAGACCATCCAGCTTCTAATGTTCTCATGTAGCAGCTTCTAAATCTGAGTCTGACTCACAATTTACGAAGCAAAATAGAAATATGAAGAAGTTTGATTTGCGTTCGATGATGAGAGAGAGAGAGAGAGAGAGAGAGAAACAGATCGCCAGCCTCATTAAAGCTATTATTAATCAGAGAAATAAAAAGTTATTTCCTGATTCTTTCACAGCGGTTACGTTCAGCAGTTAAACACAACCAATGCGACACACCTCAGCTCCCCGCAGCCCCCGCCGCCGGTTTCCGGTTTCCCTGGTCCTGTCTCAACACGCCGGTAAATCTCGGGATCCTGATGCACTGCGATGCATCAGGACACTTACTTTATTCTTAGCACTAATTCATCAGGGCCACCAACTAATAGTTGTTTGGTCAAGTTTGGGGAAAGCGTGTTTATTGTGAGATAAACTCTTTACGACACAGTGTACATCACTCTGCAGCTTGGTGGAGCATCGCTGTAGAAACAAATAGACAACCTCCAGTCTGGGGAAAAACTGTTATCCATGCTGTGTGGGTTAGGGTAAAATTGTATTCTCCCCTTTATCTTGACTTCATCAAAACAGGCAGTGGGATTTCGTCATTGTCTGTTCGCAGACAAAAGCCTGTTCTCGGTTTTTACTTCACCACCTAAATGGTGGCGTCACACTCCTAATAACCTAATACGGGTGCCAGTTTATGCCACTCCGAAAATCCACAGGGAGAGACTTCCACTTGTGCTGATGCTGACATGCCAGTGTCAGCGATCACTTTGCTGATTTTATACTAATTAGGTTTTAATATTCCCTCTCTGCACATAACGGTGCCAAAGGTGCAGTGAGGTAATACAACATTTGGACCGCAGCCAGACAAACTGTGTTCTCTTTGCCAAGCCTAAAAAAAAAAATATATATATATATATATATATAATGTTTTACCCACAATACAAGCAGTAAGTAACTACTTGCAAAGGAAGTGAGCTGTGTAATACAGTGTACAAGTTCAAGTTCATCTGGTTCACTGCAGCAGCTCCGTCTCTCGTCAGATATGTAGCTCTTTTCCTCTGAGGACCAGCACCAGCGATGAGGCAGTTTCCAGTTTTAGAAGTCAGATGCTTGTTAAAAGCAGGGCACTCTAGTAACTGCTGACACCCCTCCAGAGGCGACTGCACTGTGGTTTCCTCTACACTATTCCATGCTTCAGGTCACTGGATTTAATATCACAAACACCTTTTCACCGGTTTCAAGAAAACCTCTGCTGTCCACTTGTTCTGTATTTTATGTTTGCCAAACAAACACAGACAGACATCAGGTGGGGAAGGAATAGACGGAGATGCGTTTTTATTTCCACTTATATTAGTCTTTCTCAAAGGAATTTACACTAATAGTAAATTACCCAATCAAGTGGTAGAAACACAATGCTTATTAAGCATGTAGACATGGTGAAGATAAGGTCAAACCGAGCTTCAGAACAGTGGCGAAGGGAATTTAAGTAAATGTTTAAATCTGACTGTGCACGATGAACTGATCTGAACATTTATAGTAAATACTGATCTACTGGCATTTTCACACACATCCATCTCTCTGGTTTACAGAGAGTGGTCAGAAAAATGAAAAAAATAAATAAATCCAGTGAGCAGAAGTTGTGTGGCCAAAATTGCCTTGTTGAGGGCAGAGGTTAGAGGAGAATGGGTAGGCTGGTTCAAGACGGTAGAAAAGGCAACAGCGGCTCAAATAACCTCTCATTACAACCGGGATACGCGGAATACAATCTCTGACCACACAAACTTGAAACAGATGGGCCACCACTGTAAAAGACCACACTTGTTCCCATTCCTGGCAGCTAAAAACAGGAAACTGACGCTAACATTCACGAAGGGTCATCAAAACAGAGCAATGACAGGCTCGGAAAGCATTGCCAGGTTCGATATGTCTGAATTTCTTTTGAGACATTCAGACGGTTGGGTCAGAATTTAACATTAAAAAAACTGAATCCATGGATCCACCCTTCCTCAGATCAACACATTAATGGTTGTGGTTTACTGCTATGAGGGACTTTTCTAAGCACCGGTTGATCATTCTTTAAACAACGCAGCCTAACTGAGTAGTGTTGTTGCCCATCTTTTTATGATTAAAGTGCATTCATGTTTGAATGGCTAATCCAAACAGGAAAATGCACCATGTCACCATGCTAAGACGTTATTGTACATGACAAGAAGTTGTTGTACTCCATTGGCCTTCTGCAGTCACCTTTGGGATGTGGGAGAATGGGAGATTCATGAATTCCCCTCATGAATGTGCAGTTTACAGATCCGCTGTGACTTTATCATGCTTATGTTTCCAACATCTTGTTTGAATTTCTATCAGGAAAAATTGAGGCAGTTTGTGATTGAAGATCAGCGCTACATTAGCGTAGCAGCGATTACTCGCATAAAGTAATCAAGCACCGAATTTGAATATTATTTGAAATTTCATTGATTTTATTGAAATTATTCAATAGTTAGTTAAGCCCATTTTATAGACTAAGGTTTTCAAGGTTTTATTTTTGTTAATTATGGTGATTTCCGCTTGAAGCTAATGAAAACAAAACACCCAAGATTAGAATTTTACATCAGACCAATAAAAAAAATAATCTAAAAATAGAAATATGTGTTTAGTAAAGTATGTTTATTACCGGCTTAAGGGTTGTTGTTTCAAAAGGAACTTTTAATCTGACAACTGAGTCTCATCGGAACACATTTTCTAATTTACTCAATATGATATGTTTATAAATGGCTGGCATGTGGAAGTTCTTTAGGAAGAAATTGCAAAGTGCTCCTCTCTAGAAGTGTCATAAAAGTAAAAAAAAAAAAAAAATAATATCAGCTGTTTGGATGTCTTCTCTGCATCTTCCTGTTGGCAGCGGCAACAGGAAGAAGACAAAGATGATCCATCATAATCTCTGAAGCCAGCTGCTCCCTGCTGTGCAGTCTGTCTACTGCTGCGCTGGAGCTGGTGGCTGGTTGTGTTTGTCTTTAACCACATTTATCAAGCATCCAGATTCTAACATTTGTAATCCCATCCTTCTTTCGGTATATCCATGTTTTGTAGGAGGTTGAGAGTCATGCGAGTATATTTTTACACTTTAGGTGACATGTGTGAGCCGTAAAGATTGTAGCCCATGACGGAGGCTTTTATTAGGTATAGCGCAGTGCTTCCCTGGTAATTGTTCCTGCTCAGAAATTTTTTTTCAATGTTCAATTTACTGTGTTTCCCAGTGCCGTTGGGTTAAATTTACTGGAATGCTCTAGTTTGTTAACTCTCCCTACACATTTATTCAGGCAAGAAAAAGAAAAAAAAAAAGAACCCAAGAGACTCAAAATATGTAAATGTTGTGTCGATATTTACACAGCTGACTTGGACCTGACATTTCACCGACTGCTTGAAATGAGGAAATAGATAAATAAATGTTAGTTACTGTAAACAACATGCATGCACCAAAGTTATTGTGTTTATAATGAGCCTCCCATGGGAAGCGTTAGAGCTGTGGAGGCTACATAAAGATTGTGTCTCTCATGTTTGACATAAACTGTCTCCAAAGTGCAGTCCAGTGCCAGCATTTCTGGATGCTAATGTAAAATTTATATCCTAATGCTATTGTATTAAATTGAATTTAATGCTATTGTCCGATCCATCTACTTATTCTACTGACAGTGTCTTCTAAATGTATATCTTCCCTTTGAATTCTTTCCATTTTTATCAGCTTGCAACCATAAAGTTTAAACTGTTTTGTGGGGATGCTGTGTAATAGAGCAACACACATTAGTGCATAATTGTGAAGCGGAAGGAAAATTGTTGATGGTTTTTAAAAAATGGTAGAGCTAAAAATCTGAAAAAAAAGGCTTTTTACCACTATCTTGTGCTGCAATTACAGTACCGAAGTTTTGAGTCATGTCTTTATTAGTTTTGCACAATTTATGACCAAAATGTTTGTCCATTGACGGGTCAGATTGGATGGGAAGGTTCTGTGAACAGCAGTTTTAAGGTCTTGCCATAGATTCATAATTGGATTTAGGACCAGTCAAAACAAATTTGAACAAATTACACAATTCTACCAAATCTACAATAGCTTATGAGAAATTATACAACAATTAAGCGTGACCTGCTCGATATTTTACTCACTGCTTTCTTTAAAGGGGACATATGGCTTTCAATTCTTCCTTTTTTCCCTTTGAAATATTTCAGTTGTGGTCTATGTAAAGTGGAACTGCACTGCTTTGGTCAGAATTTCTCGTTAATTTACCCACAAATTCTCCCTTTTTACCCCTGTTCTTATGTGCATCTGGGAGCAACTCGTTTTGGTACCGTGACTTTAAATCTAGAGGCAATTCACACCCTGCCCACCTCCAGGTCGCAGAGCGTTCCACAACTAGGGATGGGTACTGAATTCGCTACTTTTATAGGCACTGACCGAATCCCGATGGTACTACTGGGTACCGACTCATGTAAAGTCAAATAGTCAGAGCAAAGAGAACAGAGCCTCTATGTTCCCTAATTGCAAATATATATATATTTTTTGTATTTTTGCTTCTTCTCTGAAACTGTTGCACTAAAACTCCTGAGTTTTATTCACAAACAGCTTCAATCCCATATTCACCTCGTTTGCCTCTGATAACTGTTGTTTTGGTAAAAATGTATTTTATGTTCTGTGGATTCCAGCAGTGTATTAAAATTCATAAACAATTTAATAAGGAAGGTTCATTTGTAGATCCAAACAAGATTATATATTGAGAAATAAAATAAAATAAAAATTGCATTGACAAAAATTTGATATTGCATTAATAAATAAACATGTATTACTACATAAACACACACAAGTATCGAAAATACGTTCCATTAACTACCAGTATCAATTCCCAGGTACCGGGTATCACCACCATATCGGTTCAAACATGAAATGCACCCATCCCTATGCTTCACCCCGTTTGGCCATTTTTGTAGTATGCTGGGAGGACGATGTAATAAACAACCAAACATTTTGACTTATCCACATATACCAGGCGACTATAAAACAAATGAATGCTAACCCTAACCCAAATATTTATTCAGTTGAATAAAAACAGAACTTAAGTAATTATTCTCGGACCAAATGAGGTGAGATCAAGAGCCAGCATGCAGCTTCAGTTGTTACAGCTAGAAACTGCAGATCAGGCCCGAAATCTGGGTGTAGTGATGGACTCAAGCATGAACCTTCAGTGGAACCAAAAACTTAATTACAAAGTCTGCCTTCTATCACTTGAACAACATTAACAGGATTAAAGGACCAATGTCCCAGAAGGATCTTTATCTTTAGTCAAATTGATTACTGCAGCGACGTCTTCTCAGGTCTGGCTAAAATCTCAATCAGAAAGCCACAGCTGATCTGGAGCACTGTCGTCTGTGTCCTCACTGAAACTACTTCTCATATCCTTACACTGGCTCCCAGTATCTCAGAGATTAGTCTTTAAAATACTCAATGTTAGTTTATAAATCAAAGAATGAGTTTGATTTATGCTGAGAGCCTTGTTTAGAGTTGTTTTTGACTGTTCTATTCAAACTATTAACTGGAACATCATAAATTTCAGTCTGCAGTCCACTTTTCTTTACTTTTCTTTATTATGCCACTGTGATGTACTTTTTTTTTTTGGATTGTGCTATTTCCAACAATAGCTGTAAAGTATTTTTCTTATGTTGCGAATGTGTCTTTTCTGCACAGTCTTCTATTCCTACTTTTTCTTTTTTATATTTTTCACCCTTTTGTGCATCTATATTCTTACATTCACAATTCCCTTGCTGCTGGAACACATGAATGGAACCACTGTGGGACAATGAAGGCATTCTATTCTGATCTTTTCTTATGTTTTCATCATGTAAAGAACTTCAAATTTCTTTTTTTTTTTACGGAATTTCTCCATCAAGGACAGATCAGAGCGCACAAATGAAAATTGCCCAGGCCACTTCTCCCACCTGAGCTGTGAATTTCTGCAGCTCCAGCTTGCCCTTGCCCTTTCTTTTTCTTTTTAACACTCTCCTTGCTTGGCCTGTCAGTAGACACTTATGCTTATGCAGCTGTGCCATACTCTTTATTTTTAAGATGATAGGTTGAACAGCGCTCCTGTTGTTAAAAGCTTGGGACGTTGTTTTATAGCCAAACCCTGCTGTTTGTTCACTAATGTAACCTCTGAGGCCTTTGCAGAACAGCGGTATTCATGTTTAGATGAAATAGCATGCAAATGTACTCTGGATATACTAAGCATGTGACTTCTAAAGTCGATTGGTTGTACTGGATTTTATTTAGAGATGTCAGAATAAAGAGGACCCAATACAAATACATGCACGCTTTTTGGATTTTCAGAAGAACATTTTAAAAACCTTGTATTATTTTCCTTGCACTTCGTAGTTTTGTGTTACTTGGCGTATTACTTTAAAACCCTGTAAAACATGCAAAGGTTTGTGGTAGCATGTTGACAACATTTCAAAAAGGAGTATAAACACTTTTGGAAGGCACTTTAAACTTACTCAGGACAGAATGACTTCTTAAAATGCCCTAACTGAAGCGCTGTCGGTTACAGAGTTGTAGATGACATGAAAAAAATGAAACAGCGTAGCGCTTGTAAATGGCAAAATATTGTTGCACATCATGAATCTTCGGTTCAGTTCCCTGATAAACACAAAATACATTTAGATGTTTGATTTATGCAAATGTACAGAACCAGGCAGACTCTTCTGGGATGTGTTACAGCAGAAAGAGAAACGTTTGCATCAGATTTCATGTTTCTTTTTTCCTCCCATCTAATCTAGTTGTGTTTCCCCTTCTGAAAGATAATTAATCCCAGCAGTTTGCTAATGCCCATGAATTAAATGAAGCTCCTTTACATGATTTTCAGCCTCTTATACATGTCTTCGCTTTGATGTTTTCCTCTGTTTCATTCAATAAAAGCATCTTTGTTTGCTTTATATTTTATATAATTCGTATATTTTATATGTTTCAACCGCTTCAAAATGTATTTTTAAAAGAACACCAACAGATAAGAATGAGTTAGCCTTTTTTTTGTTTTGTTTTTGCATCAGTTATAATGGAAAATAAATTCTCATATCACCCCCCCCCCTCCCAAAAATAATATCCATGATACTTGTACACACAACATGACTTTTGAAGTCAATAAATGTGATCTTTATTCACTGTCAGATCTCCTTGTGTTCCCTGACCTTTTCTTATCATATTTGCATAAATCAAGTCAATGAAATCGTTTGCAGGACGAGAGCAGTTTGTGTTGCTTTCCATTGTCGAAGAGGATCAATTCCCTCCCTGCTGATTTTATACAAAGCTGAATGAGTCTGATCATTTAAATAACATTAAGATAAAGCAGAGTGAACTCAGCTCGGCTTCCTTTGTGTAGCAGGTTTTTTTTTATACACACAGTAAAACCCAAAGTGCTCACCTAAAAAAAACCCCAAGGCTTAAAAAAGTGCTGGAGTACAGCAAGGTTTAAAGTAATAGGGCATTTGAATACCAGGCTGCAGGAGTAGTAAAGTATTATGAGGAATGTCCAATAGAGATGCGCTGATTAGAACTTCCTGGCTTTTCACAGATCTGTGTTTGTTTGTAAAGCCCCCAGCTACTCTCACTGATTTCAGGTTAATCTAATTTTACTTATTTTTAGACGTCCTGCTGTGAGTTGTCATATTTTTTATATTATTGTAGGAGCAGTAGATCATCATACCGTGGGTGTGTGAGAGAGCTGTGTCTTTAAAACATGATTTTATTATTTGATGGAATTATTTGAGAGGTAACATTTTAAACAGTCTTTAGCATCCTTTTTTAGGGACAGCAGGGTCAGTTTAGCAAGATAAGCATCCATATTTGTGTGAGAATGCACACCCTTCCCTCCAGGTTTTTTTTGTAAAAGCATGTAGAAGACAATGCTTACTTCTGTTGGAACAATGCAAAACGTAGGTGAAAAAGTGAAGCGAAGTTGTCTGCTGAAGTCGACTTCATGTCAGTTTTCTCCATTGTCAATTAATGAAAATGTCATAAAAGACCCTTTTTATGCTTGAAATAATTGGTGTGAAAGGACCAAAACTGCAATATATATATATATATATATATATATATATATATATATATATATATATGTGTGTGTGTGTGTGTGTGTGTGTGTCATTGTTTGGACAGAAGTAACAATTGCAGCAGCCTGAATGAACATACTCCCACAGAAAATATTTTTCGTTTAAGCAGCTCTCTCTAATACAAAATAACTAACTTTGAGTCTTCTTTCCATACTAAGATCCTCAAAACAGAAGAGTGTGTTTCTCAGTATGATATGGCAACACTAACATATGGTGCATTTGCTGACCAGTAAAATAATTAGACATTTGGCTGTCCAACCACTTGATGACTTCAAATTCAAAGCCTTTATTGCAATTGTACATGTGTACAAGCACCTGTACTCTGTAGCTCATAAAGAAAAAAAAAAATCAAAACTAGTACACATTGGGTGAAAAAAGAAAAGTCCAGCGTCAATTTCCATGTCCGTTCAAGCTTCAAATTGTCTAAATGTTTGTTTGTTTGTTTTTTTTTTTTGGGGGGGGGGTTTACACAAACTATAATATACCAACCACAATTTTTGTTAATGGCAGTTTGAAAGTTTAAAAAATATTTCTCTTTTTTTGTTTATAGTCTAGAAAAATTACCATATAAAAATAGAAACAGTGCCACCTTCTTCCCATTAATTACATTTGACCGTTTTGATCCAATTATACAAACAGGGTCGAAATGAAGTTATCAGATTTGTTTTCAAAAACCTAAATTAAACCCAGTGATCCACCAGGGCCACCGTGTATACATGAGTGTCTGTTTGTGTTCCCCGGGGACCCGGTTCAATGAGACAGTTGGCCCCCATGTTGGCCCAGTCACCTCCCAGTACCTTATGGCTACTGCAGACGCACTGAGAGACTTGACAGATGGGCCTCCCAGCAGTCGGTGATGGAGGGACACGTGCATTTACATCCCAGAGGGAAGCTCTCACACAGACAACACTCTCCTACTCCTATGGCGCAGTAATTACCGTTCGTTGATTTATGTAATGGATAGAAGAATTGTGTTTGCGTGTGAGAGCTTTGACTAATGATAATGCTGCAGGGGGAAGAAGGAAAAAAAAAAAAAATCTCACACCTAAGAGGTGTTAGGCCTGAGATCCAGGTGCCCTGCCTCGGCTTTTAACGTCACACTGTTCTGTTCTTTTCGCACATGAAATGAGTGACAAGCGCAGGAAGGGTTTTATTTTTCTCAGACAAAAGTGGCCAATGTTGATGGAAATCATTGAAAACCATTTTTTTTCTCTCTCTCTCTCTCTCACAGCTAACTTCAGTTTGAATTTCAAGGTTTGTCTCTCCAGTTTTTAATGTGTTTTCTGTTCATAAAAGACGAGGAGTAACACGGAGATGCGCGTTTGAAATGGGAACGCGTCGTGTTCGGCTGTTATCGAGTCTCTGCCGTACTTTTTTGTCAGCAATTTTTAGTTTCTTCCCTTGATATTCTTTCAGCAAATTGAAGAATAAATTGCCATAAAGTTTGGGGTTTATCAGCCCTGTTCTGCAGCAGTAGCATTTATTGGAAACTCATCCGTATGAAGCTCTTCTTACAAGTTCGAAGAACTGTATTTGACTTCACTTTTTTTTTAATTTTGTTGCATGAACGCGCATCAAAATAGATGCGACGGTCAGGCTTTTTCTGGCTGATACCACATTCTATTTTTCTACCAGGTCCGACCTGTCACTTCCACTGTTTTGTTTCGTGTTTTTTTACCAAACATGTGGGAGTTCTTTGTTTTAATGTATTTAATTTATAAAAAAAAAACTTCAGATTGTTGGGATACACTAAATGCAAACATGAACAGGCTTTCAGAGCGTTTCAGATAATTGAATGTCTGTGACGACAGAAGTCAAAACGCTTGTTTAGATGTTTTATGTCCGCTCTCGGGCTGTAAAGGCAGAGATAAAAATGCTTCCTAGACTTACAAAATGATTAAACCTATTTATACTGTACCGTTTATGAGCCAGATGACTTTTACAGCACTGCAGAGACGCTGAGAAATAAACCGCTATGGTTCAGCTCTAACAATCACACTGCATGTGGCACCAAAGAGTTGTGGAGGAGATGTGGAAAAGATCTTCCCTTAAGAAAAAAAAAAGGAGAAAAGAATGCAGGACTGTTGGTCTTTAAAGGTCACGGTATGAACCATAGCAGTTTTACTTTTCAAGTGGAAAAACGGACTATAATTTGAAAGCTCAGTGGACATTTTTTGGTTCTATATAACTTCAAAAATTAGAATATACGTAAATCTTGTAAAAACATAAAACGGTGTGTAATATTAAGTCATGACCTACCACAATGTTGAACAGTGGGAGCCCTGGCCCCACTGTTTTAACTTGCTTTTAATCAAACAATTAGTTGGATGGAGTAAGTGCAAAGCTCACATAGAAGTTGTTTAAGTTATTGCTTAATGCTTTATACTAGGAAAAAATGGTGTTTCTTATCATTCTCTTTAGAGCCATTTTTACACCACTATCTTTTAGCTCCTGATGATCGTCTTCATAAAACATGCTTTCCATTCAGGGCGGTGTTTTTCTGGAACCTTCCTGTACATGTTATGTTCTCAGCAGAAGCAACGTACGCTGTAGGTCTTCAGTTGATTTAAAATGAGCTGCATGCTTATGATAAACTTTATGTGCAAAACCTTTGGTACATAATCTAGATGATGCTGTATTGTAGGGCTGGACGATAATTCAGTAACAATGTATATCGATTGATAGACGTATATCGATGATACCAAAAAAAGGGTCAATAAAAAGTTCAATAGAATAAAAGTTGTCCTTCCTTTTGCATTCTAGCCATGTAGGTTAACATTACAGTTAGTACATCATTTTAACCAATCGCAACACAGACCCAGGAACCAAGCTCCGCCCCCTTCAAAGAGTTCAGAGAGCATGGGTTCTTTTCTCTTTTTTAAAAACTTACAGTTTTTGATAAAAAGTTGGCTGAATAAAGGGTTGAGTTTGAATTCAGTGCTTGTGAGTTCTGTATCTAAAAATCATAAAATGGCCAGGGCTGCACTTAAAATATATATTTTGAATTTGTTGATTATTGATATCGATCAATATTATTTCTGTTATATCTATATGCTTTTTTTCTACATCGTCCAGCCCTGATGTATTGTAAAATTTGTTATAATGTGCTTCAGCAACAACTGTAGCTCGTCTTAGCTGCCCTAATGCCCTTGGTCAGTTTGTTCTTGGCTTGATTTATTTTTTTAACGCAGCGTCCTCAGGTGTGAAGCAAACCATGGAAACTGATTTGAGAAGTGAGAGTTTAAGCAAGTTCAAGAAACTTCAAAAACACTCCAATATGTGGAATCAAAGTAGGCTTGTAGCCTTTCCTTTAGAGGTTCCCTAGTAGATGATCTTTAACTTGATATGGTGACCAGATATTTAAAACCTGGCTGCTTTTAAATAAAAAAAATGGATCAAACAACTGTTAGATTGTCCAGATGCTGAATCCCAATTCTGCTCTTTTACACTGTAGTTTATGTACAGCACTTCCTGTAATATTTAGGAATCAAATACACATTCTAAACACATTTGTAGACCCTATAGAGAGTTAATAGGTGTTAAATGTATAGGTTCAGACAGTTTACTTATTAAAACTGTGCAGACTTGTGACAGACAAAAGTTTTAGCAGCCTCCATAGGAATAGCAAGGACATTGCAATGTGCTTGAGAGTGGAGCCATTCTTTAAACTCTGGTGGGATTTTTTTTTTTTTCCTGTTTCAAAATCTAGAACTAATACATGTAGCATAACTCTTCTGCCTCGGGCTCTGTGAGGAAAAACCCAGCAGCCCACCTCTAGTTGTGGATGATCCCCACAGCGGTGAGAGAGCGCCGCGGCCTCCTTTCTCCCAGCACCAAGCAACAAACAGAGCGGTTCCCTGACGAGACCCTGGAGGAGCCTCCACCCACCCCACTTTGTTAGCTTAGGGGAGCAGAAATGAAGACAGAACAAAGAGACATAAAAGTAGCAGAAGGATGATGATGGAAAGGAACGGTAAAAACACAGGAGAGAGGCAAAAAGGCTTAAATGCATAGAAAATCGCGAAAGCCGGCAAAAGCACGCAAGACACAGCAGAGGCTTGCAGAACACGCGTGGCGTGAGAAACAGGCCGGTTTTACAGTTCCTGTCAATTCTCACACTCTCTTCATTTTTTTTTTTTGTCGTCACCACGATGCACGCTTAGTTAACCCCTCTACAAATAAAAAACCTTAAAACTGTCATGAACGTTTAATAATTTTTTTTTTCTTATTTCATGCTTAGTTTTATGCATAGCTGTTTTTTCGTTTGACATGCCCATGTAGACATTCGATAGATGGACTTTAAAAGGGATGCTGTGAAGCATCCCTTTTAAAGTCTTGTTTTGGGTTCTTATGTTCTGTGGACCGAGGCTAAAATACATATTCTATAACATGTAGAATACCTGCTCAATGCCTCGGCGCTCAGCCTGCTATCCCTTTGGACCTGTTCTCGCCCTGCCCTCGTTGGTCTGTTTATTAGTGCTTATGTGCACCGCCTGATAAAGGTTGCTCTTGGGATTTCTGTGTCTCGCTCTGCTCACGCTGGGAACATATCGGCAGCTTCTTGTCCAGTCTGTTTCTGCCATCAGCTCCTGTTTTGGTCTGGTTCCACATTCGTCACCTGGTCAGCCAACTTCTGTCTTTCCCTGCCCGGGTCTGCCATTTTCACCTGCCTGTGTCATCTGCCACTTCACTAATAAACTTTTAAAAGCGTAGCTCTGTGTTGGCTTGAATATCGCGTTGCCCTAGTACTCTAGCATTACATTCTTAGCATTTTAACCTTTGACTCTTCTTTACTCACTAACAACATCTCTACGGTAGAATGTTGTTTTCAGCACAGTCTGGTAGTGTTCAGGGAAGGTGATCCAAAAAAAAGGAAAACAAAAAATGTATATATATATATATATATATATATATATATATATATATATTTTTTTTTTTTTTTTTTTTTTTTTTTTTTTTTTTTTTTGATCAGGTTGGAACAGGGGAAATTGAATAGAAAACGATCTGATTCTCCTCAGCAGCTAATCTTTCTACAGTGCCACACTTTCAAAAAAGAATCCCTTAAAAGATGTTTTTCTTTTGTTTGTTTTTTTGTTTGTTTGTTTGTGTTTTTTTTTTTTTTTGGGGGGGGGGGGGTTCAACATTTCTGATATACTGAATAGTTTTAAGAAAACACATTTTTTTTAGAATTAAATATAAGTACATAAAAACGTACCAGTGAAGTCTTTCTGTCATTTATATATATATATATATATATATATATATATATATATATATATATATATATATATATATATATATATATATATATATATATATATTTATATTTATATTTGTATTAATTGAAATGACCTGTATCTGAAGAAAAAAGATTCTAATTCATGAATTTCATAAACATAACAGTACACCCTGTAATCCATATTTTGTGTTGACTGTGTCCTATTTTACTCATTTACCAGAAATTAGACCCAGGATGGGGTAACCTCTATATTATGATGTTTTATGGACAGTGTCAGATTTGATTCTCATTGTGTGTGGAAACCTATTTTTTCCAGAAACAAGCTTTCTGTTTTCTTTTTTCTTTTTTTTTGCTGTCCCTTTTCATCAGGTTCAAAATCTGTTACTGTTCCATGTTTAGTAATGTTACCCATGATTTAGAGGGTAATTGCTTTAAAACAACCTGAAGTTCTGCATGAGTAACTGCATTTACATTTTGCAATTGGGAAACAATGTTATTTATTTCTTTTGCACAATTTGAAGTTAATAGGAAAAAGGTGCAGTAATCGGCACCATGTGCCAATTCCTGGGACGATACATCCCTACGTTTTTACAGCTCAAACTGACCGGATTGTTAAATCCCCAGCACAAATCAAGCTATCCTCTCTGAGACCACATGGTTGTTTTCCTTGAAATTATTAATTATTTCTTTGTGCGCAAACTATAATTGCCCAGCTTAGCACATTTTAAAGGGCATCACAGCTTCATTTACAAATATTAGAGAGCACAGGTGTACAAACCCTTTAACTCTGTTCTAAGCTAATAACTACTTACACGGAACCTACACAATAGATGCTATTATCAAAACAACTTTTTTGCACATTTTTGCGTTCCTATATATTGCGCTTACCCTGTATAATGTCTAGTCTAATGTGAATGCCTGTCACTACTCTTCCCAAACACAGGTGTCATAGATCTAATGTACTTAAATGCACTGTGCGTAGGCACAGATGGAGCAGCGTCTGCTTGCAGCACTTCTCGGCTCAGGAACAGCTCTTTCTTGTGACAACATGAAAGCCTACGTGCACAAAGAGATATCTCTACAGAAATGTTTTTTTTTGTTTTTTTGTGGAAGAACTTGAAGTGGCTCTATAGGGCCCTCACATTAATCCAGTGTGAATTTTTGGTACGGCCTGGCATTGAGGTTGCAAGACTTCTCATTGAAGAATGGCTCCAGACACTAAAAGGTTTTTGACAGCCCACAATTCAAAGGAAATGAGTTGAAGTTGGGGAAACGGTATCTAGAGATGTGTGTCGTTGGGTGAACAGCAGAAATTGTACAGATTTAATTCTTTAAGTGTTGTAATGCATTGCGCAGGTCTCGTGTGCTAAACACTTTACAGGGAGAGGCGGTGACATGAAAAGCATTATTATTCTGTTTTCTCACTGTTTGTGACTCTGTTTCCTCTCATTGCGTCAACTCTGATCTCCTTCACACAGTGAAACCAGAGGTGTTCTCTTCAGTGTATCAATCGAGTATCAGCCTATATGTCTATAAGAGGAGGACGAGTGTGTGTGTGTGTGTGTGTGTGTGTGTGTGTGTGTGTGTGTGTGTGTGTGTGTGTGTGTGTGTGTGTGTGTGTGTGTGTGTGTGTGTTGGGGCTCATTGTGTGTGTTGTAGTCTCCCTCTCTGCAGGAAGATAAATTGTTTTTATTTTTGTTGCACTTTGCTGTTTTTTTTTCTTGGATATTATTTAAGATAGCCCACCTTTCAAAACGGGTTGCCTTCAAGACCATGCCGGGTGAATAAAGTCTGTGCTGAGCCTTGCACTTTTAGTATGGATGCTTGTGGTGGTGTGTGAGCTGTATTGTGATGAGATTCTGTATGTCAGTGTTTGTATAGAGATAAAAGCCTTTATGTCAGCATTAGAGTAAAAAAAGGCCTCTTCTGTAATGGAAGTGGGGGGGGGGGAAAGTAGATGGTAAGTTTGGATGCAGCCCCTCTTGATGCAAAATTCTGATTAACAATCGGTGGTTGTTGCATTAGTTCTTAATGAATTTCGTCCATTCATCACGATTCCCTTCCTTTGTGTGACGCTAACAGGGAACAACAGCAGACTTACCACTCACGCAACACGTTTTTTTTGTTTGTTTTTTTAAACAATAGTCCTGTGATTTTGCACAGATGTACACAAAAAAAAAAAACAGGCTTATCATTTCAAAGCTGCCTGTTTCCAGAAGACCGTTATAATGCTTACCAGTTGTTCCGTCAGCCAGGAAACAAACAATATTTGTGCGATGACTGCTGTCACGGTATTCTAGCCTCAACAAAGCGAGATCTCACGTTCGATGAGGAAAATCTGCTGCGTTTGATCCACTAGATGAGATGCAGACCATCAGGCGGCCCATCCTAAGCAAGGCCAATATCTGATGATTGTGTAATTAATCACAGCAGACACACATAATGCAAAATGATTTCCTCCTGTGGTGGTTTTAAAGATTCTGATTTAATACCCGAAATTTGCCCATCCTTTGTTTTGCCTTCATGCTTTTAGCGAGTGAATTAATTCCTATTCTGAGATATTCTATCAAATTATTCTGCTTGCATTAGGGTTGTCAGCATACTAAAGTGCCAAACTCGATACTGATACTAAGAAAAATACACAATAGCATTTTCAATACCGCAACATGTTTTAAAGGTACTGGGTTCTTTCTGGTTAGGAGCAAAATTATAATATTATTTATTACAATAAAACAAAGTGTATTTTCTTAATAAGGGTAAAACCTATAAGTAGGTGGAAATTCAGCCTTTGTTTAGAGAAAAATGGAATTTATTAATCACTTCCCAGTTTGGCAAAAACAGTAGACAAGATAACAGTATACCTATTAATACCCTTTATGGAAGTACAGTATGTACCTTTGATTCAGTCATGCTATAATTTTATTTTATTATAATTGCTTATCGTTAGTGTGCCTGTTTTTGCTTCCCTTTGTCTGTGAATTTGATGTCGATACAAATACATTTTACTGCTGACGGACAATTCTAGGACCATTTTATACTAAAATAAATTGTGTTTTAAAAGAAAATATGGAGGTGGAGCATAGAGAACATATTTTTCACAGTATAAAGAAGGATGTGGTCCGTGCCAATATATTCAGCAGCAATATATTGTGATTACCGATCAACTACAGCCGTTGGGTTTCTCCTTTTTTTTTGCCCCAATTGTCAGTTTGGGTCATAACGTGTTATTATTAGCAAAATAGAATGCCTTCACTGCTGAACAGAGAAGTTGGTCTTTGTTTTGTTGCTTCACTATGTAACTTAGCTGAAGAGCGTTATCCTGCTTCAACTTTATCGCAGTTGAACAAAGCGTTGCGTGATCAGAATTATGTCGGCCCGAAGGTTGTAATACTTTGCTGTTGCAGATACAGGATTTTTACTGAGTGTGAGATCTTTTGACATTTTGTTTCCCGCTTGTCTGCCTCACAGGGGAAGTACCTCCAAATGAGGCTTTTCTGGTTGCCTTGTCAGCTAAACATAGGGTCACATATACTTCTGGCTCTGCTCAACATGTTAGCAGAGTTTAAAACTTCCGACAGCAGATCATTGCTTTGGTCTTGGCGGGGAGGTGAGGAGGTGATTGACTGTTTTTGCAGTGCTGCTGGACAAAGAAGTGCGACTGTTTAAATAAATGCGATTTGGTCAGTCTATATCTATTTTGACTTAAACTTAAAAACTCCCTCTGAGCCTTTTGCTCCATTCAGATTCACATGGCAACACAGTGACAGGCAACCATGCAACAACCATGGGTTGGTCATGCAGGTTGTTTTTTGTTTTTTTTTTTTGCCCATGTGACAGTGACGGTAAAGCAGTGCAGCTAGGACTGTGTGGTTTTTAAATGAAGCAGAGCTGCAATGTCCACAATGTGGTAATATTTTGACAGAGTCTAACGAAGCGTGTACAAAATTGTGCAACATTTGACCATCCCTGAAACGGAATACACACACATTGGTAAATATCTGTTATTGGACGTAACACCAATATTAATATCAATTTCGGCCTGAATTTTCATATTGCCGCAACCCTGACGTTATAAAAAACATTAATATGATTGTAATAGTAAATATGTTCTATTGTTTTTGCAGTATTAAGAATAATTGAAGTTACTCTGTTAAAAAAAATCAATTAGATCTTGTTACCCATTTGAATGAACATTTATAAGGTTATCACGCCTAAGTGGCAACAGACTTGTTTGGAATATTTTTCAGTAGTACTTCTAAACATTACAAGAAACTTTTTCCTAATATACTGTCTGTGCTGGACTAGTCTCAGTAGTAATAATTGGTTGACTCATACAACTCAGGCCAACCGCAGACCGCTATTATCAGCTTTTATTCCATGTTCAATTAAAACTACTTCATCTCCGCTGCAGTCCTTCACCCAACGTCACAGCCACATCCAGTTGCTGATTGGTTGCTACGATGCGACAAGACACAAAAGTTCAGTTTTTTCAACTCCAACAACTGTCGCTTCGCATCTTTTGCGGGTGTCGCGTTGCTCTGGCTTCGCTTTTATCGGCAAAATTGCACGTTTTGGATTGCTAGAGCTGCCTCTGTGGCCTCGCTTAGTGTCACATCGCTCCTGCGTTGCACCTGTGCATAGCGATATCATGTAAAGCTGTCGCTCGGCCTGCCACATTGGCGTTGGATGTGAACGCACCTTAATAAATAAATACTAACCGTGTTGTGTTTAGTTTCGTTTGTTGAGAAATTTGAGGTGTAAACAAGGACAACATTTTCATATTCATATGATTGTTTGGAGTAGAAATTTAACTCAAATTCACTGCAAGAGTTTGACCAATTTCTTTTATACAGAATGTCACACTTCTGTTAGGGTGGGGGCAAATGGAGCAGTGCCCATCAGTCCACGCCATGTGATGAGTGTCACACCGCAGACCCCATTTTGATGAAACTCCAGGGAGTCATGCTTCACCCACTCTTGGCATTTTCAAAATGACTATGTTTTACCCTAGGTAGGAGCAGCAATTACCTGGCAAACATTTTAATAACCAGTCATATCTCACTTGCTGCTGAGGGGGAATATCCAACTACCCATGCTTTACAAATTAGTCTCCAGGGCCAACACATTGGAACATGTTGCATTTGCTACTGTTTTCAGTTTACTCCAAATCTGTTCGCTACTGGGCCTTTTTTGTTGTATTTTGGCTGAGTTTACCACTGGAGGGGTCATCGCCTATTCTTGTCATTTCTTATAAAGTAATAAAAACTATTACAAAACACAAACTGTGCTTTTTCAGTTTCAAAGCATTTTTTTTTTTTTTTAAACACAAAGATATCTAATAAACCACATTACAGCCTGAAGTTTAAAGACTAAGCTCTGTGAGTGGTAGTTACCACTCATGATGTCAACACTGTGGCACTAATGACAGACATCAAAGCTTTCAATTACCTGGAGAGCTCTCTAAATGCGTTCAGCGTTTAAGTAACACTTTAGCTACTTTGAGCAACACTTTTATGTCAGAGGCACACCTGTCACCTGGGGCTTTTAATTAATAAGTGTGTCAGGCTGAAGCTCTAAAAAGGCACCCCTCTTCAAGTGGAAAACTGGTCAAAATACAAAACAGCAAGATTGAAAACGGGAGTGTTCTTCCAGCTTTCTATTTACAGTTGTGTTTGAAATCATTGCAGTTGCATCATGTAGTATATCCATCCATCCATCCATCCATTTTCTAACACGTCTATCCCAATTGGGGTTGGGAAGGGTGCTGGTGCCTATCTCCAGCTGTCAATGGGTGAGAGGCAGGGTACACCCTGAACAGGTCGCCAGTCCATTGCAACACAGAGACAAACAGGACAAACGGCCATTCTCAAACACTCACATTTAGAGAGGCCAATTAACCTAACAGCCACGTTTTTGGACTGTGGGAGGAAGCCGGAGTACCCGGGGAGAACCCACGCATGCACAGGGAGAACATGCAAACTCCATGCAGAAAGACCCAGGGCAAGGGTAGGACTCGAACCTAGGACCTTCTACCCACTGTGCCACTGTGCAGCCCTATGTAGTATGTGTAAAGTAAAATAAAAAAAGATAAGAAGCCAAAAACCTGCTGCCGTTAAGCTCTGGAACAAACGTCTTGGCTATCATGGCAGAAGACAATGGTCAGCCGAGACAAAAGCGGTGACAGACTGTGAAAGTTAGGGTGAACCTGGTATATGTGGACTGCTGCATAGTTAGAGGTGTGTGGTTGCGGAGCGGCACAGCTCCAGAAGCTAAGTTAACATTTTAGCTCAATTGGGTGTGTTTATGTGTGCATCTTTTGCAGAATATCCCAGCACTGCCTTGCGGTAAAGCACTCTACTCATATGAGGGCAAGGAACCAGGCGACCTACAGTTTTCCAAGGGTGATATCATCATCCTGAGGCGCAAGGTGGATGACAACTGGTACCACGGGGAGCTCAACGGTTGCCATGGCTTCTTGCCAGCTAGTTACATCCAGCTGCTGCGTCCCCTGAGTCAAACTCCACCTCAGGGCAAAGCTTTGTACGACTTTGAGGTCAAAGACAAAGACCAGGATAAAGACTGCCTGGCCTTCAGCAAGGTAAGCCCCCCCACACGCGCATTTTACACATGCACCTGTATGACAATGGTGTTTCACGAGACAGCCGTACGTAGTTTCTATTGACAAATCAAAGGGGACATTTTCAGGACTGTTGTGCGAGATTATAGAAACAAACTCTTAACTGCTGGGTTCAACCAGCTTGGATGATTGTTTGATGAATAATTTATCAGATCTAGCTCAATGTTTCAGAGGCCCCCCTCAGAGTAAAATAGTTCATGGCTAAGAAATGCAATGTGTACACTGTGAGATTATTAAAGTGTAAAGCAGCTTATATACTTTATCAAATGTATTCATGTGCCTTGAACTTTGTGTATTTACATACTTGCAAATTGTTTTTACACAGAAACGTCTTTGAAATGCGGTTTGCATTTGTATCTAACTCCTCTGAGTTAGTATTCTGGAGAGAGAAAAAAAGCTTTACTACAGTTGCAGCTTTAACAGTTTTATTGGCATGTCCTCCTCAGCTTTTGACATCTAGACATTTTTTTTGCCTATTGTTCTAGCAAAGGCCTAATCAGATAGAATTGAAAGTGTCTTTTGAACCATTTGTCTAACTTTGGCATAGTTTTTCTATTGGATTTAGATTTGGTCTCTGAGCAGATCCTTTTAACAACTGGACTGGTTTTGATCTAATCCATTCTGTTATAGCTCTGGCTTTAAGTTCAGTGATGATGACCTGCTGCAAAGTGAACCCCCACCCTACTGTAAAGTCTTCTGCAGCCTCTAACAGATATTTTTTTAGCCCTTATTTAACTCCATCCAACTCATCATCATCTCTGATCAACTCCCCAGTCTTTTCCTTTCCATTACGCATTATGTTGCCATCACCATGTATTATTCTGGGGGTGTTGCGTTCAGGCCAGGGCGATGTGTGCCGTTAATTTCCCAGCCACACATAGCCTTCATGCCGAACCAGAAAATTAAATTTATTCGTTTCCAGACCCAAGAACCTTTCTTCCATATGTTCGTTGTGTCCCCTGCGAGGCTTGTGGTGAAATGCAGACAGAAATAAGGAGGGCACAAGTAACGGTGGACCTTCTGAAAGATTGTCCCACCTGAGCTGGAGATCTCTGCAAGTCCTCCAGAGTCACTGTATGCCTCACGACAGCTGCTCTTGTGTTAGGGCTGCGTGGTTATAGAAAATAATACCTTTGTCAAAGTAAAAAAAAGTTTCAATATTCGTGTAACTGGTGTTAAAAAAGACGTTTTTTAGTGTTGTGTTTGCTGTGAAGTGTTTGATGCGTGGAGAAAAAAGTCACTTAGCAGCCAGCTGCTCCTCACCACACTCCAAGAGGATTTGGCTGAATCTGGTTTTAAGACAGACTCGGATGTTATTGGAGGGAGATTCTGGCTGCTGATTTTCTCGGTGCTCATGTTCAAATAGTTGAGGTTTGTATGCCAAAACTGTACCGGCACCACAATAAGGCTAAAAAAAAAAAAAAAAAAAAAAAAAAAAAAAAAAAAAAGAACAGGAAAATCTTCTGTCTAGTCTAGTCTTCTGTCTATTTGTATTTCTATTCACTGGAGTAACTCTCAACATTAGTTCTTTTGGGGGACTTTAAAACAATGCATGTACCTCAAACGCACCTCATTGGAGGCCCAGTCCTGTTCAGTTTAATGTGTTGGTTCAAATTAATAAGACTAAGATAAAAAGTCTTACACAAGTAGATACTGGACTCATTTTCACATTTTACCACTCCGTACTGTTTCAGAATGTTTTAATGGAATAAAGATCTTTTTTAGAAAATATTTAAATTCCAACAGAATGTTTGATAAATGGTGTCGTTTTGCGTATTATTTGCTGCAGGGTCTAAACCCTTGACAATTTTAGAAAACTGTTCCTACGGTCTATGGTCTCTGCATAGAAAATCTTGTCACATCAAAAATGTACACCCTTCTGTTATTTAAAAGAAATATCCAAATATGAAGTTACATTTATTCGGTACATTTTTATTGAAAAACAAATCTGTCTTTAGGAGATTAAACATTAGGAAGGGAGAAAATGAAAACAAAAAAAAATGGGTGGTACGATCCCGTGAGGTTGTTGGAAAGTTTAACGTATAGTATCAATACTCAAAGCTTATAATTGTGTCCCTGCTCCGCGAACAAGCTCTGTGCACTCTGCAGGGGTAGAAAGAAACAGGTTAATAAATGATAGCATTTATTGACTCTTGTGCAGCTGAATTGAGGCAATTCATATCCAGATTAAGTGATAACAATGAGCCATCAATAGTTCACACTATTTCTCATTTTAGGGTTAAGCTAATCAACAAGTTTATGACTGAATATTGCATTAAGCCCATCAACTCACACAGAGACACATGGTGTGCTATATTTGTGTTGTCATGCAGAACCATTGAGTGCGATATTGTTTTCTCAGTGTGAGAGGTAATTACTCAGAATGACTAATATACAGCCATTTAACAGCATTATCACTGCCATCCTGTAATGGCCTAACCAAGGCCTCGGTGTTAGGAGAGAAGCGGCACTATGTGGGCGTGTGTTGGGAACAATAGAGATATTACATTCCTGAGATCAAGTAAGCATAAGGCGAGGCGACCCCAACCTTCCAGGTTAAGATCTTACACGGTTGTGACATTGGATGCAATGGCAGTGATTGATATCTCAAATTAATAAAAAAAACAATGTGTCGTTAGCGTAGCTGGCAGGATTGTTACGCTGTCTTAGATCTGTGAATGAATTCATGTTTTTGCTTGAACTGATTTTAAAAAGGAGGATTCATCTTGTCTTCATTCATTCGTCATAAAACCTCGCTGCTGATTTGAACTATGTGTCATAACCCACAAAAATCACAAACTTACCACAGAGTAAAGGGAAGCCCCATTTTCTATTGTTACCCCCAAAAATATACGCCCACACAAACCTATTTTGCTGTGAAAACATTATATTCCTTACAGGTTTCTTGTGTTTTGTTTTCTCTTCTGTCACATGTCTGTGTTTAAAATGTATGAAACAGATTTTAATACTTGACAAAGATGACCCAAGTTAACACAAAAAAACTGTTTTTAAATGATGACCTCATATGTTATGGAAAGAATGGTAGCCTAACCAACATGGCCCTATGTGATTTTTTTGAATTTTTTTTTAACCATTGGTAAATCAGGAAGTGTGATTAATCACATTTCTGGTTTTTATTTAGCTACACTTATTTTTATCAGAGTTGGACAGTGCAGAAATCACTTCAATAGAAACTAAGTGACGACCTCAAGTAAGCTAAAACATCTCCTAAAGCAAATCTTCATAGAAGCATTGCTCTATTGAAATTAAAGAGCAGCTGAAAAACAACAGTTACTGCCTATCCTGCAGTCCTACTAAGCCATTTCTAAGCCTTTGGTACTTCAAGACAATATTTTGCACTGCTTTAATATGTGATTTATTCCTTGTGATACAAATGTTTACCTTTTTGATGCATGAATGTACCTATAATCCATCATTTGCAAAAGACAGATCAGGTGAGACATATGCCTGCATTGAATCAAAAGTAGCTGAAACGTCTATCTGTTTGTGCAAACATGCTGCGCTCCCAGTGTGCACGTGTGTCTGTATGTGAGCTATCACTCATTTCCTCTCTCTCCAGGACGAGGTGCTGACAGTAATCAGACGAGTAGACGAGAACTGGGCAGAAGGCATGCTGGGAGACAAGATTGGCATCTTCCCCATTCTTTACGTTGAGGTAAACCGACTCGCAAAAGGAGCGGCGACAGCTGCAATAACACTGCAGCAGCCCACCTGTTTCTCTCTGTATTTATCATCATTTATCTGTCTGCTAAAAAAAAAAAAAAAAAACACATTTCTCCAATAATCTTTGATCGCATAAAATTAAACGGCCTCAGGTGGGGACGTATCAGCTGTGTTGGCTTTTCTGCTATATTTATAAAAATGGAAGCCTAATGGTTCAGATTTATCAAAAACAAAAGGATTCCGCAGAGGAATCATCATCATGATAAATGAGCAAAAACAAAACTTAGTTCTAACAGCCTTATTAATGCAAATGCATCTGACACGGAAACTCTCTTGTTTCCCCTGGATATGAAGGATATCACATATTTGCTATTATTCCTAAAGATGAACGGAGCCGTTTCACTCTTGCTTTTAGACGGCAGTGCTGGTCAGAAGTTTACATACACAATCAGCGTGTAGGTCATATGAAACTAAGGCTTTTAATAATACCGCAACTGTTATTTCCGCCACACTATACACTTAGAAATTAACTCTATGTTAATTGTATTGTTGATTTTTTTTTTATTATACATACAGACTCAAATATATAAACACGCACCCTCCTGCAAATTTTTGCAAAGATGTTCAGTAGTAAGTTGTAGAGAAAACAGACTTTTTTTGTTGTTGTTGTTGCTACCAAATGGGTGTTTCTATAATTTCAGCTGCAAATATGTTTTCCTTATTAGAAATGTTAGTTTGTTTAAATCATTTGCTGCCGTAGATTTGACTTTTGAACCTAATTTATACATATTCATTAGAGCTTGGGTTAGGGCTATTCCAGAAGCTAAAACCTGTTTAAATGTGTGTTGTGGATTGTTGTCCTGTTAGAATACTCAACTGTGTCACGATCTCCGGGGGTCTGGGTTTTGATTTTCTTTTCTGTGTGTATTTTGGATGATTTCTTTACTGCATTGTTTATAAAGTCATGCTTTGTTTTGTTATTTCCTTATGCTTCTTTATCTATATATTTTCTAGTTGCTCCCCGTTTAGTTAATAATTTTGTGGATTTAGTTCTTAGTTAATTCAAAGCATATTTTGGGTTATATGCCTTTAGAGTCCCTCCGTGTGTTTCCCCGTTCATTGCACTCCTCGCCTCATCTGTTTTAATTGGTCTCAGCTGTTACGTGTCTCCTCCTAATTATCTTCATCTGTTTCTGCCTCACTTTTAGTCAGCCCGCCTCAGTATATATTCTCTCTTGTTCGTTCTGTTCCTCGCTGGTTTCTTCTGTTGATTTCTCGCTCCCTATTGTTTGGCCTGAATTTCCATGACCTCCACGCTCTGCCTCACTCCTCATCCCTTTATTTGACAATTTCTCCATACCCAGTCTAGTTCTTGTGCTTCCTGCCTGATCTCCTTGTTTGAGACTATTCTGTTTTCTTCTATTTATTAAACTACTTTCTTTCTTTTTTTTTGCCAGTACCATGCTCTGCACTTGGGGTCCTCCTTACACCTAAATATGACAGTCTAAGCTTTTGGTTGTTGATTCAAGGTTAACGTTGACATTTTTCAGCGATCCTCCTTCTTCTTTACTTTCTGACTTTGTGCACTGCGCCAGCGAAATAGCTGCATGGCATCAACCAGCCATCGCCATGCCCGGCAGCTGGTACATATTATAAGGTTCAGAAGTCCTGCAAATGTACTTTTTGTCATTTTGCTGAAATAGTTTGTCTGGTCCGACCTTCTTCATCTGGGTACCCCCAAAGTTTTAGTTAATCTCAAAGGTGTTGAGCTCACATCTCTATGGAAAGCTATACGGGTGTTTCAGCATCTTCTAGTGTATGACGGACTCTAGGCTTGACGGTTCCTTGGTGGTTCCTAAATGTCTTTCCCACTAAGGTAATAGTGAAACATGCACACAACTTCAGGATTGGCCCCTACCTTAAACATATTGAAAATGCAAGGATCAATGCCAGGAAATCAACTAGTTTAAATGAGCTCAACCACTGTCATTGAACACCATTACACAATGCTCAATAAATGGATCGAGCCTTACCCTATGTACAAAATTGGAATATTACACATTGTTGAGTCAGTGTCTTATAGCCCATGTGTAGAAGCTGTTTTTGAGGCAGTTTGTGCTACTTTTTAAAGTGCTAAGCGTCATGTCAGAGCGCAGAAGGTTAAAGAGTGCTTGACCATATTGTGAGACGTATGACAGGATTTCCATAGCTGTGGAGAGGCAGCGAGACCTGAAAATGTCCTCCGGTGAGGGCAGGGAAAGCCATTTTTTTGTAGCTTTTTTTAGTCTTTAATAATCCCTACAGGGCTTTCCTGTCTGCTGCTGTGCAGCCAGTGTACTCTACTGTAATTAATGTAGTACACCTAAACTCTCTCAGTGGTGGGTCAGTAGAGGATCAGCAGACGTCCAAATAGGTTTTTCCCTCAGTAACCTCAAGAAATGGAGCCACTGTTGTGCCTTTTTAGCCACTGCTACTGTGTTGGCTGACCTGAGCAATATGGACCCCCAGATACCCGATGGACGAGACTCTATCCACACCGTCCCTCCTAATATGTAGTGAGTAGGGTCTCCCCTCTGTCTCCTGTAGTCCTCTCTTTGGTTTCTCTGTTGTTCAGCCTCAGGTTGTTGGCTGAGCACCATGCAGCAAGTCTCTGGACCTTCTCCTTAGATGTTGTTTCATCTCCATCAGTAATGGATCTCATCTTCCTCTCCATCACGTCACCTGCAGCCTTGACGATGATGTTGGAGGGGTAGAAAGAGACACATTAATACGTGTATACTGAGAAGACAAAGGGGCTCAGGATACAGTCCTGTGTGGGGCTGGGCATCGGGGCAGGAGATCTGTGGGGTCAAATCCTCTCAGTTTGTGTCCGGTCTATCAAAATGTTTTTAATCCAGTCTCCTTGACTAGTTTATCTGGCAGGATGGTGTTAAACACTGAACTAAGATCAATAAAAAAGCCTCTTGACATAGGTCCCAGGTTTTTCCCGGTGGCACAAGGCAGTGTGGAGAGCAGTAACGACGGTCTCTCCTGTTGATCGGTTCGCCCTCTAGGCAAACTGGTGCCGGTCAAAGCCGATAGGAAGGCAGGCCTTCATGTGCTGGAGAATCAGTCTTTAATGCACTGCATGACTACCGAGGTCAAAGCAACTGGTCTGTAGTAATTCAAGCTGTTTGCAGCTGACTTCTTGGGACTGGGGATAGTAGTGGCTGCTTTCAGGCAAGACGGCCCTTTGTTATGCTTCCGGGAGGTGTTAAAGCTCCTCATTAGGACTCCCGAAAGCTGGTCAGTGTGGGTTTTTAATACTTCTTTTAAGTAATCCATCTGGCCCAAGAGCTTTTTATGGTTCACAGCTTTAAGCCCCCTTCTCACCTGATGTTCCTGTAGGTGGAGTGAGTGGGGGTTGGAGGGCCACTGGATTGGGGGTTGGAGAATCACACCTTTTGATCTCGAAGCGGGTGTAGACATGATTAAACTCCTCCACCAATGAGACATCAGCGCTGGGTGAGACACATTATATATGTACATATTTGAGTCTGTATGCCAAATTTAGACCATGTGTAAATAGAATAAAACTAGGATCAAATTTAAACTTGTGCACCAAGTTAAAATTTTATGTTTTGAGATCTGTCCACCCTGGAAATAGAGTGTTTCTAATTCTTCATTAAAAGCTCTAAATTGGTAGGACATTCAAACCGGTTATGAGTGTGTGTAAATTTCTGACTGCCACTGAACGCGCTAAGAAATGTGCTAATGTATGCCTCTTAGTCCGAATGGGAAATTGAAGCATCTCAAACTGAACTGTAATCTAAATGCAAGCAAATGCAATTAGTCCCAAAAATGCAAATAGCCTTAGCAAATGCTCTCTGACATTTTGCAGTAATAGAGCTTTTCCTGAAAGGATGTCTTTTCGGTAAAAGGATAAAAAAAAAAAAAACTTGTAAAACCTGAAAGCATTTTACCTTCTCTCCTCACCCCTTGCCTGTCAAGAGAGAAATATAGTTTACTTTAATCCGCGTGCAACAGAAGAAATATCATGCGCGGTTTGAAGCAGGATCCCATTTAAGGCTCTTAAGCAATATTAAGAAGACGCTGGTGAAAAATGTGTTTTCTTCTTTTCTCTCCCCATCAACACAAATGAATGAAGAGACTGACTTTTACCCAACCCCGTCAAAAAGAAGTAATGGAAGCCACAGAACTAAAGTAAATTCAGTCAAATGGAAGAAATGTTTGATTCTGTTTGAGTCTATCAGGATTCTGGGGTTCATTGCTAGTGAACTTGATGCTTAATGAATCGAGGTGCGTTATCTTTGCAAAATTCAATAAAGCAGTAATCTTACATGCAGGGTGAGTTTATGTTTTTTTTTTCTTTTAAAGGGACAGTATGTAAGATTTACTCACATCAAGTGATGTGCTAAATGAATTACAAGCGCGCTCTGGTGCCTCGCCGTTAAGCGCGTAATGACTAGTACGGGTGCCGTGAAGTGCCATAAATGTGACTGTGCGGTCAAAATACGTCTGAAAGAAGGACGCGGTCGCCTGATAACTGTTGCAACGGAGCTCGTCCAGTGTTAGCTAACATACATACTAGTCGTCTCTGCCGAGAAGACAGACTAGTTTCTGAACTACACTGCCCTGTTTCTAAAACAAACGTCAAACTAAACATCAGTTATATTGAATTAACTTACCTGTCCAGCAGGTTTTCTCAAGGTTATTACTTCTTTTGCTTTTCTTGGTTACTTTCTCTTCCCTCTCACTGGGTAAAGAGTCTGGATTGTGCTCCATTTCAACAGAAAATGGCAAGTAGAATGACCTTCAGTCGTCTTTTCTTCCTTTATACTCCTCCTCCACTAACAACACAAGTTCATATACAGGAACGACGTGTAAGGCTAACACATTTGTCCCCTTTTGGCTCCTGTAATCAAAAATGACGACGGAGCATGGTGTCTTTCATTGAGTATTTATGTTTTTATAAACAACTAATTCTAAGCTATGAGAATGCTCTCATATTTATACTTTGGCAGAATATGTATTTATGAAAGCAATACTTGATTTTTTTGCTAATAAAAAGCCAAATTAGTTACACACTGTCCTTTTAAGATCAAGAAACATTATTTAAAGGTGTGCAGTGATGCCTTCTCGGTTGGCTGTTTCTGAATAATCTTTGTTGGATAGCTAGACTTGAGGTTTTGCATGTATGTGTATTAAAGTCTGCCTCACCCCTTCATTGGCTGGTTGACCTTTGACAATCACACTAAATAGCAGCCAATTGATGCCTCAATAATCAGGGACTTTCCAAAGCTGCGACATAGGAGGACAGAAATTATCAGTGGAGGAGGACTATGAGAAAGCAAAGTTGACTTTTTAGTTCTGTTAAGTTGCTGAAGCTAGTCAGGAAACCTTGTGCATCTGTGTAGCAAACTATAAGTAAGGGATGATTTACATGCAGAAGGCAGGTTTCATTAAAATGTACAATTGCAATGACAAATTAAGATGTCTTCTTTCTCTGAAACAACATTTGAAGGTTTTGTAATATTTGTTTGCTTACAACTGCTACTTCCTTAGCTAAGTTGTATTCAGCAAACATATCTTAGGATGTTGCATAAAACCTGCTAAAGGCGGTCAATGGTAGGCTTATGTATGTTTGTTTACCTGCAAGCAGATGTTAATATATATCTCCTTTAATTTAAATAACTGAAGTTATTTGACATCTTGGATTAATTATTAGTTTTTTTTTCACATTATGTTAAAATATCCTATTTGGGGAACTTTCTTTTAGCAAATTATTTTATGGAGCCATGCAAAAAGAACTGTAATGTTGATTAAACTTAACAAAACTCAGCAAACTACCGGAAGAGAATTGAAGCCTCAACGCCTGCAGCTTTCCTCTAAGAATAACTTGCCTTGAGTTCAGCTTGTACAAAATCATCTGGGAGCTCACAAAGGTGTGCAAAATCAACTCTCAAGTCACCCATCAAAAATAACCCCTGCAATTACCATTCCAGTAGGGTTTTTACAAAAAAATAATGTTCCAGATACTGTTTCCCAGAAACCTGGAAACCTTGCAGAGAGAGAGAGAATGCTATTGATGCCAGTGGTCTTACATTGGGCTACCATAAAGCTGTTCATCTTACCACGACAACAGAGCCGCAGGACCGCCTTCTGGTCGGCGCACAGAAAGTTGCATGTGTGGTATTTGGGCCAAACCCTCGGGGGAGATGACAGACCCCTCAATTGTCTCATAAACGCTTAAATTACCATCACAGGGACTTAGAAGAGGATATATTAAGGGAAAAAAAATGTTACTTAGTGTGGCTTCAAGTTGTCCTTACTATCCTATATTACTGATTAGTTTGGTTAGCATCAGTGAATCTCTCTAATTCTAGACAGTGAAGTGTAATGAACACTCACATTTTTTAATACATTTTAATTTAAACTTGATGAACTTAACTGATATTTATGCCTCAAACTTCTCTAACGCCCTAACAACACTTTAATTAACAAAAAACAAAATGTGTGGCTTTAGAACTAATTTCTAAAGAACAATTTGAAATATGGTTACAAATGTTTTTTAGTAGACATGGCTCTCAGCCTGCTCTGCCTCTTTGTACAGGGAGTTGTTCCCTAGGGTGCTAGGCCAGCTTTAGCTTGCTTCCTTTCTGTTTTGATGTGACTTATTAATTCATGTGGGGGAAATATACAGAAAGGGATGTTCCCCTGTTTCTTACACTGTTCCTTGTAACTATTTTTCACCAGTGGTGTGGCAGACTGCTGTACTGTGTTCTTTAGAAAACTCTATGGATTTTTGCAACCATGTGTTGTGCTGAAACAGAACCAGACAAACATGGAGATTTTAATCACTTCGATTCAGTTTATTTGTTTGGGGATTTGTTACTAGGATTGATGTGAAATCAAGCAATTGCATTATAACAACCCCCTTCCCCATCTGTTACCCTTCAGGTTAACACAACACTCAGACCGTAATTGTTGCCCAGCTAGGCAGATATAAAATGCTTTCTATCAGATGTGTTTATATTGATGTATGTTTCTATGTTCGTCAACTACAGGGTAATATAAATGCAAAATCGAATTTAGCATTTATGATATAAACACAAATATGCAAAGAAAACCACAGTTGTCCTCATTTTGAGTTCCTAAATCTCCTAATCCTTTCAACAAACTCATTTTCCGAATCTGTCTGGGGTTCTTGCTGACTCGGACTTGGAACTAGACAACCCAATCAAGTATCCCAGCCTTAGCTGCTTGACCAAACTATTCTCTTAGGGATTGGGCCATAGACTGAGCAAGGTTGGGGCAAACACTCGCGCAGACACGCGGGGGATCCCATTAAATGGAGATGCATCAATAATTTAGACCTCTCCAATCACTGTGACACAGCAGGGATACAGGGGTCTGTGTTAGGATTGGTACGGGTGTGTATGCAGTAAGAAGCTAATGAGGGAGCTCAGCTGGAACCTCTGCTGATCTGCCTGATTCTGTGTGTGTGTGTGTGTGTGTGTGTGTGTGTTGTGGATACAAAGTATCATGTTATTATCTGTGTTGATATTTTATACTCTTGACAAAATGATAGAAGTTTGTCAGTTGGCTGGAGACATTATCCTAAACTGGGATCAAACTGGGAAAAGAAAAGCAATGGGTTGTGTGTCGGAGGGATGTCTTTAAAATGCGACAGTTGTATTTCAAAGCAGGGCATGGAAATATGCAACATTCTCTGTTCACAACTAAAATGGGGCATAAGCTTTGACTCTTCAAGCTTTAGTCTAGTTACGACCGTAAAAGTTTTGAATGATTGCGTGTCCTTTTCTCCATCTTTGAAAGAACCGTTCTGCTCCACTGGAAGCCACCACTTAACCTAAGAGGCAAAGCAACTTTATCCTCAATAATTTCACTCTAAAGTTGATATGCTTTTTCTACTTTTTTTGTTATAACTTCAACTTTAATCATAGGAGAGATGTTAAAGCAACAAGAAAGAAGAGTATTCACTCCCTTTTTTCCCTTCAAATCACCTTAATACTAACCTTGCCTGCAAGATGAATTCTCGCGGTGTTTGTGCGTTCACAAAAACACGAGAATCCATCGTGTAGCGCTCCGGCTTCTGCCGTTTGTGTCCGAACCAAAAACAGTTTGTGCCAATCACATGTTGTGTTTTAAGGCGGGGCATTCCAGTGCGAGGGAAGCAAGAGCCGCTTAGCCCACCAAAGTAAACATGGCAGTGCAGGAGTAAGCAGGCATAGCTGCTGCTACACTGCAAAAAGGGAACTAAAAGTCATTAAAATTTTCCTGAAATTAGTGTATTTGTCCTTGATTTAAGCAGGTAAATAAGAATAATGGTATGGAATAAGATTTTTGCACTTAAAGGAGCAACTCATCGCCATCATCTTATTTTAAGTGCAGTATATCTAATTATCTTATTTTAGGGGTAAAGATACTCATTCCATTGGCAGTATTACTTACCTGCTCAAATCAAGGACAAATACACTAATTTCAAGAAAATATTATCTATTTTTAGTTCTATTTTGGCAGTGTATCACATCTGTTTTGTAAGAATCCACAATTTCTTCTTCTTCTTACTCTAATTTTTTATATCTTAAATTGCACAAAAAAGACAGAAATCTCACCTTTACCTTCATTTAGACTATTACTGTCTCGCATACTTGTTAAAAAAAACAAAACCTTGTGCATTTTTCTTTATGGTACGCTGCTAAGTTATGCTGTCTTCATACATATATTTTAATTTATGTTTTTTTATATTTTATAAAATATAAGAAATATAATGCAGAAAAAAACTACTGAAATAAAATTGCACTTTGCTTTCAACGTAACACTTTAATGACTACGGTTTCAGCTGCTCTCTGTGCCTTTCCCACATAGTATGTGTGTTGGAGAAGACCAGGTGCCAATACACTGCTTTTTTTAAAAAAAATATTGTGAACATCAATGTAAAGTGGGACAAGGACCTAGATTGCTACTGGTAGCCGAGATTAGAGAACGACATAATAATCACATTATAGTCCAATAGAGAAAAGTGTTAAGAAAATAGGCTGTATTTTTTTTTATGTAACTGTACAGCTGGCTGGTTAAGACTATGCCAGAGTCTCCTTAACAACTTTGTTATTGTAAAATACGAGAGGTCTCAATTGCTGACCTGTAGAACTAGTTCCATATTTCTTTCTGTTTAATTGCAGAAGTATGACCCTTGTTTACATTTTGTAATAGCTTGCCTGCTATTTTTATATGTATTCGGTGGACCCACCTAGTCACACACATGACAGGCTGATGCTTTCTGTTGTGGTTCTGGCGCTAATCCTCTGCATTAGGTTACCTCGTTTGACAGGGCAGAGGTTGCGTTGAAATTAGATGCAGTGCCGTTCGCCACCTTAAAATGATCCAACGCTATTTGAAACATGAGAGGCGGCAGGCAGCTGCAAAGCTGCTGTACCTCGGACTAAAGCTTTTTGCCACTGCACAGCAGCGGCAAAATTACACTTCGTCATTTCTGGTAACCGGGCGTACTGTAAAAATGATTACCGTATGAAGAGGCATTAAAAGCTTCTATAAGAGTTAGTAGAACCGTGTCTTATCTTACCTGTGGAGAAAGACAAAAAGGAATAAGGAGGAGAGGACAATAATGAATCAAATTATTCAGCTGCAGGCTCTTTCCAATTGAATTTGAGATTACTTTGATTTAGTTATGGGAGTAGGTGGATATATTGAGTGTGAACTCGGTTTGAGTTCAGGGTGTCCCAGTTTGTTGACGCACGTGTAAAGGTATAGCTGTGTCTGCCGGACCTGATGTTTGTGTGGGTGGGTGGAGTGAGTGGGCTGGATCCAGTTGTATAAGTTTAGGAGATGTGTGAAGGAGCAAGGTCAGCGTGGGTGGGTTTGTGTTCAGCGCCTGTGGCTTTTAGCCGACTGAGGATTTAGCTTGGGACATTCCCGCTCGGTTTTGTTTTCTCTTTGATGCGGGCAAATGTTGCGTGAGCCCAGGTCAGCGTTCTATGTACAACACTTTGTGAGAGCATTCGCACGCCTTGAATTTTCTGACGTCTTGGGATGCTACAGCCACGGATCTTCAGCATGTTTTGTTGTGATTTTACGTGAAAGACAAACACAATTCAGCGTATAACTCTTTGACATTTTTGTTAACATTTTGTTAACAAAAATGTCAAAGGTTTGCCATGGAGTTGATTTAGGTCTACGTGTCTTGTGCAAAATTGGATAAACATACCCCTAAAGAATAGCAACTATAACTACATCTATAGTATTTTTTAAAGGGCTTTTATTGTGTTTTGACTTTGTTTGTGACATTGTCTTTTTATCCTTTTGTATGGTGGCCTTGAGTGTCCAGAAATGCGCCTTTTAAATAAAATGTATTATTATTATTATTATTATTATTATTATTATTATTATTATATACCGAACTGTTCTTTCCATTCTTTTTTGATAAATAACTCAAGCACAGGCAGATACAGCAGTTTTGAAATGGTGCCACACATTCTCAGTCTGCTTCAGCTCTGGCTGTATAGGGTTATTCTAGCTTTGGAACCACGAGTTCGGTTTCGTTTAAGGATCGCCATGTAATCCAGCTATCTAAAAAACGCACCATGATAGTGCCGCCACCCTGTTTCATTGTGGGGATGTTGTTTCCACACTTCTGCTGTATCCCCTGCATTGCTTGCGGCAATCTGCAAATGATCGTTTTTAATCAACTGTGACTTTCCTCTCGCTCCTCTTCAAGAAAGAGCTGATTTGTGGGATTGAAAGATTTCCCCACCTGAGCTGTAGATCTCTGCAGTTTCTCCAGAATTACCATTAAACTGTTGTCTGCTTCAGTTTAAACGGACATCCATGTCGTGGCAGGTTTGCAGTTGTGCCGTGCTCTTTACATACGTTGAACATCATTCTTCGAGTTCAAAGCTTGGGGTATTGTTTTATAATCTAACCCTGCTTTAAACCTCTCCACAGCTTTGTCCTTAACCTGCTTGCTGTTTCTTGGTCTTGAAACAAACCTCTGAAAGGCCTCAGAGAACAGCTAGATTTTTACTAAATTTAAATTACACACACAGTTCAGGGGGTGTGTATTCATGCACTCTACCTGCACATGAATACACAGTAAAAAAAAACAAAGCGTCACTATAACACCTACAGAGTTGAATATCACTCTGTTTCAGATAACATTTGGTCCCACTCCAAATTAGTGTAAAATTTACTCTATAGCCAGTGCCAGTGTTCATTTGACTCATTTTAGTGTCAAAATCAACAATGAAACTAGTTCAATTCTTTAATACTCTGTTTTGTTAACACTATTAGGAGTAACATTGTTAATGGAGTTAATTTTACACCATATTAAAAAGTACAGTACTTTGTGTAAAATGATTTAACTTTTCTTTCTCTATAGTGTAATCTTTTAAAAAGCTATGCCACATAATGCTAAAATCAGATTACTGATTGGCTTTTAGTCCAATAGGACTGTGTGCGAAAAACCATGTGTGTTTGTTGTCGGCTTCCCCTGTTCTTAGCGCAGCTATCAGCTCGTCGGCTCTCCGTGGTATTACCTTGAGATAACACTCAACATCCAAATCGGTGCAGTTTGCTCAACACGTAGAAACGGATTACCCTGGATTATTTATTCAGCAGGAAGCGCCAGGTAGAAATCTCTCTCTTACAATAACACAAACACGCTCCTTCATGTTCTCTGCAGCATAAAGGGCACATTGAGTAAAAACTGAAACACCATTGATTTGTGTGTGTGTGTGTGTGTGTGTGTGTGTGTGTGTGTGTGTGTGTGTGTGTGTGTGTGTGTGTGTGTGTGTGCGTGCGTGCATACTGAATGTATTCATGGACCCAAACTGGATTGTAAATTACTCAATAAGATCATGCGTGGCCTCATCGACCTTTTTAGGGCATCTGTGTGTGTGTATCTCTGTGGTTTCTGTTTGTGTGCGTGTTTGTGTCAGCCTCCTGAGATTTACAATTTAGTTATAATCCGCAACGTCAATCCATCATGCTCATTACCATATGATTTGGCTTTGATTAGCATTTCTATTAATATGGAAATTCAACATCGCTAACAGTGAATCCAGACGAGACAGCCCTTTACACTGTCTCTTACTCAATACACACAAATAAACACACACATATACGCACACACACACAGCAACACACATACATAAAAATGCAAAGTTAAGGAAAGTCGACTTTTTCTCAAGGGATTGTTCGGGGGTTTAAAACCGGTAAGCAGACATGTTTGCGATGTAAATGTGTTGTGGTGTTAAAGTTCTTTTTGCGGGCTTGGGTTTTACACCTTATATTCTTAGTAAGTTTGTGTGAAATAAACTTAATATAACAGTAACTTTAAGACCCTCTTGAAGATCACACTAAAGCTGAATGTATGGATGTAGGTTGTGCATACGGTAGGTGTGATGTGTGCTTTGCAAGACGGAGAAATACATAAAACATATTGACTTATAGACTTTGAAGTGTTAAGAATGTCATATTAGTGACAAAAGTGAGACATTTTAGGTACCAATTTAGCTCATGTAACACTTTGTATTCCAGAGTGCTCAGGTGAACAGATGTGACTTAAGCAACAGGTAATTTAGAGGAGTTTTAAATACTGTCAGAGAACCTGTTATACTGTGTTACAATCACCTACTTGAACAATGATTGTATGTTTAAAAAAGCTTTATTAGTGAAATAATAATCCCAGCTGGCTGAAACTACTCTAAAGAACACAACAAACTATAGGCATGTTTACGATTACAAGCTCCCATTTTCTTACTGCCACAAAGGGCTCAGTGCTGTCTAATATTGAAATATGTTTTAAAATATAACATTTTACATTATCACAATTATCTGGGCTTTATATTCTTGGCTACTGTGGGTGATAGGAGGGACCGTAGCACTATGCTGGTGCTAATCAAATAAACTATTAAAAAACGAATTTAAGCAGCTCCAGAAAAACACACGTTTTGGTGGCTTCCTGCTCAGAGGCATGCAGGTGTTTCGGTAGCAAAGTTTTTAGCATTAAACCTACTTTTACTTCTGATCTAACTGGACGGTTACAGTTGAGCTCAAAAATAACCTCTGGCAGATTTAGGTTTAAAGTAATCTTTACATTTCACAAACAGGTTTCTTCTAGCTGGAAGTAAAAGTAATGTTTTGGGTTGGCCCGTGCAGGATCCCACTTTGAATCTGATGGAAAAAATGTGACGAAGGGGGCTTAAGATTGGGGCGATCATTATAAGGACCATCATAATTATCTAATTATAATTATCTTGTGGATGCTGCTCCATTTCCCATCAGAAACAAACTTCTTGGTTGGATGAAATTTTGAATCTAAATCTGCCAGGGTTATGACTTTTAACTTAAATCTACAAGGCTATTTCTAACATTGAAGAGAAATGGTAAACAAAATCTCTAAAACATATTATAAAAACACACACACAAAAAAAAACCAGACTTTTCCAGTTAAACTGACCACTCAAAGCGGTGTACACTAGAGCCACATTCACTAACATGCACACATTTATACACAACTCGGTAGGGAACTTGGGGTTAAGTGCCTTGCCCAAGGGCACATTGACATGTGACAAGGGTGAAGCTGGAATCGAACCAATAACCTTCCGATTGCAAGACAACTACTCAGCCCATTCTGCTTAATAACATTATGATTAATGATTAATGACATAATATGCAGTCATTATAACAAATCTGGACTGAATCTAATCCAAAAAGTCCAGTGAAATAACAGCATATAATTACAATGAAGTAATCCTTACAGCTTCAAAAATATTTTTTGTTACATGTAGTAAGAAAAAAAAAAAAGTATACCGATCCCCAGAGCTTTGCGGCTTCGAGGTGGCTAGTTGTCATGACTGAATATAATATCTTTGTCGCAATTATATTACGTTGGCACGAAGCACAATCTGATAAGTTATATTTGCTGTTTTTAATTCAACTTTCTTTCCTTTCCATTTAGAAACTCTTTCTCTCTGCCAAACGTGTCCAAACTTAATTACCAACATCAATACATCACAGTTGTAATCAAAGCAAGTCCAAATAAAATAATTAAACATACCACACTGGTTTATTATAATTGCTTTTTTCGCTTATGAAGGTTATGGAGAAAAGGGAAACATTTTAACATGCCTCACTGTATAGGCAAGGAACAGGTTTATCTCCTTTATTTTGGCTAACCTGTTTACCTCACCCAATGCAACTGTGTCATTGGAGCTTGAATAAATAAAATGTTGAAATTAAATTACTGTTTCTAGGCTGGATTTATAATCTCTCAGATAATGTCACAACTTAACTTCTTTGGTAATGACCTATTTCCAACCGTCATTGGGCGAGAGACAGAGTACAACCCGGACAGGTCACCAGTCCATCACAGGGCAACATAGTCATAGGCAACAGTTTTTGGACTGTGGGTGGAAGCCTGGGGACCAGGAGGGGACCCACGCATGCACAGGGAGAACTTGTCGTACAGCTCAGGAATAGAGGACTCAAATGCAAGACTCAACTGAGTGGGATAAACAAAATCTAAAACTCCTTTAATGCAGTTCCAGGTCAAAACACCAAACATCTAATCCAAGCTAAAGTGTCCAAAAAAAAAACACGAGGCTGAGGTCCAAGACACAAACTGGGTCAAAATCACTAGAAGGCTAAGTTTACTCAAAGAAAGGTTTGAACGCTTGACACAAAGGAGACAGACGAACTGGCAATGGAAAGCTACATGAGTTGTGGCATAAATAAGACAAACAAACAAAGGAAGAAAATTAGACCCAGGTGGGTAACATTAGGGTGTGGCAGAGCCTGATTACACGAGAGAACTCATGAAGAGAAGTTGACTAAAATAAGACAGGAAATAAAAGTACAAAATAAAACAGGAAGTACATACTAATAGACAGGACTGCATATGACAGAACATGCAAACTCCATGCGGAAAGACCCCAGGACGGGTTTTGAACCCAGGACCTTCTTGCTACAAAGCAACGGTATTCCTGGAAAAGAAATGTTGGAAAACACTTCAAAGTGACAATTCAAAGTCACAGCGGGGCTGAACGCGGAGCCAGCACCAGAAAAGCACCTATTCTCTGTTGTTAGGCCAACAGCAGGCAACTTCTTTATGGTGCTGCTGCCATTCATTTACAGTCATCGCAAGTTGAGGTTAGTTCATAACGCAGATGTAAAAACGATTGCTGTTGTCGTAGCAATTGTGGTTTCATTTTCAGACTTTCTGGAGTCCATCATCCTACAGGGGCAATGGTTAGTCACAAGTTAAATACAGTCAATACAAGCTCCCCAGTGTGAACATGCCAGAAAAGGTAAACTGGATTATCTTATACACAAAGAAAGCCTTTCAAAAATGATTAAAGTTATACAGAGAGAAGCTATTTTCTTGCTAAAATAATGTTGCAGTTGAATAGTTCTGAAACATTTGTACATAATACTCAGTTACGTGATTTTTTTCAACACATACATCTCTTAGGCACAGTGGCGGAGGGTTCATGATCTGGCAAAATGTTGTTGTCACTAGGCATTGATATCTTGCAGTCATCTATGAATCTCTCTGTATACTGAAGTCCAATTTGGTAAATATCTGTACCAATGACTCAAGCTAATTTAGTTACATCTCAATATATTACAAAGTCATTGAAAAGTTTCTTTCATTAATAGTTTAAGAAATGTCTTAACTATTGCTTGCAGCTAATGATAAAATTATAATAGGTTTTTCACAATATTAAAATGTGCAAGTACAATGTTACAACTGTTACTTTATGGCTTGCACAATCGTCCAGAAAACTGTTGGTTTAAAAGTTGTCCAACATATTGTCTTTGTCCCTTAGCACAAGGATGATGGTGAAATCAATAGTGAATAGGCTGGCTATTCAAAACTACTGTGTTACATGGAAAAAGTGCTAGAAAAGGGGCATAAGCAACAGGGATAACCACAGATTTGAGAGGATTCTAAAGCAAATCCCAATCAAGACATTGGGAAGATTCCCAAAATGTGGAGTCCAGCTGGAGTCAGAGCTTCAACAGCCAACAAAGATGTACCCGAAACATGGGCTACAGCTGTTGCATTCCTCGTGCATTTCATTTTGAAATCCAGAGTGGAAAGTCTTGAGGGAGAGTGGGAAGTTACAGAATCCAAGTTGCTTGAGGTCCAGGGTCAGTGATGATTTGTGGAACCATGTCAGCTGTTGATGTCGGTCCACTGTAACCTGTCAAGTCCAAATGCACTGCCATCTGCAAAGAAAACCTCAAGCTCCTTCAAGCCTCCGTCCACTGACAAGCCCAATGGAGATGCAGATGTAATTTTCAGGCAGAGCTGGAAACCTGCCCAAACTGCCAAAGTGCCAATACCCGTGGTGTCACGGTGCTCGATTGGCCAGTAACCTCGACTAACATGAGCACAGAGAGTCTATGGGGCAACATCAGCTGAAACACATCATGCCACAACAATGCAGATGAGCTGAAGCCATCTATTAAACCTCAGCAAAAACACAGAATAGCTGTGGCTTACTGCATTGTTGCAATAAAAGTCGCTCACACCAACTATTGAGCTTATATACTGTACAAAACATGGACATGTTTTCTGTCAATAGGCTGAGCTTCTGTATTAAACCATCTTGTTTTAGTTGGGTTTATGCTGTGTTTTAATTTCTTAGACACAGAATTTTGGGTTTTGATCAGCTGTAAGCTATAAAAACCCACCTACAGAAATAAACACTTAAATTGTCTTTTCAATTTTATTGCAATTTATTGAGATTGGCCTGTATGCTCATAAGCCTTTAATGTGAGAGAGTAAAAAAGGGTTCAGGTATATTTTTCTTTATCTTTATTTATGTTGAAAATAGACCTGTATGTATGTGCACCTATGCATTTGCTTTTCCTGCAGTCTCCCAACTCCTGAAAATACTTCTTTTCCAAAAAAAAAAATGAAGGCATGTAAACACAAATCTCTTTAGGGCTTAGACCTATCTGTGACTGCTTCGAGAGCCTTCGGGCCGCTTGGAAGACATATCTACATGCTTTACACTTCTCGTCGTAACCTCGGGAAACCTCTGTTCTGGCGGAAACACATGGAAACAGAACATAAGGGTCCTAAACTTGAACAGTGAGATGATTTTTTTGGTGTGTTTGTTTGTTCGCTGCAGGTGTTCTGAAGATTCTATTTTCATTTTCTCTTTCTGATCTAGTTTTAGTGTTGTTTTTTTTCCTGAGATTTCCTTCAATGCCTTATTTACTTGTCCTAAAATTATTCCCTCCATACAATTTATTTCTGTGTAAATGTGGATTAATGCATTTTTATTACTCTCTGCTCCTGCGTGTAGCAGGGGCCACCGTCTGTGTTGTGTTTCATGTTTATACATATGTTTATTTGCAGAGTCAGCTGTGAACTGGCTGCTGTAAACCTCAGCAAATCACACTGCAAGACTTTCTTTTTGCATTTGAAAACAGTTGCCAGTAAAAATTAGTTCCTCTAAAATAGAAAATAAGGGAATGGAGGTTGACCCGTGCGTTTGATGCTGTAAGGATGCTACGCCGTAGACGCTAGTCAGGGCAAACGATCATTATCATGTTGGATTTAACCGCCGCCAGCAAGAACAAGCTGGAAAAGGTCACTATAAAGCACTTGCGTATGTTGGAGATGTGCATGAACCACTCAGGTCTGACACCTAACATCTGAGCTGCATCCCTCCCCCCCCCCTCCTCCTCCACCCCATTCCTTTTCCCCATCTGCCCTTCTCTCCTCTCAGTTAAACGAAACAGCGAAGCAGCTGATGGAGATTGACAAACCTACGCCAGCTAATGCGCCGGGTCCCAGCTCTGAGCCAGCCCCCTTGGGTCCCTGCACTCCTGGCCCCTCCCCCAGTGCCTCGCCGTCTAATGGAAATGGCTCCGGCCACCGGAGAGGCGAGGGGAAGAAGAATGCGAAGAAGCGTCATTCTTTCTCTGCGCTGTCTGTGAGCCAGAGGGCCGCCCAGCTCAACAACAGACACAGCATGGAGATCTCCCACCCGGTCCTCATCAGCTCCTCCGACCCCAGAGCGGCCGCACGTATCCAGGTATCTCCATACACTGGGATGTACACAACGCATAAATTAACGAAGGACACACGTCTGGGATAGCTGTTGATCTTTGATTTGAGGAAAAAATTAGAGCCTTCTTCATGCGTGCTAATCATAGCCCTCCCAACTATTTGACGTTTTGTCATTTTAAAACCTCATATAGCAGTTTCCTTTATCGGGATTTTATGATGGACCAACACAAGCTAGTGCACGATTCCGAAGTGGGATGAATTTATTTCAGACAATTAACAAATTTAACACACATTTAACAGATATTAAATAAATCAATTTCAGAAATTACCACATAATAATAAAAAATAATCAATTTAAGAGATTCTTCAACCAAGGACTACATAAAAAAGTAATTGATAAACATTAAATTCAATTTTCTGTTCCAGTTCAATTAAATCATTTGAACATAAATAGAGATGAGATAAACAAAATTTTCCTCTAAATAAAATATATCAGGTATATTTACCCTGATTTCTGACATTGATTAGTGATTAAAGAAAGTTGTCTGGAAAGGGGTATGAAGAAGTAAAACTTATTTTTCATACCCCTACTCCCTCTAATTTCACTTAAAGTACTTTCCTATTAACCAACAATGTATTGATCCAAAATTCCCAAAAAATATAAACAATTATATTTATACACATATACATATATGAATATATGCATATACACATTGCCTTGTATTTGAACTCTGACCAACTTCCTTGTCTCTGCTGAAGAAAAGCATCCCCACAGCATAACTCTGCCACACACTAGTCTTACACAAAGGCCAGCCGGCAAGTTTTATAGCTTTCCTTTAAAGGCGGTTTTCTTTTTACTCTTCCATAAAGGTTGGATTAGATGGAGTGAGAGACCGAGTTGTCCTGTGGACAGACTTTCCCATCTGAGCTGTGTATCTCTGTAGCTCCTGCAGAGTTACCATGGGCCTGTTGGTCTAAGGTCACTCTGTATTAATACGTCATTGTCCAACTCGTCTGTTTAGGCAGAGACACATCTTCTACTTTAGTAGTTGTCATATTTCTTTTTTCAGATGATGAGTTGAAAGGTGCTCTAAGAGTTGTTCAACCATCTACGATCTTCCCAGAACAGCTGTCTTTGTACAGAGATTAAGATACACACGGATGGGCTAATGTACATTTACTAATTAGGTGACTTTTCACAGCCAGTTAGTTGATTTTATTTTGAGTCAGAGTGAACGTGACAAAGGACGAAAAGGTCAGAGAGGTGTGAATACTTTTGCAAGGCACTGAAATTTGTCAGCATTACAACATTTAGCAGTTATCATGTTTTTTTTTTTTTTTATATATATATTTAGTTCCTGATTTAAAAGAGAACGAGTAAACACGTCTGGGTGTAGGTGTTTTAAAATGTTACATTTCTAAAGTACACCAGTCCCTCCGCAGCAGTCCCCTGTCACCTACTCTACCAGTTTCACGCAAATAAAGTCATTTCTCAACCTTGAAGGCTTGCGTTTGAAGCGATGACGCTTTCACTATTATGGCTTCTCGCTGCGTCTCTCAGTTGGCTCAAAGTGCTTTTGCTGTTTGTAAATAGTTCCCAGGATGTTTAAAAGCCTACAGGCGCGTCTTTTGGGTAATAGTTTACTTTAATCCCACGGGGGGGTTTCTCTGTGTTGTTGTATCTTCCTTTTAGGATGCATCTCCGCCAGGTCCCTCTCCTTCCTCAGTGGGGGTCCCGCTGCCCCCCAAAGTGGCGTCTCTCACCTCTGAGCTGCTGGCCCATGCCAAGGTGCAGCTGCCACTCAACATGTGAGTACTTCGGCCTTCCTCTCACTTGGCCATTGAGTATGTCTCAGATGTACAGACAAGATTTCACAAGCTACTTCCTGACATTGTTAGAAAGGTTGGCTTTGTTGTGCCCAGAGGTATTGGCCATGTTCCACCACCTCTGCAACAACATTTACTCCTTCGCCGGCCAAGGATGAAATCCTCTTCAGAGAGGAAAAGCACGGTTCACTAGGCTGTGTGCGGTTTGTATTTTCCAACAAGCTTTACTATTTCGGAGAATTAGGACACCAAGAAATCTGACAGCAGACTTTTTTTAATGTTTCATTCATATGGTTCTATGGGTTTAGTTAATTTATTTTTTTTTTGTCACATTTAAATGTTTCAGATCTTCAAACAAGTTTCAGTATCAGACAAAGATGAGCTGAGTAAAAGTTAAAAGCTGTTTTCAAATGATGATTTCCCCTATTTAGGGGAAAAAAAACATCCAAACTAACCTGGGTCTATTGGAAAATGTAATCACCGTCTAAATCTAATAACTAATCGTCCCATCCTTGGCAGGTCCGCCTGCTAGCAAGCATTTCCATTCACAGGCAATTCATTTTTTACTGCGCTGTAAAGTAATTTTTGGCCCTCTCAGGTTTGCAGAATTGTTTTCATTGTGCCAGAATAAAGGGTTTCCAAGCATGAGCGCCTATTTAGGCCATGCCATTACATCTCAGAGAGATTTAAGTCTGGACTTTGACTAGGCCGCTCCAAAATCTATTTTGATCAGGACGTGATTTGTTTTGTTTTTTTAGATCCTTTACCCTTTTATATGTTGTTAGACTACTTTTATATAAGTGATTTCTTGATCATTTCAGAGTTCAGTCAGACTTGGCCGAAGCTCGTGAAAGTAAACTCAACTTCCCCAAAGAATTTGGCTAATCACAATTTGATTAAACAAGGGGTGCAGTGGCAGTTAATTTTTACGTAAGGTTAGCTTGGCTTGGATAAGTCGTTTTTTAACCTTTTTGATAAGTAAACCCATAATTTGGAAAGCCGTTATGGTATCAAATGATTGATCTCTGTCTAATTCTCCTTTTTTGATCAAAACTTTTCATTTTGCTCAACTTGTTTATATGGTTGCCACCAACTTAACAAAGACCTTTTAGGGTAACGGCTTCTTATAGAGGGTGTTAAGTGGCTGTTTACTGGGCTACTGGCAGTCCTCCCCATGGCTGTGTAGGCCATAGCATGGCTTTGATGTCAAATTGCTGTCTTAAAATTCCTTTCATTGCTGGTCACATGGGATATATTCTAATTTTCTGATTCATTTTATGGTTTTCATAAATGTTAAGATGTGTTCATCAAAGTTAGCAGGAGTAAGCATCAGAAATACATCACCATGTGTGTGTAAGGAATCTGTGAAATTTATGAATTTTGGTTTTTGAATGGAGTCAATTAAATTCAATTTTATTTTTATAGCGCCAATTCACAACACATGTCATCTCAAGGCACTTTACAACGACATATTCAATCAAATCATCCAGACAGACTCATTAATAGTAGATTAATAAAAAGAAAGCTGACTGAATTAGGAGCACAAAGCTATTTCAAAAATTGTCATGGACATACTATTCACATCCAATTTGCTTTTTGCCCGTATTTATCTAAATCGTATTATTTTTTTGTATTTTTTACATTGCATCAAGAGCTGGTAATGTGTTTTTTCCGTGATCGTAAAGATTAGCGCATCTATTTACACCTCACGTCATCCAACATTAGATTTACCTGTGCAGACAGAAATCCCATGAATCTACAACATCATCGCCATCCTTCAGACAGGATGTGAGTCATATCCAGCTGCATTGTCAGCTTTAATAATATCACCTTCCCAGTAGTTTAATGGGAACACAGGCACGCGCGCAAACACACACAGCACACACACACACACACACACAGCACACACACACACACACACACACAAACCTGCGCGCAGACTCGCACCAAAACAGCTTGGCTTTGTCCCACTGATGAGGTCCCACGTTCTCATCTTGACCTGGCAACTATTCCTGTTGCCAGGGGGAGACGGGAGACAGTCCCCACATCTGTTGCCATGGTAACGAGGAGGTAGCACATATATGGCTTGTTTACGCCGCAATCTCATCCAGTCTGGCGCTATGTACTATAAACGTCTCCCAGAGACAGGTCCATTGAGCTCATTTATATGTTTACAAAGGGGTAATTATTAACTTTGTCATATCCATCCAAGAACAATGGTATATAAATATATATAGGTATCAGCTGCATTTGTCTTCTGAAGCGGTAAACAAGCACTTATTGATTAGGCACACATTTACAGCAAGCCTCTCCATTCAGAAGGCAATTCCATTCAGTCAGCCTCAAGTGATCACGCAGGAAGACATGACCTGAATGCTGTATTGCTTTGTTATTTTTAAGTTAAGACTGACAGCTTTCGCTCCTAGCTTCAGCTGAAGAAAATGACCCTCTGCTGTTGTCTTACAGGAATGGATTTTTAAACGCAACAACAGTCCAAATACAGTTATTTCTCCAGTAGAATTTGTCGAGCTTATTTATTCAGAATGGATTTTAACTTCCCGTTCACAACTTTATTTTATTTTATTTTTTGCCCGAAACGTATGTGAACATCTGAGCAACAGACAGGAAATGTTTTATTACAATGAAGAATAATTGGTGGGAGGTTCAAACCAAAGTGTTTGCCTTTGTGCCCTGACAAAGATCCAGTCGCAGCTCAGAATGCCTTTTGTGAGCGTCACAAAGGCTTTCATTCAGCAGGGACAGACAATCGGAGGAGTTCAGTTGTCTGTGAGCTCTATTGCTTGACTTTGAACTCGACAATGAACTACAGATAATAGAGTACTTGTAACAAAGCAACATTTCTAAAAAATATATATATATATATATATATATATATATATATATATATATATATATATATATATTGGTCATGACTTAAAACTCAGCAGTTGATGCCAATTTTTATGCATTGCATTTATTGTGCTTAATATTAATAATAACTTACAGTAATTTACAGACAAATGAGAAGCTGCACCGATCAAAACACTCCCACTGTTTTTGTTCTTCTATTCTGAACTTCATTTCAATAGTTTTAAAAAATATTTTTTATCATTATATTGATATATTAAATATATAATGATATTTACCTCATTTTTATATTGTAATAATAGCCATGATTTTAATATGTATATGGAACATAAATGGAATAATGTATAAATATTTTTTTTTTTTCAGTTTCAAAGATTTTGTAAACTTTGGAGCCAAAAGATCTAAATTAAATTATTAATTTGATTTGTTGCACACAGAGCCCTTGGTCACATTATAACTTGGAAACGAATACCACCACATTTCAGATTTTGGCAAAACTAGAAAAATAGTTTTTCATTTCCAGATTAAATTCCTTTTGTTTTTTTTATTTCAGTCATCCTGATGGGACCAAAAACTCCTGAATCATTTATTTGTTTATCCTAATTCTGTCAATTTGATTATTTATTTTGGTTAACGAGCAGGACAGAGCATTAGACACAGACGCATGGCTTCGAATGCCCGCTGAGAGATCATTTGCAAACACTGATGAATGATTCAGTATTATGGCACAATTTTACATGTGGTCTGTTGCCTTTCTTGTCCAGATATTTGGCTCTATACGCCTACAAGCCCCAGAAAGCCGACGAGCTGGAGCTAAGGAAAGGGGAGATGTACCGAGTGACAGAGAAGTGTCAGGATGGATGGTTCAAAGGCACCTCACTAAGAACTGCTGCCTCTGGTGTCTTCCCAGGAAACTATGTCACTCCCGTTTCCAGGTTAGTGAAGGTTAGACACAACAGCAGTGATATTTTGTCATTATCACATCCAGATAAAAAAAACAATTAGCTTTGATTGTCGATGCTTAAGCTTCAGTTTTCCCCCTTACTTTGGTCATGATGGGTGGGAATTGTCTGCTGCAAAGATATAAAAAAAAAAAAAAAGTCATAAATCCTCATTGGTTTTTTTTGTAACCACCTTACTTTAACTCCTACTAAAACAGTACAAAACTTTGGCACAAATTTTAGTTTCAAAATTAGCTGAAAAGAAATTGGTATCAAAAAGTCCAATTATTTCTGTATTTTGCCATATGCATAGCCTCGTTAAGGAATCCAAACCATTTTACATTTTGTTACGCTAAAACCAAAGACGTCAATCTATTTCACATTTGTTTTATGTAAAAAGCCAACACACAGGAACACTTACTTGTAAAGTAGAAAGAAAATGATTCACGATTTTTGAGTTTTTTACAACAAAGATCTTAAAATGTCGAGTCAACCCCTTTTGCTCTGATACCTTTAAATAAAACCAAGTGTGACTAGTTTCCTTCAGAATCCGTCTAATTAGTTAAGAGTCCGCCTGTGTGTGATCTAATGTCACTATAAATAAATGGTTTGTTCTGCGGAAGCCTCAAATAAAACTTCAGTGAAAAAAAAACAGCATCACGATCACTAAGCAACATGCCAGGTCCAGGATACAGTTGTGGAGGAGTTTAAAGAACTTTCACAGTAAGCAATATATCAAGATTTGAACATCTCACGGAGCACTGTTCAGTCCATCATCCATAACATGGAGAGATTACAGCACAGCTGCAAACCTACCAATACATGTCCATACTTCTAGGAGAGCAATAATCTGAGAAACAGCCAAGAGAGAGTCCCACGTGGAGCTACAAATATCCACAGCTCAGCTGAGATAATATGTCAGAAGGACAACTTTTAGGCTCGCGTTACAAATCTGGCCTTTCTGGAAGAGCGTTTAGGATGACGCCTTTGCTGAACAAACGCCATAAGGAGTCCTGTTTAAAGTTTCCCACAAGCCATGTATAGGGTACAGCAAACATGGAAGAAAAGCTGTTTTAGTCAGAGAAATACAAAATGTTTTTTTTTTTTTTTTTGTTTTTTTTTTGGGGGGGGGGGTTGCATCTAGCAGTGGGAATGGTTTTCTTTCTCAGGACAGAGAAGCTGATCAAGGTTGACTGGATGGTAGATGGAGCTAAATACAGAGCAACACTGGAAGAAGACCTGTCACAGGCTGCTGGGGTGAAGGTTCACTTTGCCACATGATGACGCAAAACATTCAGCCAGAGGTACAAGGCTATGGGCTAGATCAAAGTATAAACATGAATTAGAAAGGCACAGTCAAAGTCCAGAACAAATGGAAAATGGCTTATCAAGTCTGACGACCACAAAGCGCTTTACGCTACAGTCAGTCATTCACCCATTCACACCCTGACGGTGGTGAGCTATGCTAGTAGCCACAGCTGCCCTGGGGCAGACTGACAGAAGCGAGGCTGCCATACATCGGCACCACTGGAGCCTCTGACCAACGCCAGCGGGCAATATGGAGGAAGTGTCTTGCTCATTGTCGCAATGACAGAGACATTCAGAGCGGGGGATCGAACCGGCAACTCGCCGGTTACAGGACAACGCTCAGGGTTTCTTCAACACATAAGATTCCAGTAAAATATATTGGGATTGAAACAAAACAAGATGTAGAAAAAAAAAAGTTCACGGGTTCCGGATTCTTTTGCAATGAATTTTTAATTGAATTTGTTTTCTATGACACATAAAAGCTTAAAGGACAGTTTGTGTTTTAATTATAAGAGGTACACTATAAATCATTGTAAATAGGAAGAAGACAGAGCAACAGTAGATGTAAAAGATAAAATGTGGTTGTAGAGTAAAAAAAAAGAAGGAAGATAGATAGATAGATAGATAGATAGATAGATAGATAGATAGATAGATAGATAGATAGATAGATGGATGGATGGATGGATGGATGGATGGATGGATGGATGGATGGATGGATGGATGGATGGATGGATGGATGGATGGATGGATAGATGGATGGATGGATAGTTAGTTAACTGAATGACACAGTTTGTGGGAGAGGAGAAAGTAGAAGAAGAACACTAGATGGTCATACAAAGAGAAAAAACCTGCTGCCAAAACATCAGGTTCACTTCTCAAGTGGGTATGAATGGCTGCCTCATATTCTGCGCTTATGCAATCACAGAGACACGGAGAGAGCGAGAGAAAGGCAAGATGAACGCATAATCAAATGAGAAGCAATTTGTTACTTTTTACGCAAGCACACTCTCCTCTTCTCCTCCTCCCTCTCCTCCTTCCTTACTACCCCCCTCCTTTGTCTGCAGTGCAGCTCAGAAATTTCTCTATATGATAATGAGAGGCTTTCAAAAAAAAAAAACGCTCACACACAGGAAAAGACTTAAGCACACGTTTGTGTGTATGACAGTTTGGTTTTGTTAAAGGACACACAAGTGCATTTTGAACTGCTGATAACCAGTCTTACCCCAAAACATACTAACTGTGTTTCAGAGCTTCCTCTTTATGGCCACAAACTGAAGTAAAAGCATCTGTAGGGAGCTTTGGAAAGCTTTAGTGCCAAAGCGGGCAGAGGAACCAGACCCATGCGGTGTCTGTTTGATATCTATACAGAACCTCAAATCAAATAACCTGTGAATAACTTGGTTGAGTCTTTTGTTAGAAACACACACACACACACACACACACACAGATAGTCATAACTCTGTATGCGTCTGACGGCAAGTCGATGGGAAGCCATAAGAGTGTGAATACCGCTGCGTCAATAATGTTCAGTTCACTGTTCTGCCATTCAGCACTCTGCAGACAGAAACATGAGCAGCCTGCAGCAGCATATATGATGCAGCAGGACACTACATCATGCTGATCCACCAGTCAGACAATAATAGTGACATTACTCACTCTGACAGAGCTTACTAGTACGGTTTGCAGGGTCTGGTCTGCTATCATGAACTAAAAACTGCATCAGTATTAATATTTTGTGCCTAGCAAGCCTGGGAGTACCTATAGCCGTGCTAGCAGTTTCTAGCAGCGTAATATGATGCATTAAGCTAAGTTTTGCATCACATAAGGATGTTTTTGCTTAAGCACTCGGACTCAGATCATTCTTTTTTTATGTTTATTTCTTTTTTTTTATTATTTGTCAGTGAATGTATTTCCCAAGCAGGTATTGCAGCTGCCAGAAATATGCTGACTTTACTTCAGTCGTCCATATTCAGCAGCGAAAAAAGCTGGTCGGCGATAATTAGCACGGAGCTAGTAGAGGCAGGAGAGCACAGCGGTGAAGCTTTCACTATGCCTATGTCATGACAAGAGATGTGAGACATGAGTGGAAAAGATTTGGCTGAAAAGGCAAAGTAAAATGAGGAGAAACACTGTTGCAACTACTTGTTTTAAATGCAATTTCGTCAAATATTTGTTACATTTTCATGAAGTTTTTTTTTTTTATTTGGGGTTCAGATCCAATCCTGATATATGACTTTAACAACCTGCTCAAGGGCTACTTTTTTGTTAGGGTTTTGTCCTTGTGTTGTAAGTGTCTATAAAAAAAATCACACAGGCACTGTCTGCACTTTTGAAATATCTGCCCATATCTTTAGTATTAACGTTTACAGCATGTCACATGGGGACAGCAGTTATTAAAAAAGGCTACTGTTGTTAACTCTTTAGCTGTGCTTGAGTATAAAAGTTGGAAAAACGGTCTAGAAAGCTATTGGAAAAAATCCCTCTGTGGCCAGCCTGTTGCTGTTCCTGTTAACGCTCAATGGCATTGATGAGCGGAGCCATATTCATGTGTTTAAGTGAGAGATTTAGAAAAGTTGCACCAAATATCTCCAAAAATATATTTATTTAATCAAAGCCAAGAACATATCGGGACAGTACTCTTAAGCTGTTTTAACAAATGCACCATTACTGCCCTCTTTGTGTAATGTTTGGATTGTAAAAATGACTACCTTGTGTCCTGGGGCCTCTTGTACGAAAGAGTGCACAGCTCTCATGCTACAGGTTGGCGGTCGGGAAAAATCCTGAAATTTGTGGCACACAAAAAAGGGTGCCGCGTGTTTTTAGGCGTAAATAAATCGGTCACCGCATGCCTTCATACTTCTACATTTGCTTGGAATCGGATGCACCTGCACGTGTCCTTGCCCCTAATTACCTATGCAAGTCAGTATTAAATACCTGGAAGGCAACCACCACGTGTCCAAATAACCAAGGCAAGGGCACTGTCAGAATTACAGCAAACCAACAACTTCTTGAGGGACATCAGCAACTCATTAAAGGTGTGTAGCGCAAGTTTTGACATTAAATCATTTTCTTTCCCATACATGCCCTTACAATTGCCCGATGTGTAAAGTTATCCTTTATGTACCACAGTGGCCTCTATAGGCTGGATATTCAGTTCATCAGAGAGTGATTCGGGCTGAATGCTTTGGGCGTGCGTGTGGGTGTGACGCACTGCACACTGTCGATCACCTGGCTAATTTGTTGAGCCTGCGCCGTAATCGATGCATTAGCGAGAGAACGCGGGCTAGCATCAATCTTTATAGCTTTCTTATCTCAGAAGACATCACGCTTCTAAACAAAAACCTGTGCAGTCACAGCGGCAGATGCTTTTACTCCTCTCTCATGCACGTTCGCCACACTGGCGTCATTTCAACTTGTCGCCAGAGGGGGCAAACTTCTGCAACAATCCATGCTCCTTTAAAGAAAGTCCTTGTCATATCGTACCCCTTGTGTTCTACGATGTTTATCAAATTCAAACGGTGCTTTCCAGATGCTGCATTGAGATCGACTGTAGCTTAATACTGATCTATGCACACCAAATCGTTGTATTGTAGAGATTATGCCTTCCATACTTTGATGAGGAGGTCTGTCCCCACACACACTATGTGCAATCCTGTAAATCTTTAAGACGAGTCTGGATGTTAGATAAAATAATTCCTAAGTTGGCAATTGCGCACGATGACTGCTCTTATTTCGTTCCTTACACAGCTATTAGAATGAGAAAAACATATAATTATTATGATGGTATAGCAGAAACCAGGGTTGAGTAGGATTATAGCAAAAAGAGCATTGTTTTGATTGCATTTGGAAATCGACTCCTTGTTGTAAATGAGAGCTACTGTTTAGGGGAATTTTATGTACCTGAACAACATATGGACGAGATCGTCCCAGGGGACTGGCTTGGGATGGCTTGAGGATGTTAACTACCCGAACTGTCAGTCAACTCCTTCTGAAGAGCTCCGGCTGCAGAGACCACAGCAGAGTTAGGAGTTGAAACAGCTCGGACTTCACACAGTTCCTCCTGGTTACACTCTGGAACGCTGGGGCCAGTTCAGCAATTGTTGCCCTGGGCGATCTGAACTGGCTAATAAGCCACTCATCATCGTGTGCAAGCAGATCAGCAGGATCTCTGAAAACACACTCCCGTCGCATTCTTCCACGGCCATCGTTACACAATTACCCACAATTGTATGCAGCTATTTACGGACATGTGTGATTGTCTCCGCTTTAGGAATCATCACATCGGACTTGTTAGGAATTAATCTGCTGATCCGACCACCTTTTATTTTTCAGTCAGAACGAAAGAGGCCGTAATGCCTGGTTCGCGGAGCAAAACTCTTAAAGTTGTTGGCTGATTTTCAAAATCTGAGATACGCCACACGTGAAGCTAAAAAATCATATATGTATAACAGGTTTGCTTGTGTAGTGTGTGGTGTCTAGACAGACCACAAGCACAACACACAACACATGCATAGAGTTCACTCAGGGATATTCAGAAATCAGATGGGAAATCTCGCAAAACCTCTCGAGATTACACGTTAGTTCGGAGTAAATAAACATAGACGATGGGGAAGACCAGTGGCGATAGTTTGTGGACTAATTTTAAAAGCTTAAGGAAAAAAAGCATAAGGAAAAAAACGAGTTGGTTAAAGGAATGGAGACAGCGTGAACGGGTGCTCCATGTTTGCTGTATGGAGGTGAGTTGCCTTGTTTTTATTTCTACAGGTTTCCATCACCTCGGTTTCTAACTGGCTACACGTCACGTTCAACAGGCGGCATGCTCGTTTGTTCTCCAGGAACACCACACACAGTGAAAAAAAACTTGAATATTCACAGTTGTTACGTCTGATTGATCATTTTGGGGTGTGTAACGTTATTGTATGAGGCTAAATGTGATTTTATTTCTTTGTACAGATTCAGACCATAAAAGTTCAAACTCAATAAAGGAACCTTCAGGTTTGATGCTCCTTGGGTTAAATCAATTGAATTATAATTCAGTGCATTTGTGTGAGCTTTAGTATTTTTCTTTTTTTTTAAAGAAGTGTGTGTGGCTGCCGCACACTGCAGTTGCACAAGGTTAAATTTTGACATGTCAAAATCGGTGTTAAACATGGTGCCACAGGGTTTTGGTGAGTATGCACGCTTCGTACATGAAGCCTCTAATCTTTAAATGATCTGCAAACACATGCAAATCTTATATGCAGACAAACAAGTAGGGGTTAAAATAACAATATATCAAAAGCAACTTTCTGTGTTTCTCTTAGTGTTCCTGTTTTGTTTTTTGTATTTTTGTTGTTGTTGTTTTTTTGTTGTTGTTTTTTTGCTGAAGCTCCTTGTTGTTCCTCTGTGGAGCTCCAACGTTTTCCCCACAGGAACTATTGCTTTAGGAATTGGTAATACATTTTTTAACAGAATTATAAATATCTAAATTGTATTTTCTCCTTTTTAAGTTGAACATTACTATTAAAAATGTGCTGACCATAGTCTTTCACCACATAGTTATAAAACTACTGATAGTGAAAAGATTTCTTCATACACAATTTATTTGATTATTTTTTATGGTTAAGTGTAAAAGAAAGTGTTTGGCGGACAGCATAAACATCCAGAGTAAAAAAAAAAAAAAAAAAAAAAAGTTAAAATATATGCTGGAGCAAAACTGTAGCATAGCATTTGAACTACTGAGGGGTTTCTTCCAATCCAAGAAACCCCTCAGTAACGGTTCTTTTACCGACATAGAATCAAATTAACCCGATCTCTAGGCTAGGTTACTTGAAAAAAAACATAACCAAATTCTAATTTTTATTTTAGTTTATATTTAAAAAAAATCATAGATGTCCATTTATTATTCTGTAAAAAAGCAGTCCTGTCTAATAGCGTATGCTGTTTTTTCCGTTCAAAGCCACCACTTCAGGGAACAGTTTTCATGTTTGGTGATAATTTCCTGACCCACATCCAGAATCATTTACTGTCGCTTAAGTTAAATAACATTTACAATATTGAACCTTCGTAAAGTGTTTGCTTATATTATTTGGTGTGTGTACAGTTGGTATGTAGCTGAAGTAAAAATGTTTATTTTTTTTTTAAGTGACTGCTAACTTGCTAAAGAATCAGCATCGCTCTCCTTTCTCCTGCTCACAGGGCTCCATTTGGACTCGTGTCTCCTCGAGGTTCAAGTTTGTCCAGTCCGGTTGGAGGAGGGGGTAGCGTGTGCAGTCAAGCGGCGGGTAAAATCTCAGACCCCTCATCCCCGGGGTCTTCAGGCCCCTCTTCGTCGCGCCCCTCCACGCCACTTGTGACATCAGCAAACTGCGTCAACAGCGTCAGCCCCGCGTCCTCGCCCCAAACCGCCGCCGCCCAGCTGAAGAACTGCCTGCGCTCCAGCCAGCATGTGGCCAACCAGGCCCGCACCTCAATGCAGCTGGGTAAGCTGAAATTTCTACACGGTATGTGCATTTTTGAGTTTTTAAAGCATCACATTTTAGTTTGACCTTGTAAAAGTTGATTCATCTGATTCGCATGAGTTATTTTGGACACATTAAGAGGATAGAAATGACTTTTTCCATTTACATACAACAAAGAACCTGCTTTTTTTTGTTGCAGCATAATTAAACTTCTTAAAATGATGGCAAAGTAAGAAAGGACTCTTTCCTCTGAAAAATTAATTAACAAATTAATAGAAATTAAAGAGATAACTTCAAGATGTGTCATTTTAACGTTGTGTGCATTGTTAAAGCTCAGGCTGCCGACTTCAAGCAGCAGTGTCCTTATCGTCTGGACGGCTGCATTTTAGCCGCTTAGTTCCTGATTAGAAAGTAATGGAATATCGAATAATGTCATTAATTCAGGTACCTACTGGAGGAGGCACAGTGTGCAGGCAGCCTTTTTAATGTCCAATTTTTTTTAATGGTCTCTCTCATGATCCTTTTCCCCCCTTCTTTATTTTTGCCATTTGTACAGTAGTCAAACAGAAAATAAGCCTCACGTAACACCAAAAAGGGCTGTTTGCGCAAACCATTCACTCCACTTATTCATGTCCAATTAAAATTACAATCCAGCTAATTAGTAAACTGGCCAAAGATGTAAATCTCATTAATATTGTATGAAACATTGCAGGAAAAAAAAAATCACGTCTTTCAATTTTAATTCCTTATCCTTATAAACATGGGTCTTAACGTAACTATGTTCATTTTTTCAGCAAAACAACCACAACCTCTTGCTTCAAATAAGCAAAATAGATTGCACCAGTCTGGCCAATGGGCGGCTTTATGCATTATCTTTGTGTTTATTTCTGAGCATTTTTTCAGCCAATATAAAGAAGAGAGAGCTAGTGCTGGCCAACTTTGTTTATATTGGTGCACCCCTAAATCAGAGTTATTGCCTAAACCTGGGCAATATATCTGACTTAGGGATGCACCTATATGAAAAGTTGCCCTGATATCAATATCTGATATTAATATTTCTGTTATGGTTGACAACTGATATTTTTATTAACATTACATGTTCCCTACTCTTTCAACACCATGAAAAAAACGACAAAAATACCACAGGGCCAAAGCCCCGGTTCTCCGAAAACACGTACACAAACAGCAACAAGAAGTAAATAACCTTCTGGGTTATTAATATCGGCCCAGTTTTACTTATCGGGACCAGTAGTGACCAATACCGATAATCCCAGGATACTGTGCATCCCTAATCTGACTGGTTAGCAATGCACCAGTCATCCCCTAACCAGAAGCCAAGACCCTTTAATGGAAACTCAACTACCTTGTTAGGATTATGGAAACAAACTCTTGTACATAGATTTAACTAAAGACCAGTTTATTTGGTTAGACTCCGCATAACTACAGGGTTAAGTTTAAATATTAAACATTTTGGTTCAGTTAGTTAAGCAAGAGTTTATCTTTTCAGTTGGATTTATGCACAAAGAAAATTTAAAGGAAACTAAAACACAATGTTAATATTGGGCAAGAACTCATTTATGTTTATGTAAAGATGGTTTTAGTGCCTGAACCAAAACCTCCAACTGGTAACAGGAAAAATAGTTACTTCAAGGGGTGTCCCGATACCAGTTTTTTTTCCAGACAGAGTACAAGTACTTCAGTTTAGATACTTGCCGATTCCAAGTACTGATACTGAGTTATATATCACAAATAACTTAACAATATATTTGACTTCGATTGACCGTCAAGTGCAATGAATTCGGTTAGAGCTTGAGTTATCCTTTCTCCTTCTTTTTGTTTTGGTGGGTCAGCAAACATCCTCTTGGTGTATAGTGCCACTTCCTGGTATAGAGTGGTATCTAGCCTTCGAGTTGCAGCGTAGCCCAGCCCAGGAGGAAAATTGGTAATGATTCCGAGTATCGGGTTGCTTTCACAAGTATGAGCACGAGTACTTGACCCTGGTATCGGTACTGGGCCCGCCACCAATACCAGTATTGGTATCTGGACACCACTCGTTACTTCTTTAGGTAAAATGTTCAATTGCTTCCATGGAGCTTTGCTTTTTTGTTGGGGTTGGTCACCAAAAAGCATTTGAGAAGCTAAATTATACTTTGTCAAAACAAATCTACGCATTTGTTCAACTTTTAACAGCCTACCGTATTGGTGACACAGAGTTTAGGTTTACCCATCGGTTTATTCACAGCAAACATGTCATTACAACGCTGCAGTGTTACTCTATCCATGCAAACATGTAAGCAAACCCACATGTAAAAACAAAAAAAAAAACACACACAGAAGTACTGTGCTCTGATCCTTTCGTGTTACTATTTGTGCTACAACCAAACACACAGAGAGAACGAGAGAGAGCAAGAGAGAGAGAGCAAGAGACAGATTGTTGCACCAGTACAAGGTCTAGATCATATCAACCTTGCTCTCCACTCGGAGTCTATTCATCTCTTCAATACCGCTTTCTCTCCTTCTCTTTGTGTCGTTTCTTTCTCCCTCTGAGAAAATAATGGTGAAGGTCTCTTTGGGAAGGCTGGAGAGTACACACTCAAAGAGCACTGCCAAGAATAACACACACACACACACACACACACACACACACACACACACAAGACATGCGTACTCCCACGTTCATACGTACACACAAGTGAACTCACAAACTGACAAGCACACAACCGAATGACATCACTGTGCTTTTTGTTTTATGGAGGCGTAATGACAGAGCTTCTCGTTTCTCTCCCCACTTATTTCCACTTTTTTTTTCCTCCCTTTTCTCTCGTTGCTTTGTGTCTTTCTCACACACACACACACACACACACACACACAACGCAGAGACACACATCTGGTCTCGATTACAAAATAAAGTATGTGCATAGTTCTGGCATTTAGTGGTTTTATCACATGACCAGCTCACCTCTCTGAGGGATTTTTTTCTTTTTTTAAGTAGCCTACTGCAGGCAGAGCAGGTGGCTGGAGACCCAACTGTTTGTCTTTTGCGTCTTTGTGTTTATGTGGGTTTTTATTTTGAGTGACCTATTTTAGCTTTTACAGTTTTTTTAGGATTTAGAGTAGTGTTTAAATCTCAACACTTCAGTGGGTGTTTTTTTTTTTCCCCCCTCTGGGAATTTTTAATTAACTGTTTTGTGGTTTCCCTTTCTTTTTATATAATTTTTAGTTCAAGTGCAAAGGAGATGTCCTGATTACTTAAAGCGTTAATTATAAGGGGCTTCGAGTAGAAAGCTGACACTTGTTTTTGATAAATTGGTCTGGCTTTTAGGAATCTTAAGTAATTCTTCTGTTCCTTTTTGTCGATGTGTGTTGACACATCAAGTGTGCATTTAGTGGGGATCATATACTGTTCTGTGTTTGAAACCAAAGGACAGTGTGCGAGCTGTTAAGAAAGGCATTGGGTGTTTTCCGCTGATGCCTCTTCGGCTGTATTTTGGTCAGCCTTTTGGAAATCTGATTTGTATCCTTGTTGTAGTTCTTTCAAATATGCATTTAATGTGACTACATAATGTTGTGTTTTTAAAAATAAGATCACTGCTGATAAGCATGGTGGAGGTAGAATCAGGCTGTGGGTCACTTCCTCTGTCACTATCTGTCTTTAGGTAATTGGTTAACGTTTAAGCCTATTAGTGGGTTCTTTTTTGACAGACCAAATATACATCGAATGTGAATTTTAACATGACTCTTCCTTTTCTGACTACGTAAAAGAACGAATGATACACGGATTCATAACCTTGACCTTATTTTTTGTGTTGACTTTGCCAGTACGTGTCACGAGAACACTTCTTACACCTAAATGCACAGATAAACTTCCGTAGGAGTGTGAGTTAATGTGAAGGTACTAAAACAAACAATGCCTTCATCATGACTGCATCAGCAAACAATTATTTGCGACATTATTATTCAGATTTCATGTATCTTAGTGTAACACGTGCATTTGTTTGTGTTTAAGTCCACAGTCCTCCCGCCGGCAGTCCAGAGCG